>NC_091079.1:71045769-71353461 GCF_032405125.1 Capricornis sumatraensis
GCAATACTGATTCCTGGTAATCAGAGAAACAGCAAATATTTGAATCCCAGAGAAAGGAAAAAAAAAAAAAAAAAGGCTTACATGGATTTACTGAAAGGATGTATCTTTTTTTTTTTTCCATTTTAAACAAGATGTTTATTTAAATAATAAGACACTTGACTTGAAGAAAAAACTATCCCGGATTCATTTCTTTTAACAGAAATTTCTCCCTACTTAGGGCTTCCCACATGGATCAGTGGTAAAGAATCTACCCGCCAATGCAGGAGATGCAAGAGATTCAGGTTCCATCCCTGGATCCAGCAAATCTGGAGAAGGCAATGGCAACCACTCCAGTATTCTTGCCTGGGAAATTTCATAGACAGAGGAGCCTGGTGGGCTACAGTCCATGATGTGACAAAGAGTCGGATGTGACTGAGCACACACTCATTAACACACACACGTACACATATCCCTACTTAAAGACAGACTGTCCTACATGTAACAGCTATGTACAAAAATGTTATAAAATTTCCCTGGGTTTACAATGATAAATGAAAAACTTTAAAATTCTCCAATCAAACAAGGTATGCAAGGATTTTTATGATGCTCTTAAAATAAAATTAAAAAAAAACAGTGAGAGCAAAATAACTGGAATAGAAAAAAATAATTGAATTAGCCTCACTAACACCTTCAAGTCAGTATGATATTTACTGTCAGTCATGAGTCCTTCCTTAGGCTTTTTGTCATCCACCATGGTGAGCACTGGAGTCTCCTTAACTGCTGTTTCACAAAAGAGGTACCAGGTATGCCCTGTACGAGCATACAAGCAGCACCAGGAATGGCAGAAGCAGGACAGGGTATACCTTGAATGTCTTGGATTTAAGTCAATTTCTGGGGTAATTTCAACCAAATGAAATGTCTGTGTTGTGCTGACAGTGGAACACCATTTTAGAAGAGCACGGTCTGGGCAAGCATAGTTCAATTAATCACCTAATAGACATTTATGGAGAACCTACTGTGTATCGGATATGTTCTAGAAAGAGAAAAGGAAAATTCTAAGACTTTTGTGTTTTAAAAGTCACTAGCTGTGATGGGAACTTGTGGAGATGAGTGGAACTTGGAGTCTGTTGAAAGAGCCCAAATGGAAACTGTTGGGAGTCTTGTTTGCAATAGTTACAGTGGCAGAGAGGAGAGGAGAGGCTGATAAGCTACAGGAAGATGTAAGCAAGTCAGGGAGAAAGTGTCAAGAATAATGGCATTTTGCCTGAAAAAAGGATATATATGTATGCTGCTGCTAAGTTGCTTCAGTTGTGTCCGACTCTGTGCGAACCCATAGATGGCAGCCCACCAGGCTCCCCCATCCCTGGGATTCTCTAGGCAAGAATACTGGAGTGGGTTGCCATTTCCTTCTCCAATGCATGAAAGTGAAAAGTGAAAGTGAAGTCGCTCAGTCGTGTCAGACTCTTAACGACCCCATGGACTGCAGCCTACCAGGCTCCTCCGTCCATGGGATTTTTCAGGCAAGAGTACTGGAGTGGGGTGCCATTGCCTTCTCCAGTATATACATGCAAATGTCACTTTGTTGTACATCTGAAACTAACACAACACTTTAACTATACCTCAATGAAAGTGGTTAAAAAGAGAATAATGGCATTTTATGGTACAGTAGGCCATTTCACATTTTTTGTATTTAAATTTTTTCACTCTATATGTGTATATAAAACAATTCTTTAGTGCTATGAAATCATAACTAATTACAGCAAATAATATAAATGTTAGAATTATTTTCAAAGTAATAGCACATTTTAGAATTAGCATTTTGTAAAGTATATCCTGAGGAACATTGGTCCTGTGAAATGAAAAAGGGTCTTCATGATCAAATAAGTTTGTAAGAAGGAGTATGACATTCCCCAAACTTTACTAAAGTCTCAGTTAAGTCTCATAGCATAAAACCGTGTTCATTTTACTTAATCATAGAACCATTTCTTCCCAAAATACATGTGTTCTACAGAAATGCTATTAATAGAGATTTAAGGGTAGTCATATGTATCATATAAGTTATAATCAGGAACAGGTGAGTTCTTATGCAGTTCTTCACAATGGATATCTGCTGTTTAAAAACACAGCCAGTTTGACAAAAGGCCAACAGGTATGAGTCAAATGGCAGAAATAGCATAAATAAAAGGTCCTGCCTTGCTTTTATTCTACTGATTGTTTAATAGAGCCAGAAAGTTAAAGGCTGACCTTTTCTGAACTAACCAATAAAATGAAATTAAAACAGGAAGAGAGAAGTGAATACAGAAAGCCTCTAGGAATCAACTTTAGAAGAATTAGTAAAGTTGTCCTGGCTTAGTCATTCTTCCATTTGGATTTATATAAACATACAACAGATTACATCTTTCCCTCACAGGATAGTGAATTTTCCTGCATAAGTTTACTGCAGCATAACTTACTGCATAAAATAGTGTCAGTCATCACAGTATTCAACATAAATGACCATAAAATAGGACATACTGTAAGTAATGACCAGAAAAATATAAAATCATTGCTTCCAGTACAAATAACAAGATCTAACATAATACTAGGTACCATAAAGAGCTGTGATTATACAGCAACCCTGTATATATTCATTATATACATAAATGTATACATTTATGCATTTAATGTATACATAAGTGTATGCATTATATACATATATAAAACAAATCATATTTTCATATTTTATAAATGAGATTTTTAACAAGAGCTGCCCCCAAATGTCCATTATACAAAATAAAATAACACAAAACACATTGAGGCTATCAGTAAGATGCATGGTAATGTGGAATAGCAGAATGTTCATGACTAAGTCAAAAAGCAGAACTTAAGTTAGAAGCTCTTATTTCTATTCATTCTTTCCAAATGTAAAAATAAGAACATTTGTCATATTCTTTCAGTATTGTCATTTTGGAGCACTTTAAAATAAGAAAGAAAATTAATGTAAAGCATGCTGCTTATTCTTGAGTGATTCTTTCATCAGTAAAATTATTATTTGAATAAAGTTATCAGTGCCAAAATAAGAATACACCTGACTACTCTAATCTCAAACAATAATGAGTGATGAGAGCAAACATCTTTGGCTATTATAATCATTGTCAATTTGTTGTTGTTCTGGGGAATTCTAATATTTATAATTTTAATATGTATAATTCTTACTAATTATTACTATTTTATAGAACATTAAAAGGAAAAAAGGTACAACATCCATTAGCCACCCAACTCAGTACAACTTACTGTTTGTTTTGTATGTGTGTGTTTTTTGAATATATTGTTGTATCTTTAAACTTTGGTCAGAAACCCATCAAAAGCTTTGGCTTTTTCAAACTCATGACTCTTTTCAAGCCACCTAATGCCACTGCATTCAGTTCTTTAAAAGGAAAATTGAGCATTAATTCCAGTAAATTCCCAGCATAAAACCTGTGTATTTTCATTTTTCTTTAGCACTTTTCTCAAGTAACAGAGGACTGTCACTAATGCTTTCTAAAGTTAATCACTCAGTTTTAGTTTTTGATTTTACATTAGCTCAACTGGTAAAGAATCTGCCTACAATGCAAGAGACCCCAGTTCGATTCCTGGGTCAGGAAGATCCCCTGGAGAAGGGATAGGCTACCCAATCCAGTATTCTTGGGCTTCCCTGGTGGCTCAGATAGTAAAGAATCCAGCTTCAATGCTGGAGTCCTCCATTCAAACCCTGGGTTGGGGAGATCCCCTGGAGGAGGGCATGACAACCCACTCCAGTATTCTTGTCGTGAGAATCCTCACGGACAGAGAAGCCTGGTGGGCAGTAGCCCATGGGGTTGCAAAGAATCAGACATGACTGAGTGAATCAGCACAACACAAGCCTCTTAAGTCAGTGTTCCAGATTTTCCCATTTTAATGACTCTATATCCCCTATTAAATAAATCAATAACAAAAATTCATTCAGCCTGCATCTTCCACCAGCTATTCCAAAGTTCTCCTTCTGTTCATTGTTAAGATTCTGATTATTTTAGTATCTCCTTATAAACTGCTATTCTTCATCCAACTATAGTCTAGCTACCCTTCTCTACTCTAGTTAAACGGTTAACAACTTTCTCTGCACAGAGCCAGGTAATATTTTTGGCTTTGCTGGCCACATATATCTCTGTAGCATATTCTGATTTAATTTTTCTTTTGTTCCTTAACTCTTTAAAAATTTGAAACTTCTCTTGGTACAGACTGGATTTGATTTCCTGGTTATAATTTGCAAAAAGCTACTCTTGTTAAAACTATCGTATCTATAATACCAATAACTTCCTTTCTGATGTTTGAAGGGCATCTCCCCTACATAAATTCGAGGCAAATTAAGTGATAAGCAGAAGGAAGTCAAGTCATCTGCTTTAATTTTTTTCTTTTTCTTTCTTTTTTATTTTTTAGATTATGAAAATATGGTAACACATTTATAGAAGACTTGGAAAATACAGGAAAAAGTTACATATAGTTTTACTGTATATTATGATTATTCTCTAAGTAGATTCTTTTGATTTTCAGTTGGAATTTCAATTTCAAACTCTCAAACATTACTAGAATGAATAAACAGAAAAGTTGAAGGATATAGTAGATGTGAAAAGCACTCTGAACCCAATATTAATATTAGTAGAAGCTGAGGAACAGTAACAGTGGGCTTCTTAAGCAGCTACAGGTGTCTCCCAACAACCACAGCCACCTCCTCAATAGATTGATCCTTAAACAGGCTGAAGAGGAGACCAACAATAAAGTTTCTGTCCTGGGCTCAACAATCAAGAAGCTCCTGCATCTCCAGGGCATAAGGGGTGGTGCCAGCAGGCTGGCATGCCTGGGCAGCATTTCTCCTGGAGGAAACCAGAGTCTGGAGAAGCAGTTTCCTGCTGCATAATTCTCCAGACCTCCAAACCCCCTCAAACACTTTTTTTTCCATTTATTACCACTTTGCAACACAACATTTTGTTTTTCCCTTTAGCCAAAAACTTTATTTTTTGAACATTTCCAACTATTATTCTATATACAAATGTTAATTTCTTACAAAACTCTGTATTCCATATTGCTAGGTCACTTCATTCCATTTTATGCCACGTTTCCATCAAGAACTATTTTCCAGAATCACAATCTGCCTGATTATGTGTTGTTGTTCAGTTGCTAAGTAGTGTCTGACTCCGCGATGTCATAGACTGTAGTCCTCCAGTCTCAGCTGTCCTTGATATTTCCCAGGCAAAAATACTGGAGTGGGTTTCCATTTCCATCTCCAAACATTTTTTGGACACTTTCTTTTAATTTAACTTTCCTCCTCCTTGGTTCCCAATAGACTAAATTCTTTGTCTCACCCTCTCAGCTCCCCAGGTGGCTCAGTGGTAAAGAATCCGCTGCCAATGCAGGAGACGCAAGAAACTCAGGTTCTATCCCTGGACTGGGGAAATCCCCTGAAGTAGGAAATGGCAACCCACTCCAGTATTCTTGCCTGGAAAATCCAATAGACAAAGGAACCTAACGACTATAGTCCATGGGGTCACAAAAAGTCATATGCAACTGGTCACACGCAGCCACCCCCTAATCCTACCTTGACATTCTCCAGGCTTCCTCTTTGGCCATCTTTCTCATTCTACATAATTCCTGGAAGAACCCATTCATTTAAATGATATCAACTATCCTATTTTGCTTTGATAACTATAACCCCTTTAGTAGCCCAGATCTTTCTCTGTGTTCCAGAACTATAAATCCAAAACATCCTCTTATCTTGTGAACAACAGAACCACTATCTACAAATTTTCCAGAAATCAGTTTCACCCTCATCTTTTTAAGGAACACAGCACATTTGGGGCTAAGGTAGCAAAAATGCACCATCTCTATGCACCATCAGCAACTCCTGATTTAAATGTAAATCATAAGCAGATAAGAGATTGATGAGAGAATATTTTACTTAGATGAGTGGATGAATGTGTTTATACAGCCATCCCTGTCCTGGGTATAGAAATACCTAATTTTATGGGAGCATAATCAGAGTTGATTTTGAGTAGATTCAAAGCTGGGTGTTGAGTAAAACAATTTCCCACTTGCATGTGTAATTTCTCATCATTTTAAAAGAGATGATTATCTTTACCTTTTTATCATAAATGAAAGCAGGCTGCCATTATTACCTCTAGAGATAGATAGCACCACTGTAATTTTATTATATTACTTTGCTTCTAAGAAGAGTAAATCTGAATACTTAAACATTTTTCTATGTGCACAATTTTTTGTTTTTAAAATATTTGACAATAAGGACCCTTGTTAAAACATGTAAATAATGATATACCTTAAAATCAGTTATCCATATTTTTATATCAAGAAAATATTCATAATATAAATTTTTTATAAAAATAATATTTTTTAATTTCAGCACCATGTGGAAGTCGTTCAACAGGTTCAGAAGGCACTGTTCTATCACCAAACTATCCAAAAAATTACAGTGTGGGACATAATTGTGTTTATTCTATAGCAGTTCCCAAGGAGTTTGGTAAGTAAGATTCATCTCATCATGTAGTATATTGTTCTAAACATGCTTTATTTTCACTGTATGCTATTCAAAATGTTAGTTGCTTTTTAATGAAAATATTTACTGCTCATAAAGTACTTTACTCAGAAAATTATTTTTAGATAGTACCTTTATAATAATAAAATTTTGAGGTTATTTTTTGCATTCTGAATTTATAGTCAAGTACACAGGTGAACAACAATATAAAAATGAAAACAGGATTGTTTTTAATTTTTAAAAATAAGTACATCCAGTAACCCTGCAAGTGCCTTCATATTAGAATTTCATAAAATGGGAAATTACCAGAGCATAAAGCAAAGTCTGCTCTGCCAAATATGCATATATTCAAATATGGAGCTGTTATAATAATGATAAAATATGTACAAAACAATTATATTAGTTTTATATTTTATAAACACATTTTCAGATAAAAAATATTTTTATTTTAAGCACCTAGTTTCTATGACAGCAGTGAATATAAAAAGACAGCAAAGGACATTTCGGCTCATCTTGTCAACCTGACAATCTGTTCTGCTTTGGCACTGAGAAGACAATGTGTCCTTTGCTAACTTCACATCTCCCTGATCACAAGTCTTAGAAGTCACTTACCTGGCTTCTAAAGGTTTTGGATCTGAAATCAGCTGGACCTAACCCAGGTTAAGCTCTGTTTATGGATGGATAGGCAAAGGAAATTTAGCGAACAGGAAAGTGTGGGAGAGAGGCTGAAAGTTTTTTAGACTTCTACAATTTAGATTCACAGCGTTGTGTTACAAGGTGAAGGATTTGCTAGGAAATGAATGCCTGGGTCAGGATGACAGAGTATTTTAGCAGAAGGGTATAGATTTTATTATATCAAGGTTTTTAGATCGTGTCTTCTGTTAATGTTTCTGCTGATAATAAAATAAGCTGATGCTTCCAGTCCAATTTCTTGTAACGAGAATTTACCTATATATCCTCCTTTTCTCTATTCTGAAACAAGTCCAAGATCCACAACTTAGTAAAGAGAACATTATCATCAGACGGGAAGTACTAAATCATTTATTTTAACCTTGAAATAGAATCGATGACACCAACATTAGCACAGTGTCTTTTTCTGCAATCTCTTATTCCTTAGCATGTTGATTGATTTATTCAGAGTTGAGCTGTTTGATTATGAAGAAAAGGACAGTTTAGAAAGAAAAACACAATCCATATAATTGTGTTTATTGTATTGCCTTTTGTGCCCAGAAGAGTTTTCCCTTTCTAGAGGGCTTTGTAATCCCCAGTCACCAAAAATATTACATGGTGACTGACAGAATCTTAGCAGTGCTAATCCAGAAGACTGCATGGCTATCTGAGTCTCTTTGGAAGCCATTAATTTGTTCTGTTAGATTCTGTTCTTGAGATGCCGTGCAGCCAAAGGATTGAAAAAGAAGAAAATCACATTTCCTTTCCTGATACATACACATGTTGGTCACCAGGAGGTATTTGATAGTAGCCTATATATGTATATGTATTCAAAAAGAGAAGGAAAAAGTTCTGATTAAAATTAAATTAATGGATTCCTAGTGAATGGAATTTTTATTTTAGCAGAGTTAATGTAAGTAAAATTGAATTATCTTAATACGAAAAATAATACAACCAATAATTGGTGATTTTTAACACTAATTTTTTCAAATAAGTCTTGGATTTTCTGTGGATAAAATCAGGTACACTTTGATTAATTAGTAAGGAAACTGATTTTATTTTTTCTATAAATGTTGCATCATTCTTTATTTCAAACTTTATATGAAGTCAACAGATTCTAATCTAATTTTAGCTTGTCACACTTTAGCTATCTGTCTTTGGACAAATGAACATAACTTCTTCAAAACTCAGTTTCTTTATGTGTAAAGTAGGGATCATTATGTCTGTGGAGCAGAGCTATTGTTAGTAGTAATAAGACTATTTATATATAGTATGTCATAGTCGATAATTCATACTATTGGGTTAAGAATGCCAATTTTGGAGACAGATTTCCAGATTGATAACACAACTCAAGCTGCTTTTTCCATTTAACTAATTACATGAGTCTTACTTTTCGTATCTCTGAAATAGAGGTGATGTGTCTATTTCTTAGAGTTATTTTATAATTAAATAAAATATGTGTAAGTCATTATGTAGTATATCGTAAATCACATACACACATGGATGCACATACAAACACACTTTATGTTCACATTCATAGGTACTCCTAACCTCATTTATATTACATAATTAAAGCATGAAAACACATATTTTGTGCTTTACATCTCCAGTGAATATCTAATCACCTATTGATCACTTGAAATTTTCTGAAAACAAAATAGAGGAATTAAAAACTGCAGTCATAGATTTCTTCCTGTTCCTACCTTTCCCTCTTTAATGTGAGATAATCAAGCAACATGTACTGGATCTCTGGAAATCAAAATTTCTTTTTGTTTGTTTCTTCCTCTCTTTCTCACTTTGCCATGATTTCCTTCTGTTGCTTTTGTGTTGTGTTTTATGACTTTTGGTATCACTTCATAACATACCACTTTTCACATTTTTCCTGTCATTTATTCCAAATTATAACCATTTCTTCCTCCATATCTTTTATATGCAGACACTTAGAATTTAATTTTTAAATATGGTAGCAAAACATCTGTCAATACAATCCATTTATTTATTGAAATTTCATATTTTTACAAGGGTTAAACTTCTGAAGTCATTATATAAGGAGAAAACCACATATAATCAACATTACCCATGAAAATACCATGTCAGCCATAGAAGATCATCCACATTATTTTGTGTAAGCCATATTATCTCAACAATTCTAACAGGACATTTTTTCCTCCAGTGTTAGAAAGATAGCAGTTGTTCGGATAATACCAGATGAGCTAGTTTGGTTTCTTACAGGTCATTTACTACAAAATTGCTTTCATTTATTTATTTTTGCCCAGTGTAGATTTGAATTCATATGAAGTAAATGTGCATGTAATGTAATTCTACTGGTTGACTGAGTGAATACTGTCAGTGAATTTCTGTCTTGAAGTTTTTCTAGATAAGAATCATCAATTCATAACACTTTTATTAGCATCATTGATTTCATTTCAACTTCATATATTGGGGTCATCTGGTAATATTCATTCTGTAGGATTCTGGTTCTAAATACTTAGAAAATAACATTTATGGGTCAGTTATTGATATTTAGTTGTCTTTCTTCTGACGAACTATTTCCCTTTTAATTTCTTTTTTTTTTTAATTTAAAAATGTTCTATTTGGGACTTCCATGGTGATCCAGTAGTTAAGACTCCACACTTCCTTTGTGGGGGTCATGGGTTCAATTCCCTAATCAGGAAACTAAGATCCTACATGACACACAAAGGGCAGTCAAAAAAATACCATAGTTTATTAATAAAATAAGTTTTATTTTTCCTTCATCTTAATGTTTAACAATAAGTTGTTTCCCCTTATGGTGTGTTTGCTATAGTCTTCATGCACTGTTTTTAAGTGCCAAAAACATAGCAGACAAATTTTATTTTGAATTTGGTATAGGACAGATATTTTGAATATAAGAGAACTGTTGACATTGTTGGGGGAAATATTTTTATTGATATTATGTATTTATACCTGTAGTGTGGGGCCAAAGTCACTTTGCAAGGAGGAAGTGGCTAGCAAATTTGGGGAATAAATGTTGTGGACTTCTATTTCCATAACCTTGGCTGAGATAATACAGAAAGAGTTAAGAGCTATAATCAAAGTACCATACTAGTCAAAGGCTAGTGTTTGTTTTTGTCTGTTTTTTCTTGGGATAGAAAGTAATGGAGTTTTTAGCTTAAAGCCTATCAGAAATATAGTAGAGAGGGAAAAATTGAAGATTTTAGATGGACCAGTTGGTAAAGCAAGATGCTTAAAGCAATCTAAGGAGATAGGATTTTAAAAACCTAGAGGGCCTCTTCAAACTATAATGCAGGAGAAATGATTCATGATTAGTATAATTGTACCTCAGTTAATTTCACATGAAACACTGCCTTTTGAAATTATCATCACTTCCTGATCTCCTTCCTCTCTTCCCCTTCTTCCATCACCCACTCTTTACATTCTGGAAAGTATCTGCAAAATAAATGTAGTAGTGTCCTAAGTCTGCCTTAACAAAGTATCACAAATTTAGTGGCTTAGAACAACAGAGGTTTATTCTTTCACATTTCTGGAGACTAGACCCCTGAAATCAAGGTATCAGTAACATTACACTCCCTCTGCAGATCCTAGAGAAGAATCCTTCCTAACTTTAATGGCCACAAGCAATCCTTGAAGTTCTGTGTTTTGTAGCTGCATCACCCAAGTGGCGCTAGTGGAGAAGGGAATGGCTACCCAGTGGTAAAGAACCCCCTGCCAATGCAGGAGACACAAGAGACTTGGGTTCAACTCCTACGTCAGGAAGATCACCTGGAGGAGGGCACGGCAACCCACCCGGTATCATTTTGTATCATTTGTTCTAGGGACACCAGTTGTAGGATTTAGCATCCACCCTAATCCATAACCTCATCTGAATCTTAGTTACATCTGCTACTGCTGCTAAGCCGCTTCAGTCGTGTCCAACTCTGTGCGACCCCATAGACAGCAGCCCACCAGGCTCCCCCATCCCTGGGATTCTCCAGGCAAGAATAAAGGAGTGGGTTGCCATTTCTTTATCCAATGCATGAAAGTGAAAAGTCAAAGAGAGGTCACTCAGTCGTGTCCAACTCTTAGCGACCCCATGGACTGCAGCCTACCAGGCTCCTCCGTCCATGGGATTTTCTAGGCAAGAGTACTGGAGTGGGGTGCTACCTCCTTCTCCACAGTTACATGTGCAGAGGTCCTTTTTCCAAATACAATGATATTCTGAGTGCCTGGGTGGGGTTGAATATTGAGGGGACTCTATTCAACACACTACAGAGGATAGACTATATTACTACAGTTTTATGTAGAAAATCCTAGTATAAATTACTCTACAAAGCATGTATCAAATACTAACTGTATAGAATGTAAACTGACATTCAGATTTCTTGGAGAATTCCAACATGTAAATCACCTTGAGGAAATCCAGGATAGTCTATGGTGACTTAACTTTGTGTTTAGCTTCCCAGATAGTCTCACCTTCTTTAAGACCCATACTGAACACGTATTTGTTAAGATATAAAGCTTGCTTTTTCTCAAGACTAACTTTCAAAAGTGGCATCTTGGAAATGTGCATGAAAACCTTTTTAGGTTTTCCTTCTTAGATTTCCCAGATATCTGCCCTATCTCTTATCTTTTGTTGTTGTGTAGACTATTGGTTGCATAGATTTCAAATTCATGAATCCTTAAATCACACAAAGTTATTGTCAGTCTAGTATACTCTGTACAGGGGCATGGAGTTACCAAAACCTTCTGTGTATTTGCTGTGGGAAAAGATTTTTGTCTTATCTTTAAATTAGCTATCATCACCTTAAACTTTTCTTCTACTCTACATATTTTGTTTCTTATTCACAGCTGTTGTCTTTATATTTCCTAGTGTGGTGTTTTTCCTCCAGTCAATCTGCAAAAATCTTTCTCTATGATATTGCTTACAAAATATGATTATACTTGTTTTTTAAATTAATTTGAACTTTATTAAAACTTATGATCTATTAACAACTATCTCATTAATCCTTATTATATACATTAAATGTATTACTTCCCTTCCATCTTATAGACTTAGGAAATTGAATGATGATTGTTGAATACAATCTATTTTTGCAATACATCTTTCAATTTTCTGTGTAAACTCTTAGTCTATGAAAAGTAGTCTTTAAAAATTTAGGTCTCCTTTAAACTTAGAAGGAAAAACCAAAATGGATTGAAACTAAGATGCACACATACTATATATAAATGTATATATGTGTATACATATATATAGACAATTCAGTTATATCAGTACATATATTCATTCTTTTTGATTCTTTACCCCATAGGTTATTACAGAATATTGAAAAGAGTTCCCTGTGTTATACAATAGGTTCTTATTAGTATCTATTTTACATATAGTAGTGTGTGTTAATCCCAAGCTCCAAATTTTTCCCTCCCCCTCACATTTCCCCTTTGATAACCATAAATTTGTTTTCAAAACCTGTTAATCTGTTTCTATTTATAAACAAGTTCATTTATATAATTTTAATTAGATTCTACATATGAATGATATTATATGATATCATCTTTCTCTGTCTGATATGATAATCTCTAGGTCTATCCATGTTGCTGCAAATGGCATTATTTCATTCTTTTTAATCACTGAGTAATATTCCACTGTGTGTGTGTGTGTGTGTACACATATGGACATGGACATGAGTGAGCAAACTCCAGAAGATTGTGAAGGATAGGGAAACCAGGCATCCTGCAGCCCATGGAGTCACAAAAAGTCAGACACAAATAAGCAACTAAACAACAACAAATATACATATGTGTGTTTGTGTGTATATATATATGTGTGTGTGTGTTTATGTGTGTGTGTGTATATACCACATATATGTATACACTACATCTTATTAATCCATTCCTCTGTCCATGGACATTTAGATTGCTTTTATGTCTTAGCCATTGTAAATAGTGCTACAGTGAACATCGGAGTGCATGGATCTTTTCAAATAATAATTTTCTTCCGATATACACCCAGCAGTGGGATTGCAGTTCTTTTTCATTTTTTAAGGAATCTCCATAGTGGTTGTACCAATTTACATTCCCACCTACAGTGTAGGAGAGTTGCCTTTTCACCACACTTTAACCAGTGTTTCTTGTTTGTAGATTTTTTTTTTTTTTTTTACGATGTCCATTCTGACTGGTGTGAGGTTGTAGTTTCGATTTTCATTTCTTGATAAGTAGTGATGTTGAGCAACTTTTGGTATGCTCTTTGGCCATCTGTATGTCTTCTTTGGAGAAATATCTATTTAGATCTTATGCCCATTTTTTCATTGGGTTGTTTGTTTTATTTTGATGTAGAGCTACATGAGCTGTTTTTATATTTTGGATATTAATCCCTTGTTGTCAACCATTTCCCTTTTGATCTTACAGTGTTCTCAAATGTCCTATTTTATTCAGCATTGTTTACATAATTTATGTTGTTGTTACCTGTCTTTATACTTAATTCAGTAATTTATTGTCACTGAGTTTCCCCATATTTTAGTGACAAACTGTTTTGAGATTTTTATTTATTCTCATTAGGTCACTACATTATTTTATTGGCATTCTGTTTTTGCCTGGTGAGAAGTTTTCAGTAATGAATAAACTCTTACAGTCAATAAAGGCTATTTATATTTGAAGTGTATGATGCTTCATTTTTTAGCAGTACATTTGTATCAAATTTAATGATTTGTATTTTGTAAATATTGAATTTACTTATCTAATAATGATGAATAATCTTCATAAAATGTGTGTTTATTCAAAATTTGTATATACTATTTATCATCACTAGTTAAATATGAAACACTTGAAAAGGAAAGCTCTTTTACTCTTTTAAAACTGATGATTGTGTTAATGTCAGTATACAAAATGACTAAGCTAATTTTACTATTGTAAGAAAGAAAAATTTTTTTGAGCCTAATATTTTAGGGTAAGGAATATTTAATTATCATATGTAAAATTATATTATTTAATTATTTGGTCACTAGCTAGAATAGGATCCCCCCATTCAAGTTTGGTTCAGATGTCAAGACTCATGATACCACACATTAACCAAAAGGGTAAAAAAGATGTATTACTCATACAATGAGGCTTTCTGAGAAGAGCAGGACAGTATCCAAAATTGTATCCAAGCAGATCCAAAATTGCTTAAGGGAGCAAAGAAAGCTGGCTGGCTTTGGGTTTTATAGGGGTGATACTGGAGTGAAAGCTCCTACATGCTGGTCAGGCCTTGTGAGATTCAATATTCCCATTGCATACAGGGATTCTTATCAGCTTGCCCAAATATCAGGCAAAAGGGAAACTAGGGGATGGGGAAGAGAGCTTGAAACTTGTGAGCAGTTAAAGATCAAGGATGGATCAGCCTTCATCACAATTCACTCTCAGTGTTTGATTGAGTGAATTGTGCCATGTTTGAACTTGTTTATAGCCATAGTGGTACTTTGTGAGTAGTAGATCCATTTAGTTAAGGAGATGAAAATTCATTGAACACCTTGTTCCAGAGCTTAGCAATATGGTGAAAAGTAAAATGAGTACCTTGATCATTATCAAGAATGACTAGAACTCTGTGTAGAGGCACATGTGGCATTGATCTGCGTTTTAGGAATGTCTGAGACAAGATTTCAAATTTTTTTTCCTCATAAAGGGCAACCCTGGACCACATGGTCAGACAGTTGGCAATGGCCCAGTAGTTTGTAAAAATGTTCAGTGTGGCTGATTTATTGACAAGGGTGGTCAGTGTAAAGATGCCTGACTGAAGTTTGGGCAGTTGCACTAATCATTGAGTCCTTTAACAGAGATATCTTAGTTAAGATGTGAAAAGCAATGGCTCTCCAGGAAGCTGAGTTACATATGATGATGGTAGCCGTACTTGCTGTGACATGTACAAACTTTCTTTGCTATCCACTCAAGATCCCAAGCAGTTCCTCTAGCTAAGGGGTTCAGAAGAGTAGTGACTGCCTGTGAAACCATAGCATCTGTCAAGGAACTAAGATTAGGGCAGACCACACCCTCACTGGGGTTGGTTACTCCAGGGGGCCTAGGTTTGGCTTTAACAAATAAGTATCATTTCCATTTTAGCAAGAAAGCCTTAGCAGCCATACCCAGCTTGCAAGGTACTACTTTCATGATCCAAGGTGTAATGGAAAGATGGATAGAGAGGATCATGATCTTAGAGCCTGTGAGAGCCTCTGTTTCCAGGAGATCCCAGTATGCAGCATTGTCATTGTGAAGACATTGTGAAGACAGGTGAGAACCTCTTGCATTTGAAGTCCATGGGCAACTTATGGTTACTATGGGTGACCCAGAAACTCCAAGAGGCATGAGAGGAAGTTGCTAAAGCCTTTACAGTGAAGAAGTCAGAGGGTGGAAAGGGGCAGCACCAGTTATATTAAAATTTGGAAAGATTCTAGAGGCTTTTTTTTTTTTTTAGTAAAAGGCCCCGTTCAAGGTAGTTCAGTATACTAGTAACAGGATAAATGGACTTAAGTAAATGAAACATATTTTTATAAATGAAAAATATGTTGCCCTCAAAATCAAAAAACTGCTAAAATATTTTCAGCTTGTTTTAACACTGTGGTACCATGAGAGTCAATATTTATTTCTTAATGGTGTTAAGGATGGAGTAGCTTTTGACTGACCAATTAATATTTCAGGATTAAACTCAAGTGACAGGGCCTTCTAATATGTGTAGGGAAATGAAACCACCACCTCCTCTTTTTGTGAACTCTTTTATATCTGCTTGTCTTGAACGATTGTGACAAATGAATCTCCTTGAAGGAAGATGTAATGTCACCTGTGCTCCTGGACAAAGTTGAATTCAGTTATCATCTTGCCTACCAAGGCAATATGCAGTGGCTAGGCTTCCGAAGACCTCGTGTAGCCAGGTAAAATTGTCCTTTCAAAGTGCAAAGCAGAGAGCATATCTCATTAGAGTTAAAGGCAAACTATAGCTGAGTGTCTTTCGAAACTGGCATTAAATAGATGAGATGAGCCAAATCAGGGCTCCCAGGTGGAGCAGTGGTAAAGAATCCACCTGCCAATGCAGGAGATGCAGATGTGGGTTTGGTCGCTTGGTTGGGAATATCCCCTGGAGAAAAATGGCAACATGCTCCAGTATTCTTGCCTATAAAATCCCATGAACAGAGGAGCATGATAGTTTTAGTCCACAGGGTCTCAAAGAGTCAGACATGACTTAATGACTAAACACACACATGAGCCAAATCATTAGCAAAATATTACCACCTAGTGATTAGATGGGACTAGTAACTTAGATAATATTGAATATGAGGCCTTTAATGAGTGGTTCAACAGAATTAGAGTTTCAGTTACTGTGAGTTATGATTCATTTTTCCCAGGTTTAAGAACAACCTATCTTGTGTGTTAGTTGCTCAGTTGTGTCCAACTCTTTGTGACCTCATGAACTATAGCCCACCAAGCCCCTCTGTGCATGGAATACTCCAGGCAAGAATACTAGAGTGGTTAACCATTTCCTTCTCTAGGGAATGTTTCCAATCCAGGGATCTAACCTTGGTTTCCTGCATTGCTCACAGATTCTTTACTGTCTGAGCCACCAGGGAAGCCCAAATTGGCTATTAAATGGAGAAGTACTGGTGATAAATACCCCTTCTATAAATATCTTTTACAATGGGCTTCAATATTTGAAGACTCTGTTTTAAAATGCAGTGAACCATATGAACTATTTTAAGTGTTAAGAAAAGGCCATGGGATCTCAATTTCTTAACCTGTTGTAAATGCTAAAGATATAGTTTAGTTTATTACGTGTTTTATTAGAGCTTCTTTCATGACCCCTGTGGGATATTTAGGCAGAGCAGTAGTTCTGATGATTAAAATGAAGCATACTTATTTGTTCACTCAGTTCAGTTCATTCGCTCAGTCGTGTCTGACTCTTTGCGACCCCATGAATTGCAGCACACCAGGCCTTCCTGTCCGTCACCAACTCCCGGAGTTCACCCAAACTCATGTCCATCGAGTCAGTGATGCCATCCAGCCATCTCATCCTCTGTCGTCCCCTGCTCCTCCTAACCACAATCCCTTTCATAATCAGAGTCTTTTCCAATGAGTCAACTCTTTGCATAGGTGGCCAAAGTACTGGAGTTTCACCTTTAGCATCAGTCCTTCCAGAGAACACCCAGGACTGATCTCCTTTAGGATGGACTGGTTGGATCTCCTTGCAGTCCAAGGGACTCTCAAGAGTCTTCTGCAACACCACAGTTCAAAAGCATCAAATCTTCAGCGCTGAGCTTTCTTCAAAGTCCAATTTTAACATCCTACATGACCAACATAGCCTTGACTAGACGGACATTGGTTGGCAAAGTAATGTCTCTGCTTTTGAATATGCTATCTAGGTTGGTCATAACTTTTCTTCCAAGGATTAAGTGTCTTTTAATTTCATGGCTGCAATCACCATCTGCAGTGATTTTGGAGCCCCCAAAAATAAAGTCTGATACTGTTTCCACTGTTTCCCACCTATTTCCCATGAAGTGATGGGACCAGATGCCATGATCTTAGTTTTCTGAATGTTGAGCTTTAAGCCAACTTTTTCACTCTCCTCTTTCACTTTCATCAAGAGCCTTTTTAGCTCCTCTTCACTTTCTGCCATAAGGGTGGTGTCATCTGCATATCTGAGGTGATTGATATTTTTCCTGGCAATCTTGATTTCAGCTTGTACTTCTTCCAGCTCAGCATTTCTCATGATGTACTCTACATATAAGTTAAATAAGCAGGATGACAATATACAGCTTTGATGTACTCCTTTTCTTATTTGGAACCAGTCTGTTGTTCAATGTCCAGTATTAATGTTGCTTCCTGACCTGCATATAGGTTTCTCAAGAGACAGGTCAGGTGGTCTAGTATTCCCATCTCTTTCAGAATTTTCCACAGTTTGTTGTGATCCACACAGTCAAAGGCTTGAGTTAGTCAATAAAGCAGAAATAGATGTTTTTTTTGGAACTGTCCTCCTTTTTCCATGATCCAGTGGATGTTGGCAATTTGATCTCTGTTCCTCTGCCTTTTCTAAAACTAACTTGAACATCAGGAAGTTCATGGTTCACATATTGCTGAAGCCTGGCTTGGAGAATTTTGAGCATTACTTTACTAGCGTGTGAGATGAGTGCAGCTGTGCAGTAGTTTGAGCATTCTTTGGCATTGCCTTTCTTTGGGATTGGAATGAAAACTGACCTTTTCCAGTCCTGTGTCCACTGCTCTATTTTCCAAGTTTGCTGGCATATTGAGTGCAGCACTATCACAGCATCATCTTTCAGGATCTGAAATAGCTCAACTGGAATTCTGAAGCCTCCATTAGCTTTGTTCATAGTGACACTTTCTAAGGCCCACTTGATTTCACATTCCAGGATATCTGGCTCTAGGTGAGTGATCACACCATCGTGATTATCTTGGTCATGAAGCTCTTTTTTTTTTTTTTTTTTTGTACAGTTCCTCTGTGTATTCTTGCCACCTCTTCTTAATATCTTCTGCTTCTGTTAGGTCCATACCATTTCTGTCCTTTATCGAGCCCATCTTAGCATGAAATGTTCCCTTGGTATCTCTAATTTTCTTGAAGAGATCTCTAGTCTTTCCCATTCTGTTGTTTTCCTCTATTTCTTTGCATTGATCACTGAGGAAGGCTTTTTTATCTCTCCTTGCTATTCTTTGGAACTCTGCATTCAGATGCTTATATCTTTCCTTTTCTCCTTTGCTTCTCGCTTCTCTTCTTTCACAGCTGTTTGTAAGGCCTCACCAGACAGCCATTTTGCTTTTTTGCCTTTCTTTTCCATGGGGGTGGTCTTGATCCCAGTCTCCTGTACAATGTCATGAAACTCCATCCATAGTTCATCAGGCACTCTTATCTATCAGATCTAGTCCCTTAAGTTTATTTCTCACTTCCACTGTATAATCATAAGGAATTTGATTTAAGTCATACCTAAATGGTGTAATGGTTTTCCCTGCTTTCTTCAATTTAAGTCTGAATTTGACAATAAGGAGTTCATGATCTGAGTGACAGTCAGCTCCTAGTCTTGTTTTTACTGACTGCATGGAGCTTCTCCATCATTGGCTGCAATGAATATAATCAGTCTGATTTCGGTGTTGACTGTCTGGTGATGTCCATGTGTAGAGTCTTCTCTTGTGTTTTTAGAAGAGGATGTTTGCTATGACCAGTGCGTTCTCTTGACAAAACTCTATTAACCTTTGCCCTGCTTCATTTTGTACTCCAAGGCCTAATTTGCCTGTTACTCCAGGTGTTTCTTGACTTCCTACTTTTGCATTCCAGCCCCCTATAATGAAAAGGACATATATTTTGGGTGTTAGTTCTAAAAGGTCTTGTAGGTCTTCATAGAACCGTTCAACTTCAGCTTCTTCAGTGTTTCTGGTTGGTGCATAGACTTGGATTACCATGATATTGAATGGTTTGCCTTGGAAATGGACAGAGATCATTCTGTCGTTTCTGTGATTGCATCCAAGTACTGCATTTCAGACTCTTTTGTTGACCATGATGGCTACTCCATTTCTTCTAAGGGATTCCTGCCCACAGTAGTAGATATAATGGTCATCTGAGTTAAATTCACCCATTCCAGTCCATTTTAGTTCGCTGATTCCTAGAATGTCGACTTTCACTCTTGCCATCTCCTGTTTGACTACTTCCAGTTTGCCTTGATTCATGGAACTAACATTCCAGGTTCCTAGGCAATATTGCTTTTTACAGCATCTGACCTTGCTTCTATCACCAGTCGCCTCCACAACTGGGTATTGTTTTTGCTTTGGCTTTGTTCCTTCATTCTTTCTGGAGTTTTTTTTCCACTGATCTCCAGTAGCATATTGGGCACCTACCGACCCGGGGAGTTCGTCTTTCAGTTCCCATCATTTTGCCTTTTCATACTGTTCATGGGGTTCTCAAGGCAAGAATACTGAAGTGGTTTGCATTCCCTTCTCCAGTGGACCACATTCTGTCAGACCTCTCCACCATGATCCGCCCATCTTGGGTGGCCCCACATGGCATGGCTTAGTTTCATTGAATTAGACAAGGCTGTGGTCCTAGTGTGATTAGATTGACTAGTTTTCTGTGATTATGGTTTGTGTGTCTTCCTTCTGATGCCTGTCACAACACCTGCCATCTTACTTGGGTTTCTCTTACCTTGGATGTGTGGTATGTCTTCACATCTGCTCCAGCAAAGTGCAGCCGCTGCTCCTTACCTTGGATGAGGAGTATCTCTTTATATTCAATAAGTCCTTTAGATTACAGGGTATGAATTGTAATCTATTTAAGTATAGTGGGATCTACAATAATAATTATAATTTCAGCTTCTATTTTGATTAAGGCCATGAAGGTTTGCCAGTTGGTTCAGATTAGTAAATATTAAAGTTAATTCAAAACTCATGTTATAGAGGTACAAAAGCCCATCTGAGACATTTAAAATTTTCACTTTTTAAATATTGTAGTAAAATTTAATTTGCTATTTGGATCAAAGTGTGGACCTCCTTTTTAACTAGCTTGTTTATTGATT
The DNA here is from genome assembly GCF_032405125.1 of Capricornis sumatraensis. Classification (NCBI taxonomy): domain Eukaryota; kingdom Metazoa; phylum Chordata; class Mammalia; order Artiodactyla; family Bovidae; genus Capricornis; species Capricornis sumatraensis. Next base: position 71,066,467 of record NC_091079.1, read on the forward strand.
ACCAGATATATTTTAGAGGTACCAGAAATGCTCTCTAAGGTGAAAGTGTTAGTCGCTAGTCATATCTGACTATGTGAAAATGTGTCTTCCCGACCCAGGGATCAAACCTGGGTCTTCTACATTGCAGGCTAGTGTTAAAGAACTATTCTGGCAAAGCAGGTAGACATAAAGAGATATCAGTTCAGTCTGTGGGTCAGGAATATGCCCTGGAGGAGGCGTGACAACCCACTCCAGTATTCTTGGCTGGAGAATCCCATGGACAGAGGAGTCTGGTGGGCTACAATCCCTGGAGTCTCAAAGACTTGGACATAACTGAAGCGACTTAACACACATGCATGCTCTGGAGAAGGGAGGATCCCTTCACTCTGCTCATATTATAAGGTTCTTCCTCCAGAATGTCAAATCTGTAACATCAGAGATATGGGGCTCCACCACAACAATCATTGCTTTATATGGATTAAGGATTGGGAGTTTAAGTAGCATTTGAATTATCTTCTTAGTTGTGCCACATGGGTACCATTAGTATTTTATTCTATAAGCGTGAGGATAAAGATCTTTGTTGCAAATAAACCTCTGCAGCAGTTATAGCAAAAGATGTTTATAAAGTGGTGAATCATCTGCTTTTAGGACTGGAGACCTCAGCATGCCACATGCTAACTGTTCTTCCACACAATTGGCCATCCAACAGGACCACATATTTCACAGAGTATCAGTATTTTCCCTGAGAACTCTATAGAAGAAAGGCTACTGCCTGATTGAGACCCACAGCCAGCAATCACAGAGTAAGAGTCATTTCTCTGAACCAAGCATTAGTCATAGTTTATGATGGAATCAAGATATGTAATTCAATCTGAGGCACATAAATAGGTCCAGTCAAAGATGCACAACCCAGAGTCTTTTTGAGGTGAGTCCCAACTCTTGTTTCTAAATGTCAATTATGAAAACTTCTGATATAATTTGACTGAATCTATGATACAGATTCATTGGAACTCAACAAATGTAGTGCAGAGCAGCATAGCTCAAACTCCAAGACTGCTAGCAGGTAACAGAGCTGATTACTAACTCAAAGCAAAAAAAAAAAAAATCCATGGGATTTTCCAGGCAAGAGTACTAGAGTGGGTTGCCTTTTCCTTCTCCAGGGGATCTTCCTGACCCAGGGATCGAATCCAGGTCTCCCGCATTGCGGGCAGACACTTTACCCTCTCAGCCACCAGGAAAGCCAATATATAGGCTACTGAACCTGCAGTCGCTCAGTCATGTCCGACTCTTTGCGACCCCATGGACTGTAACCTATCAGGCTCCTCTGTCCATGGGATTTTCCAGGCAATAGCACTGGAGTGGATTGCCATTTCCTTCTCCAGCGTATCTTCCCAACCCAGGGATCAAAACCAGGTCTCCCTCATTGTAGACAGACGCTTTACCATCTGAGTCACCAGGGAAGTCATATATAGGCTAAGTAGGCCAAAATACTAATTTTAGCAAGCCGATATTCTTTCTCTGATTGGAAAGTTTTTGAAAACTAAAATCTGAAGATTAGTTTTTAGTACAGAATCATTTTATAAAGTTACTCAATGATAATAATGAGTTATATTTTCAAACTATTATAACCTAAAACATGTTGCATTGCTATAGGTTATATACTCACATTGCTTGACCAACAAGTAATTGCTCTTTGAATTTTATTTTCTACCCTGTGATACTAGGCATCACATTTCACTTATATTTGGGTGTTTCTCAGTATGTAAGACTATACTCTATCAATTTCTGTTAGGTTGTTATTTTAAAATCATTGTGCTCTCATCAGCAAAAGTACAAAAGATGCTTATACTTGGTTTTCTACAAGTATATCTGAACTTCCACAGGTGTTTTTTGTTTTTTTTTTTTTTGTATCAGTTGTTAATTCCAGAAATGAAATTATTAAAGCTTTCTCATTCTGGAGATGCAAATTATTTATGATATGTACCATTCTGTATACTAATTACAAGGTAATAAATTGCAGTCTCATATTTCACTTTTCAAAAATCACATTAACCTTTGAAAGTGTGGTTCTTAAATTTGCAAACAGCCTAATTCTTAAATCTAGCTTTCAGTCTTAATAGAAATATAATATTGGATGAGTTTCTTTCCCTCTCCAGGGCTCAGATTTGTCATCTGTAAGATGAAGATAATAATTTTAATAGCATTATAAAGGGGATTATCCATGTAAAATAATTATAAACTAGTGCCCAGAATATAAAAAATGTAGAATGTAGTTATGATTATTTTTACTGTGACATAATGCAAATAATCAAGTCTATCTTTTCCCACATGTTTGATAAAACTATGTTCCATAATCTAAAAGGGCGTCATATACTCTTAGGAACAAGTGGTATGGAATAAACATATTTAAAAATAAAACATTATTTTAGAACCTCTGCAGTATCAGGATTTCTAATCCACATACCTTCTTATTTCAGTTTCCTGAAGATTTTTCTATTTTTAAATTTGGAAATAATTTGGAATTAAAAAGAACAATATACATGTTTAAAAATTTACATCTATTCTCAATTTACCAAATATTGATACTTTCTTAGCCAAGTAAGAATATATTGCTAATTGGTAAATACAGAGAACATTCCTGTGAGTACTTGAGAATAAAACAAAGATAACTGCAAGCGTTATTATTTTGTCTTATTTTAGAAATGTCCTAAGGTATGAGACAAGTGTATGAATATTGAACATAAAATGGAAAATATCATTACTTGCAAATGATACAATTGCACATTAGAAAATTTGAAGAAATTGAAAGAAACTTTTAAAAGATAATAAAACTGAATGTAAGATAAATATGCATTGGCTTTCCTCTATAATAGTAATAACCAGGAAGAAATATGGTTAAAATAGATTAGTATGTACATGATTTTATAAGAAGCTTTTGAATGAAAGATTCTAAAATCTGAGTCATTAAGAGTTTGTTGAAAGCTAAGCTTTCAGACTCAGGTGCTTATGAATTAATTACATCATGTAAAATTATTAGTTCTTTCCCCCCTTTGAACAAATGCTGATTAAATGTAATTGAGGAGATTTTCAATATAGATAAAGAGATAAAATATATCATACATATAAATGACAGAAAATAGTAAGCGCCATGTGAAAGATACTGCATTGTAACTAATGGAAAGTGGAAACATGGCAAATATTGGCCTGGGATTTGAATGGTAGATAATATCTTCCTGTGCTTAGACACGGATAAAGATTTAACTACCAAAAAAAAGATGGCTTGGGCCAGGAAATTTATTTAATATAATTGCTTAAAAAAGCAAGATATTTTCCTCAAGAGAAACTGGAAAAGGGTGGTAAAATTTCTGGAAGCCAAATTATGTAAAAATATTTTTTTAATTAATTTTTTTGTTTAAGGATAATTGCTTTACAGAGTTTTGCTCTTTTCTGTTAAACCTCAGCATGAATCAGCCATAGGTATACATATGTCCCCTCCCTTTTGAAACTCCTTCCTATCTCCCTCCCCATCCCACCCCTCTAGGTTGATACAGTACCCCAGTTTGAGTTTCCTGAGCCATACAGCAAATTCCCATTGGCTATCTATTTTACATAGAGTAATGTAAATTTCCATGTTACTCTTTCCATACATCTCACCCACTCCTCCCTTTTCCCCATGTCCATAAGTCTATTTCCTGTCTGTTTTTCCATTGCTGCCCTGTAAATTAATTCTTCAGTACGTTTTTGTAGAATCTGTATATATGTGTTAGAAAATGATATTTATCTTTCTCTTTCTGACTCACTTCACTCCATATAATAGGTTCTAGGTTCATCCACCTCATTAGAACTGACTCAAAAGTGTTCCTTTTTATGGCTAAGTAATATTCCATTGTGTATATATACCACAATTTCTTAATCCATTCATCTATCGATGGACATCTAGGCTGCATCCATGTTCTAGCTATTGTAAGTAGTGCTGCAATGAAAATGGGGTACCTGTGTCTCTTTCAATTTTGGTTTCCTCAGGGTAATGCTTAGAAGTGGGATTGCTAGGTCGTGTGGTGGTTTCATTCCTAGTTTTTTAAGGAATCTCCATACTGTCTTCCATAGTGGCTGTATCAATTTACATTCCCACCAACAGTGTAAGAGTGTTCCCTTTTCTCCACACCCTCTCCAGCATTTATTGCTTGTAAACTTTTTAATGAGGGCCATTCTGACCAGTATGAGGTGATATCTCATTGTAGTTTTGATTTGCATTTCTCTAATAATGAGTGATATTGAGCATCTTTTCATGTCTGTTTGCCATCTGTATGTTTTCTTTGGAGAAATGTTTTTTTTAGGTCATTTTTCCACTTTTTGATTGGGTTGTTTGTCTTTATGGTATTGAGTTGTATGAGCTGCTTGTATGTTTTGGAAATTAATCCTTTGTCAGTTGTTTCATTTGCTCTTATTTTCTCCCATTCTGAGAGTTGTCTTTTCATCTTGCTTATTGTTTCCTTTTCTGTGAAAAAGCTTTTAAGTTTAATCAGGTCCTACTTGTTTACATTTATTTTTATTTCCATTACTCTAAAGTAGTGGATCATAGAGGATCTTGCTTTGATTTATGTCGAGTGTTCTGCCTATGTTTTCCTCTAAGAGTTTTATAGTTTCTGGTCTTACATTTAGGTCTTTAATTCATTTTTTGTTCATCTTTTTGTATGGTGTTAGGAAGTGTTCTAATTTCATTCTTTTACATGTATCTGTCCAGTTTTCCCAGAACCATTTATTAAAGAGGCTGTCTTTGCCCCACTGTAAATTATTGCCTCCTTTGTTAAAAATAGGGTATCCATAGGTGCATGGGTTTGTTTTTGGGCTTTCTATCTTGTTCCATTGGTCTATATTTCTGTTTTTTTGCCAGTGCCATACTGACTTGATGACTATAGCTTTGTAGTATAACCTGAAGTCAGGAAGCTTCATTCCTCCAGCTCCATTCTTCTTTCTCAAGACTGCTTTGGCTTTTTCGGGTCTTTTGTGTCTCCATATGAATTGTGAAATTTTTTGTTCTAGTTGTGTGAAAAATGCCATTGGTAATTTGATAGAGATTGCATTAAATCTGTAGATTGCATTTGTTAGTATAGTCATTTTGACAACATTGATTCTTCCTACCCAGGAACATGCAATATCTCTCCATCTGTTTATGTCATCTTTGATTTTGTTAATTAATGTCTTATAATTTTCTGTGTACAGTTCTTTTTTCTCCTTAGGTAAGTTTATTCCTAGATATTTATTTATTTTTGTTGCAATGGTGAATGGGATTGATTCCTTAATTGCTCTTTCTGATTTTTAATTGTTAGTATATAGAAATGCAAGTGATTTCTGTGTATTGATTTTGTATCCTGCAACTTTGCTAAATTCAGTGCTCATCAGCTCTATTAATTTTCAAATACTATCTTTAGGGTTTTCTAAGTACAGTGTCATGTCATCTGCAGACAGTGAGAGCTTTACTTCTTTTTTTCTAATCTGGATTCCTTTTCTTTCTTTTTCTTCTCTGATTGTTGTAGCAGGAGTACCAGAACTATGTTGAATAATAGTGGTGAAAGTGGACCTCCTTGCTTTTCCTGATATTAGGGGGAATATTTTCAGTTTTTCACCATTGAGAATAATGTTTGCTGTAGGCTTATCATGTATGGCCTTTACTATGTTGAGGTAGGTTTCTTTTATGCCCATTTTTTGAAGAGTTTTAATCATAAATAGGTACTGAATTTTGTCAAAGGCTTTTTCTGCATGTATTGAGATGATCGTATGGTTTTTATCTTTCAATTTGTTAATATGGTGTATCACATTGATTGATTTGCTTATATTGAAGAATCTTTGCATCCCTGTAATAAAACCAACTTAATCATAGCATATAAGCTTTTTGATGTGTTGCTGAATTCTGTTAGCTAAAATTTTGTTGAGGATTTTTGCATCTATGCTCGTCAGTGGTATTGGCCTGTAGTTTTCTTTTGTGTGTGTGTGCTGTCTTTATCTGGTTTTGGTATCAGGGTGATGTTGGCCTCGTAGAAAGAGTTTGGAAGTGCTCCTTCCTATGCAATTTTTTGAAAGAGTTTTAGAAAGATAGGCATTAGCTCTTCTCTAAATGTTTGATAGAATTCTCCTGTGAAACCATCTGGTCCTGAGCTTTTGCTTTTTGGGAGATTTTTGATCACAGCTTCAATTTCAGTGCTTGTAATTAGGTCATTTATAATTTCTATTTCTTTCTGGTTCAGTCTTGGAAGATTGAACTTTTCTAAGAATCTGTCCATTTCTTCCAGGTTATCTATTTTATTTCCATGTCGTTGTTCATAATTATCTCTTATAATCCTTTGTATTTCTGCATTATCTCTTGTAACCTCTCCTTTTTCATTTCTAATTTGTTGATTTGATTCGTCTCTCTTTTTTTCTTGATGAATCTGGCTAATGGTTTGTCAGTATTCTTTATCTTCTCAAAGAACCAGCTTTTAGTTTTTTTAATATTTGCTATTGTTTCTTTCATTTCTTTTTCATTCATTTCTGCTCCAATCTTTATGGTTTCTTTCCTTCTACTAACTTTGGGGGTTTTTTTTCTTCTTCCTTTCCCAGTATCTTTAGGTATAAAGTTAGGTTTTCTATTTGATGTTTTTTTTGTTTCTTGAGGTAGGAGTGTATTGCTATAAACTTCCCTCTTAAAACTGCTTTTGCTGCATCCCATAGGTTTTGAGTTGTTGTGTCTTCACTGTCATTTGTTTCTAGATTTTTTTTTTTTTTTTGCTTTTGATTTCTTCAGTAACCTGTTGGCTATTTAGAAATGTGTTGTTTAATCTCCATGTGTTTGTGTTTCTTACAGGTTTTTTTTTTTTTTTAATAATTGATATCTAGTCTTATAGCACTGTGGCCAAAGATGGTTGATAGAGTATCAATTTTCTTAAACTTATTGAGGTTTGATTTCTGACCCAAGATGCAGTCTATCCTGGAGAATGTTCCATGTGCACTTGAGTAGAAGTTGTGTTCTTTTGAATTTTTCTGGGATGTCCTGAAGATATCAATGAGATCCATCTCATCTAAAGTATCAAATAAGACTTGCGTTTCCTTATTAATTTTCTGTTCTGATGATTTATCCATTGGTGTGAGTGGGGTGTTCAAGTTTCCTACTATTATTGTGTTACTGTCAATTTCTTCTTTTAAGTCAGTTAAAGATGGAGAAGCTCTATACAGTCAACAAAAACAACACCAGGAGCTGACTGTGGCTTAGATCATGAACTCCTTGTTGCCAAATTCAGACTGAAATTGAAGAAAGTAGGGAAAACCACTAGACCATTTAGGTATGACCTAAATCAAACCCCTTCTGATTATACAGTGGAAGTGAGAGGTAGATTTAAGGGACTAGATCTGATAGATAGAGTACCTGATGAACTATGGACAGAGGTTCGTGACATTGCACAGGAGACAGGGGTCAAGACCATCCCCATGGAAAAGAAATGCAAAAAAAGCAAAATGTCTGTCTAAGGAGGCCTTACAAAAAGCTGTGGAAAGAAGAGAAGTGAAAAGCAAAGGAGAAAAGGAAAGATATAAGCATCTGAATGCAGAGTTCCAAAGAATAACAAGAAGAGATAAGAAAGCCTTCCTCAGTGATCAGTGCAAAGGAATAGAGGAAAACAACAGAATGGGAAAGACTAGAGATCTCTTCAAGAAAATTAGAGATACCAAGGGAACATTTCATGCAAAGATGGGCTCAATAAAGGACAGAAATGGTATGGACCTAACAGAAGCAGAAGATATTAAGAAGAGATGGCAAGAATACACAGAAGAACTATGCAAAAAAAGTCTTCATGACCAAGATAATCACGACAGTGTGATCACTCACTTAGAGTCAGACATCCTGGAATGTGAAGTCAAGTGGGCCTTAGAAAGCATCACTACAAACAAAGCTAGTGGAGGTGATGGAATTCCAGTTGAGCTGTTTCAAATCCTAAAAGATGATGCTGTGAAAGTTCTGCACTCAATAGGCCAGTAAATTTGGAAAACTCAGCAGTGGCCACAGGACTGGAAAAGATCAGTTTTCATTCCAATCTCAAAGAAAGGCAATGCCAAAGATTGTTCAAACTACCACACAATTGCACTCATCTCACATACTAGTAAAGTAATGCTCAAAGTTCTCCAAGCCAGGTTTCAATAATACATGAACCATGAACTTTCAGATATTCAAGCTTGTTTTAGAACAGGCAGGAGAACCAGAGTTCAAATTGCCAACATCTGTTGGATTATCGAAAAAGCAAGACAGTTCCAGAAAACATCTGTTTCTTCTTTATTGACTATGCCAAAGCCTTTGACTCTGTGGATCACAAGAAACTGTGGAAAATCGTGAAAGAGATGGGAATACCAGACCACCTGGCCTGCCTCCTGAGAAATCTGTATGCAGGTCAGGAAGCAACAGTTAGAACTGGACATGGAACAACAGACTGGTTCCAAATCAGGAAAGGAGTACATCAAGCCTGTATATTGTCATCCTGCTTATTTAACTTATATGCAGAGTACATCATGAGAAATGCTGGGCTGGATGAAGAACAAGCTGGAATCAAGACTTCTGGGAGAAATATCAATAACCTCAGATACACAGATGACACCATCCTTAAGGCAGAAAGCTAAGAACTGAAGAGCCTCTTGATGAAAGTGAAAGAGATGAGTGAAAGAGTTGGCTTAAAGCTCATCATTCAGAAAAGTAACATCATGGCATCTGGTCCCATCACTTCATGACAAATAGACTGGAAAACAGTGACAGACTTTATTTGGGGGGGCTCCAAAATCATTGCAGATGGTGATTGCAGCCATGAAATAGAAAGTCCTTGGAAGAAAATTTATGACCAACCTAGACAACATATTAAAAAGCAGAGACATTAATTTGCCAACAAAAGTCCGTCTAGTCAAGTCTATCGTTTTTCCAGTAATCATGTATGGATGTGATAATTGGACTATAAAAAAAGCTGAGCACTGAAGAATTGATACTTTTGAACTGTGGTGTTGAAGAAGACTCTTGACAGTCCCTTGGACTGCAAGGAGATCCAACCAGTCCATTGTAAAGGAAATCAGTCCTGAATATTCATTGGAAGGACTGATGTTGGAGCTGAAACTCCAATACTTTGGCCACCTGATGCAAAGAACTGGCTAATTGGAAAAGACCCTGATGCTGGGAAAGATTGAAGGCAGGAAGAGAATGGGATGACAGAGAATGAGATGATTGGATTGCATCATCCAATCAGTGGGCATGAGTTTGAGTAAACTCCGGGAGTTGGTGATGACCTGGAGGCCTGGGGTGCTACACTCCATGGCATCTCAGAGTCAGATACAATTGAGTCATAGAACCAAACTGAACTGATACCCAATTACTTCAGATTTCAAGAGAAAATCCAAGAACAGAGTTAAAGACTTTTTTAAAAAGAAATCTTGGTCACACCATTCTGAAAATTCATTACAGTACGATATATCAATGAGATTAATTTAGTCACATAAGTGGAAATATTTGCAGTGAATTCAACAGAATGCCACTTTAGTGACTCCAGCAGAAATCTAAATGGTCAGCTCTCTGTCAAATGTTAGTACTATATGAAGTCAATTACAAATTGTTATGTAAGGTATTTCTATTCCTATAGATTCTCAAAGACATTTTTCAAATTTTAAAAATAATTTTAAAATACTGTAAGTAAAAGGAATCAACAGTAAAAAGAATTTTCACATATGTAACAAATATTTAGCACCTTCTCTATTATAAAAGAGTTTGTAAAGACTTTGCAAAGTAATCACCAGAAAAAATAGAAAAACTATAAAAGTCAAAAATAGAAAAACTATAAAAGATATTTTGTAATTACAGCTTTTAATCAGAAATCAAAAGCTATCTCAAAGAAATTCTGTCTCTTGATCAGCTCTTTTCTTAGTGTCACTTCTTAAAATGGCAACAGTTGGTCTCAGGCTCTTAAATTTAAATGAGTCAGTTTTTACTTATATTTCTGTTTTTTTTTTCATGGTAAATGCTATTGCAACTTTCAGTGTGAATTGAAGGAAAATGATAAAATTCAAGAAGCATGTCAGAGATAACTCTTCCAGTCCCAGTAGTGGGCATGGCTGGAAAAGTTATTAATAGATGATATAGAGACTTTATACAATCTCAGTGATTGAGACATGGACAATATAGGAGTTATTTTTAAGAAAAATTTTAGTCTCTGCCTTTGATGAATTGATAGCATGTGAGGTTAGACGAGACCCAGCAAATGGAAAACTAAATGAAAATATATCCTCAAGTGGTAAGTGGTATGTAGAATGAACCTTGAATCATACAGGAGGAGACATCACTGAAGTCTTGAGTAATGAAAAGTATCTTCTTAGATGCTAGAGAACCCCTCTTACATTTTTATGTATTTATATGAGGTTTTTTTCTCTCTTAATGATGCTACTATATATATGAAGATTTTGACATATTGTAAGAAATAAATTTAATAAAATAGTGGAAAGCCACAAACTTAACTCTTATGAAAAATACTAGTCTAACCAAAAAGTATATATTCTGTCATACAAGAAAAGCTTTCCATATCCAAATTATATTTTTTTATTTACTTCAGATCTTTATGGATAAGTAGCTCAAAAACAAGCTCCAAAGAGGAAAAAAAAATTTAATAATACCTTACTGCATGTCTACATGTCTAATGTCTACATGTTTATTTTTGTGTTAAGCAATTTTTTTATTCATCAGTTCAGTGAACATAAGTAACAATGAACCCCTCATCATGCCGGGGCTTCCCAGGTAATGCTAATGGCAAAAAACACACTTGCCAATGCAGGAGACGTAAGAGACATGGATTCAATCTTTGGGATCCCCTGAAGTAGGAAGTGGTGCCCCACTCCAGTATTGTTGCTTGAAAAATTCCATGGACAGAAGAGCCTGGCAAACTACAGTACATGGGGCTGCAAAGAGTTGGACATGACTTAGCACACACACACTTCACCATGCCAAAGGCTATGGGGAGATATGACTCCTAATCTATGGTGTTTGCAATCTATTCTGCGGAAAGAGCATACTCAAATTATAGAGAAACTGCTCTTTAAATAAGTGTACAATGAATTACAATTTTATTTTCCCTTTTAGGGAGATTTAAAATGAGTGAAATAGAACATAATTTGTTTGCTGGTTGGAAATGATAATTGACAGAAATACATGAAACATGTTGCAGATAATTAATCTACTGATGCTTCAACTGATTTCAACTATTGATTTTACTCCAAAAGCTATGCCTTTTTAACATTCTAATGTTGATGTAACTCTTCATCCCCCTTTTGGTTCAGGTAATAAAGCTTATATAAATCCAGTGAATTTCACCTAGATGTAGCCAACCTAACATAATCAGCCTCTAGCTGTGCTGGAATAAGAGCCTGTCTTTCAGCCAAGTGTAAAGTCCACATTGGATAAAGACTAGACACAAAACCATGAGTATTTCCCACTGGGCATCCACAGTTGGTTACTCACAATGGCTTTCACTTTCATTCAAATGCCTTATGTCTCTGTTTTGTGTGGGTTTGTAACACATTTGACTTTATTGATTTACTGATTTCATTTCCAGTTATATGTGTAAAATGCCAGAGTTTCAGTAGGCTCCCGTTGTTGTCGTTGTTCAGTCACCCAGTTATGTCCAACTCCTTTCGACCCATGCACTGCACTATGCCAGGCTCCTAATACACTAGCATAAAACATCCAGATAGAGCCTAGAAAGAAACAAATATTACTAAATAAGAAGGCAGGTTGGTGGAAAATGTCCCTATGTATACACAATGAAACATAACTTAGCAGAAAGCTATGTCTGTAGATTGGATTAGTTTATTTTAGTCAGCAGTATGGGATATATTATATATATTATATATATATCAAATTGTAAATAATTTTATATGTGGATAAAAGAAGGTAACTTTTTTATTAAAGCTTGTGTCTTTGTCTGAATTCTCTTTGTGAATGAAGAATGACTGTAACAGTGATTTATTTTATCCAAAAAAGATGAGAAAAGAATTATTCTTTTCTTACATTATAACTTTTACTGTGCTTATTTTAGTGTATTTTATATTGCAATAAGTTGTATATATGTCTGTCTTTTTTATTAGATCAATTTCTCAAGGTAAGAACAAACCACATAATAATCACTGGAGTACTTCTTAAAAATGTAGATAGATTCCTTAGCCTCAATTTCAATGTTACAACTAAGGTTCTCTCTGGGAACTGTGCGTGTATGCTCAGTTGTGTCCAACTCTTTGCAGCCCCATAGACCGTCGTAGCCAGCCAGGTTCCTCTGTCCATGTGATTTCCCAGACAAAAATACTGGAGTAGGTTGTCATTTTCTCCTCCAGGGGTTCTTCCCGAGGGGTCAAACCTGAGTCTCCTGTGTCTCCTGCATTGGCAGGTGGATTCTTTACCACTGAGCCACTTGGAATAGCAACTCTGTAGAGACTGTTTCTCCACAAATTCAAACACATCCAAGCTGCTTCCCATGTACACTCTATTTGACAATAATTGCACTAGATTGGTAACCATTTGAGGGAATATGCTGTCTCATGTTTATCCTTCTGTACTCAGGGCATTGGGGCTTCCCAGGTGGCTCAGTGGTAAAGAATCTGCCTGCCCATGCAGGAGACACAAGAGACATGGGTTCAATCCTTAGGTCAGGAAGATCCCCTGGAGAAGGAAATAGCAACCCACTCCAATATTCTTGTCTGGAAAATTCCATGGGCAGATGAGCCTGGCAGGCTACAGTCCATGTAGTCACAAAGAGTGGGATTCGATTGAACACACATGCACTCAGGACATTGCCACAAATGATTTTTAAGTTAATTGAATAAAAATGGTTGTCTTCATTTCATATCTATAGGAAATGCATCATGCTCATAAATCCCCAAGAAATAATTTATAAAAATCATTTTAGAGTATTTGAGAGAGGCCAGAAAAGTATATCCACTAATTAATATTGACAACACAAGGAAAAGATATATAGAAAAAAATGCACATTGTTTTTAGTGCAGAGCATGTCAGACACAATTCTGAGTTGAGAGGTAAGTCAGAGATCATTTTTAAAGCTATCTTGAAGAGCAGCCAAGTTAAAAACTATGTCACATCTATTGTTTTGTCCTAGTAAGCACTCTACTAAATGTTGTGAAAATTATTACTTAATACAAATATTAAGTATTTAAAAGTATTTACTTTTAAATTAAATTTTAATTAAATTTTAATTTTAATTAAATTTGAAAGTATTTAAAATTATTACTTAATACAAATATTACTTAATACAAATACAAAATATTTTAAATTGTTGCATCATACACCCAGAGTTTATTGGTTTCCAGAACCTAGATCTTATTTCACTAAAATGCACCTAAAAATTTAGTCTTAGGAATAAAGCTCATGATGAATAAAAAAATTTTCTAATGACTTTCCTACTTTTAAAAGCCAAGACTCTCAGTTTTGACATACCCCATACATGCAATAGGTGCAATGGTTAAGAGTCAAATGGGCTAGGTTCTAGTACTGTCTCTTTTTTGAAACTTATTTATTTATTTTTGTCTCTGCTGGATCTTGGTTGCTGTGGGGGCTTTTCTCTAGTTGCTATAAATGGGCTTCTCATTGCAGTGACCTCTCTTATTGTGGAACACAGGCAGTAGGGCACACAGTCTTCAGCAGTTGTCGTTCTCAGGTTCTACAGCACAGGCTTGATAGTGGTGGTGCACAGGCTTAGTTGCTTCATAGCCTGTGGGATCTTCCTGGATCAGGGATGTCTTCTGTACTGGCAGGCAGGTTCTTTACCACTGAGCCACCAGGGAAGCACTGGCTTATCTTTAAATAGCTGTATGATCATGTGCAAATATTTAAGTATCAATTAGCTTATATATGAAACAGGAATATTAATACCTGCCTGACAGTTGTTTAGCATTTAGAGATAATTTTTTTATAAAGCATTTAGCACTGTGCTTATTGTTGATATCATTTTATTGTTATTATTACTATTAATTTTTTTGGCATGTTTGAGGATTCAATTCTCTCTCTCACCCCCAAAAATACTCCCTATTTTTTAAGACAAATAATTGTCTGTTAATCACCTTTCCATATGTTATTGTTCTTGTATTGAATTTATGTTTATTTTAAAAATATCTCCCCAAACCTGACAGTCCCCAATATCTCTGGTTTTACTTCCCCATTCAAAATCTAAACATTATTTTTATTGCCAACTCTAAGACCAGCTGCCCTTTTTGTCTTTGCTGAAATTATGCACTCAGTCAAGATGTACTGTGAACTGCAAACCTGCTCTGGTGAACTAGTCATTTAATTTGTTTCCAAAAAAATTAGAATATCAAAGATTTTCAAGCTGGAGGCAAATTTACAAATACATGAATTCTCTCTTTGAATTCATGCCCAGTGGTGGCAATAGATACAGGTTCTATGTGGCCTAAAGCCAATCTACTTGGAAGAAAATTCTTTAAGGAAAATATGTTGCTTTCACAAATTTTGTCAAACCATATTCTTGTAAACACATTGATGGTCCTCTTCCAGGGTTTCTGAAGGAGCCTATACAAGGTAGGAGCTTCTTTAACTTCACAGTAAATTTACATCTGCTGAGAGGAGTCAAGTGGTAATATTTCTCTCTCTTGAGAAGTGTAAGATTTCATTGCAGGGACGAGAAAGCCCACTATAAAAATACACATAGTACTAATAACTATACAGCATTTTAGACAGTATTATGTGGCATAGATTTTAAATACTAAAGTTCCCATAAAAGAGAGAAAACAATGGTTCTAGTCATTTGGAGGTGGAGAGTAAAAGGAATATGTTTACAAATTTACCTACAACAATGACAATGATGATTCTAATTAGTAGAGTGGGTTGCAAATTGAATTTATAAGCCGAACTGTTGCAAGAAGGGGCACTCCTTCCAGGGCTCAAAAGTGGACTCTTGTGTAACACTCAGAAACGAATTGTCCAAGGAGACACATGTGCTACAAAGCAAGAGACTTTATTGGGAAGGGGAGCCTAGGCAGAAAACAGGACGGTAAAGGAACCCAGGAGAACCACTCTGCCAAATGGCTAGGAGTCTCAGAGTTTATGGTGATGGAATTAGTTCCAAGTTGTCTCTGCTCAATCATTCTGATTCAGGATCCTTCCTGCTGGTGCACTCTTTGCTTAACCAAGGTGAATCCCAGTGAGGAGGATTCTGGGAGGTGTAGGACACATGGCATCCTTTTGACCTTTCCCAAATTCTTCTGGTTAGTGGTGGTTTGTTGGTTCTATGTTGCTTACTGGGATCTCCATTTGTAAAGTAACTCACGCAAATGGTTACTATGGTGTCTGGACAGGGTGGGTGGTTTCAGTATGTTTCCCGTAACAGAACAACCAACCTGGTACCAAATCCCAAGTCTTTATAAATTATATAAAATTTATAATTTTATAATTATATAAAAATAAATGCAATCATACTGATCATATGTCAGGCATGCTGATTATTTCTCAGGCATGATGCTCAGAGTTTGCATTATTATCTCATTTAATCTTTGAAGCAGTGAAATGAAATAGGCTTATTTTATTACTTTGCCCCAAATTGTTTTGTTATGAACCTTGGTGTTGGGTTTGCAGCTCAAGTCTATTAGACTTTATTCATAGCTACCACTTCACAGTACCTTTAACACCCTCTCAAGAATGTGTCTGTTCAGTTCAGTCTCTCCGTCATGTCTGACTCTTTGTGACCCCATGAACTGCATCATGCCAGGCTTCCCTGTCCATCACCACCTCTCGGAGCTTACCCAAACTCATGTCCGTAGAGTGGGTGATGCTCTCCAACAATTTCATCCTCTGTCTGCCCCTTCTCCTCCTGCTTTCAATCTTTCCCAGCATTAGGGTCTTTTCAAATGAGTCAGTTCTTCACATCAGATGGCCAAAGTATTGGAATTTCAGCTTCAGTATCAGTCTTTCCAATGAATCTTCAGGACTGATTTCCTTTAGGATTGACTGGTTGGAGCTCATTGCAACCCCTGCTGCTGCTGCTGCTGCTGCTGCTGCTGCTAAATCACTTCAGTCCTGTCCAAGTCTGTGTGACCCCATAGATGGCAGCCCTCCAGGCTCCCCCGTCCCTGGGATTCTCAAGGCAAGAACACTGGAGTGGGTTGCCATTTCCTTCTCCGATGCGTGAAAGTGAAAGTGAAGTTGCTCATTTGTCTCCCACTCTTAGCGACTCCATGGACTGTAGCCCACTAGGCTCCTCCATCTATGGGATTTTCCAGGCAAGAATACTGGAGTGGGGTGCCATTGCCTTCTCTGCATTGCAGCCCCTAGGGACTCTCAAGAGTCTTCTCCAACACCACAGTTTAAAAGCATCAATTCTTCTGCATTCAGCATTCTTTATGGTCCGACTCTCATATATATATGACTACTGGGAAAACTATAGCTTTGACTACACAGACCCTTGTTGGCAAAGTCTCTGCTTTTTAATATGCTGTCTAGCTTGGTCATAGCTTTCCTTGCAAGGAGCAAGCATCTTTTAATTTCATGGCTGCAGTCACCATCTGCAGTGATTTTCGAGCCCCCAAAATAAAGTCTCTCACTGTTTCCATTGTTTCCCCCTCTATTTGCCATGAAGTGATGGGACTGGATGCCATGATCTTCATTTTTTGAATGTTGAGTTTTAAGCCAACTTTTTCACTCCCCTCTTTCACTTTCATCAAGAGGTGCTTTCTGCCAAAAGGATGGTGTCATCTGCATATGCTTGAATACATCCTATGCTTGGACACAGGTAAAGAACTCTAATTTATTCTGTCAACAAAGGGGGATGGCCTGGAGTTAGAATATTTGAAAGACTGTCCAGTTTCCTGGCAGCTTTATCACCTATACCCTATTTAAGAAACAAAATAGCTACTAGCTCATATGCACACATTAATGGGAATTTGCAAGTAAACTCTTTAGAGGCTAACATTTTCCTTTTTTCTGTAAAATTACCAAAATATTCATACAATAAAAGCAAGAAATAATTGATTTGAACACTAAGAATTTACTACTGAAATAAGTAGTTTACTACCTTCTTTTTAACTCACTAAATCCAAAAGTTAATTAACTTAAGTAAAAAGTACTTCTGCATCATTTGTAGAGCATAAAATTATGATCATTATTTGGGTACCTTTTTTTAATGTGACAAATATATTCCTAGACATCTCTGCCCATAAGAATGTATATTTTGTTCCACACAGCTGGTAAAAAAAAAAAAAAAAGAAAGAAACATTCTTCATTCTTTCCCTGCTGTAGGTCATTTCTGCCCTTCTGTCTGCAATGCTGAGTTATTTTGTCTTCTTGGAATATGAACTTACCCTCTAAATTTATTTCTAAATAAGCAGTGATAGCACTGTTCTTACACAAACTTTTGTTTCAACTGTTTAGCCTGTACTTCTGGAATAAGAATTTAATCAAGGACACAGTTTTCTGTCCCTGTAATTCTTGCCAAAATGTGATTGGATCTCAATTACTAATTTAAGAGCATTAAAATAAATATTTTTCAATGTTAATTTTTGGCTTTATGTAGAAATTAATAGGCTAACACCTATATCATCACAAACTTTCAATTTATTTGACTGAGATTCACATTCTTCCCTGGTGGCTCAGATGGTAAAGAATCTGCCTGCAGTCCAGGAGACCCGGGTTCAATCCCTGGGTGGGAAAGATCCCCTGGGGAAGGGAATGACTACCCACTCCAGTATTCTTGCCTAAAGAGTTCCATGGACACAGGAGCTTGGCAGACTACAGTCCATGGGGTCACACAGAGTCAGATACAACTGAGCAACTAACAACACGTTCTCATGAAGAACTTTTTGCTTCTCAACCCAATTCATACCCAGTTTCCCCTTTTTTCCCCTGAAACAACTCTGATCTATTCTTTTTTTTTTTTTCCTATTCTATTCTACCATGTTCAATATGGTTCTAATTCATTAAAAACATAATGTTTGTTCTCACCTAATAAACTGATATTATAAGCTTAGAGATTTGACCTTCAGTGTGTAAACACTTTTCTAAAACCTTGAGTATACAGTAAAGGGTGTTACAAAATGCAGTAGGTATATTTTTCTAACTCTTATGTGATAGGATATATTTATTAACATGTGACTGTCCTTAGTCTTACTCCTTATGTAAATTACTGGTAGTTCTCTCTCTCTCTCTCTTTTTGTTTTTCTTTTTTCTGCAGGAAGTACTTTCCAGTTTCAATATGATTCACTAGGATTTCATAAAGTCAAATCAAGAGATGAGAGAGAGGGAGGTAGACTAGAGAGGTGAAAGGAAAGGAAAACTGAGGTGCAAAGGTTAGGACTAAGACTGAGAGAGGTGGAATCTCTAAGAGGGAGGAGAGAAAAGTTGCAGGCTGTACACAGGGGAGGAGAAATTCATTTGGAAGGGAAAATGTTACTAGGCATTTATCTCCTCTATCCCATTTTGTTATATTGTGATTATTACTACTCAGTTCAGTTCAGTTCAATGGCTCAGTTTGTGTCCAACTCTTTTCGACCCCATGAACAACAGCACACCAGGCCTCCCTGCCCATTACCAGCTCCCAGAGTCCACCCAAACCTATGTCCATTGAGTCCGTGATGCCATCCAACCATCTCATCCTCTGTCCTCCCGTTCTCCTCCTGCCCTCAATCTTTCCCAGCATCAGGGTCTTTTCAAAAGAGACAGCTCTTCGCATCAGGTGGCCAGAATATTGGAGTTTCAGCTTCAACATCATTCCTACCAATGAACACCCAAGACTGATCTCATTTAGGATGGACTGGTTGGATATCCTTGCAGTCCAAGGGAATCTCAAGAGTCTTCTCCAACACCACAGTTCAAAAGCATCAATTCTTTGGCGCTCAGTTTTCTTTACAGTCCAACTCTCACATCCATACATGACCACTAGAAAAACCATTGCCTTGACTACATGGACCTTTGTTGACAAAGTAATGTCTCCTTTTTAATATGCTGTTTGGGTTGGTCATAACTTTCCTTCCAAGGAGTAAGCGTCTTTTAATTTCATGGCTTCAGTCACCATCTGCCTTGATTTTGGAGCCCAGAAAAATTAAGTCAGCCACTGTTTCCACTGTTTCCCCATCTATTTGCAATGAGGTGATGGGACCGGATGCCATGATCTTAGTTTTCTGAATGTTGAGCCTTAAGCCAACCTTTTCACTCTCCTCTTTCACTTTCATCAAGAGGCTCTTTAGTTCTTCTTCACTTTCTGTCATAAGAGTGGTGTCATCTGCATATCTGAGATTATTGATATTTTTTCCTGCAATCTTGATTTCAGCTTGTGCTTCCTCCAGCCCAGCGTTTCTCATGATGTACTCTGCATAGAAGTTAAATAAGCAGGGTGACAATATACAGCCTTAACGTACTCCTTTTCCTATTTACTCAGTATGTAGTAATTCATGAATGCTTGTCACGTAGCCAAACAATCTCTGCAAAGTAGCCAGTAGATATAAAACAGTGGGAGTCATGTTCGTGCAACAAGCATGGGTCAGTTCAAAAAATGTTCACCTTGTAGAGATAGTAGATTTCACAGCTCATGATGGCCTTTACATAGTTATTGAGTAGTGCAGTCTACAGAAATCATCCATCATTTCTCTCCTGTTCAAACTCTGCCTCTCTAAAGAAATTAAATGGTAGGCACATGCCATACCTCGTCACCATTCATTTTTCTTGCTGTCCTTTTCTCTAAATCGTTCCTATCAATCCACAACATTTAAGTGCACTACTGTATGGTTTATGTATGCAATAAATATACAGTAAGAAACTGTCCTTTCAGGAAATTATTCTTAAATTATCAACCCTGCTTTATATACCAATCAGCTTTAAACAAAACTAAAACATTTAAAGTATTGATTTTTTAATGGTGAAATAAAAAATTAATTTTTCCATTCTTGCCTGGAGAATCTCATGGACAGAAGAGCCTCACAGGCTACAGTCCATGGGGTTTCAAGAGTCGGACACGACTTAGCGACTTAACTACTACTACTACTAATCATGGAATAGCTTTTCCCACTATAATGTGTCTGACTTAGGAAGAGTTATAGAGAGAGGCGACAGGGGTTGATAATAACAGCTTTCTCTTTTTCCTGTTTATTCTGACTTTTATCAATCTTTCATTGAATCATTTTATAGCTAATTCTTGGATTTGTTTAGGGCAAAGAGTAACGGGAGGGAAATAAAATATTGGGTTTGAAAACTGATCTTAAACTCCCTGGCATGATAAATATAGTACCAGTACTCACATTCAGTAAACATATGTTTGTTTTCTTCCTACCCCAGATATGTGGGACATAATAAAATATATTTGTAAGAAGATTTTATGAAAAAATGTTAGGGAATTTTTATAAATGCATAAATAAAGGCACTGGCCTCAGTTTCCAAAATGATTAATATTTCATTGGCTAGAAATGTATGGTACTACTTAGAATTAGATTGTTTAATTTGTATTGTTTTAACCTACTTAGGGCACTAGACACTTTTTTCCCTATTTTCAACTGTTGCTGAAGTATGGAACTAATTTGTTATATTTCTATAAATTCCACAGAATAGTGATTTCTCAATGAATGTTATTTACTGACAAATCACTAATAATTTCTAAACTTTAAGATCTTTATGAAAAAGAGGAAAAGTCTCTAGTAACTTATTAGAGAAGAATAAGACTTGCTCCATATTTGTAAACTAGTTTGATATTTTGGAGATTTTGGTTTTAAATATTTTAAATTATTGATTGTCTATACATATTAGTTAAAATTCAATGTGATTTAAGTTAGATTTCCTACAGTTTTTTGGTGATTAACCACAATTTCTTGAAACCTCTGCCTGAGAAAAAAATCCATGTAGGAGGCACCATGTGAAGCCTTCCTTATATTGTTTTCATACTGTAATACAAAATTATTGCTGTAATTTCATGTTATCATGTCATACCCTGGGATCATAGTACTCATTTCATTTACTTATAATTTGGTATTTAATGACTGTCTTCAATGCTAGTCGGCCATATCCATGAGACCTGGAACTGTGCCTGTGGTTTCTACACCCATGTCCCCAGTGTCAGTGCCTGCCATCAAGGATTATCTTTAGATAAGAACCAATGGCAATATATGCATATCAGAATGGGCATTCAATTAAGTTAAAAATAAGGGGGGTTGAAAGATGAGAATTCAGAGAGGGTTTAAGGAGGAGATGAGACTTATTTTCCTTCAACTAAGGGGTAGATGTCATGCACATAGAGGGGAAAAGAAAAAGCATTGCAAGGAAGGATTAGCATAAACAAACACCAAGGACTAATCTTAACTGCTAAATTTACCATACAAGGTCATAAGTGTATACTGCTATGGTGTCTCCTCCACGAGCCTGTGAGACTTTTGAGTTGAGGGACTGTTATGTTCTCAGTGCCAAGAATTTTTATTTACACATTACTAGCACTTAATAATGGAGAAGGCAATGGCAACCCACTCCAGTACTCTTCCCGGGAGAATCCCATGGATGAAGGAGCCTGGTAGGCTACAGTCCATGGGATTGCTAAGAGTTGGACACAACTGAGCAACTTCACTTTCACTTTTCACTTTCATGCATTGGAGAAGGAAATGGCAACCCACTCCAGTGTTCTTGCCTGGAGAATCCCAAGGACGGAGGAGCCTGGTGGGCTGCTGTCTATGGGGTCGCACAGACTTGGACACGACAGCAGCAGCAGCAGCACTTAATAAATATTTGTTGAATAAGTGGATATTAACCTGACTTCTAATCTCTCCATGAAACTGAAGTCAAGTTTCTAAGTTTGTTTGTTTTTTTTAATCCCTTCTTTTTTCCTTAGACCAGATCTCTCCATGGTTGCTTGGTATATCCAAGTTTTTACCTTCTGCAATGAAATTATTTTATGTCTCTGTTTTAAGGATGTTTTTGTGTGTGCTTAAATTCTTAATATTCTGATTGTAATGTGGCTTTTGGTGCTTCCACATCATTTTTCTAGAGACTGAATAACAGATCAAGGCTAAAAATCTTGAAACAGTTGCTGTTGTTTAATGGATGTTAATAAAACATCAGTATGGTTTAATGATCTAGCGTTCATATTAGAAAGTGAAAACGTGTCCATGAATATTTTTCTTTATAGTAGTTGTGGTGGTGGTGGGCAGGGAATTAGAAAAACTTTAGAAATGAAATGCCAGGGAAGTAGTTAGGGGAAAAAAAGACAGAAATAACAAGTTATTCATGTAGCCCTTTTGCTCAGTTCTACAGCAAAACTGTCATATAGGGAAAGGTATATGCTTAGGTTAACATTTTAGATAAATCACTCTCATAAAGGTATGGAGAATGAAGTACAGTTGCCCCATGTTTATACACAGGGACATTAAAGAAGATATGGCAAGGCCCTGAATTGAGGATGTAATGAGGAAAATGGAGAGAAGAGGTGGTCAATTAGAATCAAGACATTTAGAAAGTAGTGACTTGTGTGCTTCTATGTATGAGGTTATCAGGAAGTACTCAGGAAGACGCTCCCAGGGGCGGAACTTGTGCCTCAGGGCCTAATATAGACACAGAGTAAGTCATTGTAAATACCAGTAAAAGGATCAGGTGACCAGGAAGATGTCTTTCCTCAGAGGTTTGGCAGAGAACAGGCAGCTTGTTTTTCTTTGTTAGCATTCTGCATTGCCTCCTTAAGGACATGGGGCCATCAATCTTGAGTGAACTGAGCTAAATATCCTCTTTTTTGTTATTCTTTTTAAGCAACTTGTGGGAATTCAATTTATGTTTAAAGAAGCAATGTCAGATATGATTGATAATTGCTTAATAACATTGTTTGTGATGCAAAACAAAGAAATGAAAAAACAAGGCCATGCTGACACATCTTTTTTAGCACCTGATGATTGAAAATGATTGCAAGGTGTTGTAATTACCTGAAAATAGTGAAAACAGTGCCTCAGCATTTTCATTTTTTGTGTGTGCATATGTGTATGAAGTTGCTCAGTTGTGTGCTAATCTTTGTGATCCCATGGACTGTAGCCTAGCAGACTTCTCCATCTGTGGAATTTTCCAGGCCAGAGTACTGGAGTGGGTTGCCATTTCTTTCTCCAGGAGATCTTCCCGACCTGAGGATCAAACTCAGGTCTCCCACACTGCAGGCAGATGCTTTACCCTCTACACCACCAATGAAGCCGATTTTTTTTTTAATTCTTCATTAATTGCACAAACATTTATTAAATGCCAGGAAAGTAGGATATACACGGATGCACAAATAAATAATCTCAAGTAGTGGAGGGAAAGATATTTAAATTAAAATTTCAAAATAATATGATGAGCACTGGATTCTATGAAGACATATATGAGCAGCCCTTAATCCAATAAGTTGTAAGGTAATGAGTACTCAATGATAGCTTCTCTGAGCTGAGTCTTCAAAGAAGAGTAGGCACTAGCTAAGAAAATGGGATAGAAAGTCTAGATAAACAACGTCCGCAACATTGGGGAGAGTATAATTTTAGGAAATGAAAATGAGGGCATCAGGCTGGTTTCATGAGGACATGGGAATGGGTCACAGAGTGGCCAGGAACTCATTGAACTGAATGGAGTAATTCCATTTTTACAGATTTTATGTAATAAATCAAAAGAAAAAACTGAGTTTAAGAAGACACATTATATTTAATTCGTTTGATGCAAAAGAATTGTTTTCAGAATTATGAAAAGTTTATAATCAACACAAATAATGCTGAAATGTGCAATTAATATTTTTAATGTTTTCACATACACTCCCATACCAATTCACCAGTGCTATTTTATTTTACTTTATTTTTTTGCCCTTGACCCACTAGAATTAAGCAAACAATCATTTTTTAGAGTAAGTTTTTTAATGATTTGGAATCATTCCAGCTCACTTTACTTCTTATCCTCAACCTCAAGGTACTATGCATTCCTTCTTTTAAACAGTATTAACATAATAGAGCAGTGCTTGTAAGACGGATAAAGAGATCGTGACTTATTTCAGTCAGGCCATCCTGTGTGGATACTTGGAATTTTTTATTTCTGTAGAGTTTTAAAAGCTGAAATAAAGTCCAAACTTTCATATTTTAAAAATTGTACTCATATAATTAAGAGATTGCTCCATTACCTCTTTCCTTTGTTATAACATTTGTTTCCTTATTTTGAATTTTTACTATTATATATTACTATGTGTAATCATATATATGTATATAATGTATATATATAATATATTTTATGTATATATGTATATGTACATATATTATATGTATATTTTATATGTAAATAATTACATAATTATACATATAATGTATGTATAATGACTTCCTTGGTGACTCAGACGGTAAAGCGTCTGTCTACAATACCGGAGACCTGGGTTCGATCCCTGGGTTGGGAAGAACCGCTGGAGAAGGAAATGGCAATCCACTCCAGTACTATTGCCTGGAAAATCCCATGGACAGATGAGCCTGATAAGTTACAGTCCATGGGGTCGCAAAGAGTTGGACACGACTGAGCGACTTCACATACATATAATACTAAAAAGTACAAAGTTCAATAAAAGAAATGTTTTCACTGTTTCTTTTCTGAACATTTTATGGTTATTAATAAAAAAATTTAATGTATGGAGAAGGGAATGTTTACTCTGTGCAATGTGCTTTTTATGCCATTGTTTACTTCAGTGGTTAAAAACAGGTGTTGGTTCAGGAGGTTTGGGTGTGAATCTCAGGTGCACAAGATTCCTTTAGGGTGACCTTGAGGCTTCAGGTTCCTTAGGTTCAAAATTGGGATAGTAATACCTACTGCTCAAGTCATCAAAATTAAACCAGGGACAATTAAACTCCTGGCAGCATAAGTAAGTGTAGTCAATGTGGCCATAAAAGAGTAACAGTAGATTTCATTTGTTATTTTGTGTGTGTGTGGCCCCGTTTTACACTTAACTGAATTTAAATGAATTATCTAATCCATAAATTAAACTCAAATTAACCTAAAAGAGTATTTGAAGTTCACAAGTTGAAGTTGGAATATTATTTAAATCATTATTACTTGTCATCTCTATATAAAAATATATATAAAATAGAATTTAGTCTAAGATTTCTAATATTTCTAATTTTTAAAATTTATCTGTAATTCACATGTGACTGTTTTACAGCATATTGTCCAAAGGCTTTCAGTCTCTTTTTTATTTTGTAATATAACATTATGCCTAATAAATTATAATCATTTCTTTTTACATGTGTTTTTTTTTTTTTTTTGCTTAATGGTTATTGCTAATTAGAGTATAGTATCATTTAATTGTAAAGAATCTCTAACAACATGTAAGAAATTGAGTATAATAACTTATTTAGGATAACTATATTATAAGAAATATTTAAATATCAAAATTATTATTAAATAAAAAATAGCAGAACAGAAATTTGAAAATAAGCAAAAATTATCTGACAGGAATACATATTTGGGCAAAGTTGAATACTTTTAGGGGATTATATATGATATCCTTGATCCCCAAGGAGAGTTTTGACAAAAGCTCCATTAAAAACAAAGTTTTCTACTTTCCCTTTCTATTGAAGGGAAAAAAATAGAATGTTTCATTGATATTTTAAAATTACTTACAATGACTTTGTAAACAACTTAACCAACACACAATACAACATGCACAAATAATTTATGTTCCTTATTGATTCTTAATTACAATTACAATTATTCTTAATTCTTGATTACAAATTGATTTTAAATATTTAGTTAAAAGTTATTAATTATTCTTATTTTTCATATGTTAAGTGGGAACAAAAGTAAATAGGTGAGTTTGGTTTTTAAGCTCATATTTTTAGATGATCTTTCTATTTACCATTGGTCAGGGTCATTACTACAAGTAACTTGGGAGGAATGGAGATGATGCCCTTTTAGCTCCTTTTGTGCTCAGATATAAAATGATTAATTTCCAACCATTTTTCTGTTGAAGACAATCCAAAATACATTTTGCACACAGCTTCTTTTAAAAGCTAAATGCTTTACACACTTATATGAATGCATTTTACCCATATTAAAAAAAAAACTTCTTTTATACTATAATATTAGATATTTCCATTGGAATTGTAGCTTGATAAGAAAGTTAGAATGTTTAGAATGATTGTCCACTTCACAGCTTCTGACATATCTAAACAGAAGAAACTTGTATACTTTATCACACAGTAGTTCAAGGGCTTTCACCTTCTAACAGCCAGTGGGGGGAAAAGATACAAATCTGATGAAACTAAGGCAGAACAAGTAATAATCATGCTCAGGACATTACATATATCCATATCCAATTTGAAAATACTACACTTCAGTATAAACACTTTGCTTTTTCCCACTTCTCCGTCTTAGTGATCAACACGGACATGCCTTTTATGCCTAGAACACTACAGGCATAAAAGATAAAGCAGTGTTTTCCATGCAGCTTTATTAACTAAATTATTCAAATCTAAGAACTTTAACCTCTCTTGTCCCAGTGAAGACCCAAACCCTGTTGGGATATGATTCTTGATATTAGCTTAGAATGCATTTTACAAGGTTGATATTCAAATCATTCAGTCTCTTCATATTTCAGCTGTCTCAGTGAAACAAAGAACTGAGTGAGAAGATCACAGAATCACTTGTACAGTTAAAATGCTCTATAATTTTCATGAACATTGATTTGTCAAATTGATCTTGATAGTTAATCATTTTTACATTACTTCATCAGAATGTGCGTTTTAAAATATTAACAACTTGCTAGTAATATGTTTCAGACACAATCCATGCCTAAGTTGTAGACTGGGCCAATGTGAGATTAGAGATAGTTATTATTCACTGCTGGTATTTATTAAATCATCACTAATTTTCCATAAGATCTAGTTCTTTGTTAATGAAAGGTCATCTCTCAAAAATTGGATTTTATTACTTCAATGGAGAATTGGTTTGTTTTAACATAGAATGTCTACCAGTTTTCTTCAATCAGTTCAGTTGCTCAGGCACATCCAACTCTTTGCAACCCCATGCTGTTGCAGTTGTAGCACACCATGCTTCCCTGTCCATCACCAGCTCCCAGAGATTGCTTAAATTCATGTCCCTGGAGTTAGCGATGCCATCCATCCATCTCATCCTCTGTCGTCCACTTCTCCTCATGCCTTCAATCTTTTCCAGCATCAGGGTCTTTTCCAGTGAGTCGGTTATTTGCATGAGGTGTCCAAAGTACTGGAGCTTCAACTTCAGCATCAGTCATTCCAATGAATATTCAGAACTGATTTCCTTTAGGACTGACTGGTTTGATCTCAGTTTTCTTAAAAGGAAATAAACTGATCTATATATACAGAAGTTTTGTTATCAAATAGAATAGACACAAACACCAATAGCCTCATTGCTTAGTGCAGTATTTGTATATAGTAAATAATAGCTATAGCTATATAGCTGTAGGTAATAGCTATAGTTATTATTGTCTAAAATTAATTATTACTTACTATAATAACTATAATTTTCATTTACTATAACTAATAACTATACTATAAATAATAATATACTTAATAATAACTAACTTAAAAGATATGGATATATGAATGAAATTTTATATGAATATTAAATGCTTTTGGTAATGATAATAATGATAATGATGTTACCAATAATACGTGAGGAGGGCAACAACAGTTATGGTAAAGATACTAAGAGAGTAGGAGTGAGTGAGATTTGTTACTTCTGTTGTATTTAGAAGAGTAGCCCTTTCCAGAATAACATAAAATGTTATTTTTTTTTTCTTTTTCTGTGGAAAAAACAGTTGGAGCTTGTTTCTGAAAAGAAAAAAAAAATAACTATAGGAGAAAAGTCTTTTGGGGAACTGAAACAATGAATAAGACCATTTATCCACTAGTGCAGCTCATTCTGTTTCTTGAACAATGCATGTTAGGTAGATTTATTTCCATAATTCTGCAATGCTCCATTATATGTGTATATATTCCCTGTAGAAGTTTAAGGGACTAAAAGGATATTCATATAATCTGATGATTTGGACTAAATCACATATAAATTCTCATTTAAAACTGATATTCTATCATTCTTATTTGTTGCCATTATTCAGTTCAGTTCAGTTCAGTTGCTCAGTCGTGTCCAACTCTTTGTGACCCCATGAACGGCAGCATGCCAGGCATCCCTGTCCATCACCAACTGCCAGAGTTCACCCAAACCCATGTCCATTGAGTCGGTTGTGCCATTCAACCATCTCATCCTCTGTCGTCCCCTTCTCCTCCTGCCCTGAATCTTTCCCAGTGTCAGGGTCTTTTCAAATGAGGCAGCTTTTCCCATCAGGTGGCAAAGTATTGGAGTTGTTTCCATTATTATGACTACTATTATCTGCTGAGTATCACATTTGACAAAGTTTAGAAAAAAATGAGTGGTTAATTTCCTTTATTTATAAAGCAGTATTGACTTTAAATTTTGAAAAAAGAGATTTAAAGATCACAAGTTATGATGTACATTTTTGTATGTTTGTGTTAATGTTATTGAGTGTATTAAGCACTTTCTGGGCAAGATGCTTTACGTATCAATTTTCACAACAGTCCTTTGGAGTGGATATTATTTTGCAGGATAGGAAAAAGATTCCAAAAGGTTTAGTAACTTGTTTAAGGTCACACAATAGAAAATATCAAAGCTGGTCAAATCTAGGTTTACAAGACACAAATCTCAGGGTCTTTATGACTCATATTTTATTTTGTAATAATTATGAGTACAAAAGGCACTTATTAGATTCTGCTACTTCTTGAAATCTATCCCTAAAAAGTATTGAGTCTATAGAACATAAAACGTATTTATTAAGATAACATTTTATATAAATTATATGTGATATATATCTTTAAGACAATAGAAATTTACTCCTCTATTATTAATGATACTAAATAATTGGCCATTTAGGACAAATGCATTTATATTAATATACTATAAAATGCCTTCTCTATTTTTCTCAAAAAAATCCTAAAAATTGATTATTTTTTCTTTTTAGTTCAGAATCTTTATCACGAATCTTAATTGTCAGGTTTTGTTGTAGTAGGGTTTCCTCAATGACTTTTGGGGCTCCTTGTTCACTGGTAAACTCCAGATTCTAAAGGGTAATGATTAAGACAGGTTCAAGACAGATTTGTATTCAATGAATTCAAATCTTAGCTCCTCCTCTTGCTGGCTTTCTATTTTTTGATAGTTGTCTTACCTTATTTAAGCATCCATTTTTTTCCATATTAATAATGGAGATAACAGTGCTAACTTAAAAGTTGTTTTGAATATCAGTCTACCTGATATGTATAAAGAACTTAGCACAGATCTTTATGAACAGTAAGAATTCAACAAAAGTTACCAGATTAATATTATACTGTTTGCTTTTCTTAAATATAATGTCTGTTCAGTTGGTAAATAAATGAGTATATCAGATATTCTATTTTCTAAATTTCTAGCACTAGCAAATTTTCTTCCTTTAAAAGGATGTTTCTAATGGGCTCTTGTCCAGGAAAATAAATCTTAGCACATGGTACCATTCTATCTATTTTAAGAGTAAATACACTTGGATATCCCTGTGATTAATATGTACAAGCATGACTCTCAAGATGGTAAGGCAAGAGTCCAAATTAAAAAAGATTATTAGTGATGATTTTTTGGAAAAACAGAAACTCCTTTAAAAATGTTATTTAATGATGTATGCCCCCCCATTTATCATTCTAAAAGATGGAAATTCTGTGAATTAAAGATACCTTAAGCAGTGGAACTTAGGGAATTCAGGTGTTCAGGGTGCTTTGCCTGCAGAAAAAGCATGGCACATGTAGGAGGCAATATGCAGAATATGGTTAAAGAATTCATTAAAGGAAAGAATTTTAACCCAGGCTTAATGGTGGATTCTTTGTGAAAGTTCCTGATATAAAACAGAAAAAGCTTCTCTGTTTGAAATAGGACTTAGGTTGATCAAGAACTATGTCCACGCACCAGCCCTCTCACCTCTAGAGCTGTCCTCTAAACAGAAAGCTGCTTGCTTTAGCAATTTCATACAATTAAAAACTCTCAGCAAAAACTAGATGACAGTAAAATTTTAATCAATTGAGTTTTGTCCTATTTTTATTCTCCCTGCCTCCAAAAAATCCATATTTTCCCATAAATACATGGCAATAAAATTAAGATAGAGGTCAGCTGACTCACTGGACAAGTCCCTAATGCTGGGAAAGATTGAGGGCATAAGTAGAAGAGTACATCAGAGGATGAGATAGCAGATGGCATCACTGATGGAATGGACATGAACTTGGGCAAACTTCAGGAGATGGTGAGGGACAAGGGAGGCCTGCATGCTGTAGTCCATGGGGTCACAAAAAGTTGGACATGACTGGGCAGCTAATCAATAACAACAACAGAAATTTTTTATATTAAAAGACTTTAGTGGCATATCAACCAAAGGAAAGTTATAAATTTTGTTTGGATCCTGATGTGGCAAATGGAACTATAAGAGTAGTTCGCTTGTTCTTTTTCTTTTCTCTCATCCTCCCTTTGGAGAAAACTGGGGAAATGGAGTTAAGAAATTGTTATTAGGCAATAGAGATTATTTCTATTTTTGTTAGATATAGTAATTACATTGTTTATTCAAGGTTATCTGTTAACAATAAATACTGAAGTTTTCATAGAAAAAGTTATGGTATCAGATGTTGTTTTAAAGTATTCTCAGTTTGGAAATACAAGACAAGGGGTAAAAGAAAGAAAATGAAACAAAATTGGCATGTGGATTAGTGTTGAAACAGATGATAAGTTTGTGCATGCTAAGTTGCTTCAGTCACATCTGACTCTGTGTGACCCTATGGACTATAACCTGCCAGGATCCTCTGTCCATGGAATTCTCTAGGCAAGAATACTGGAGTGGGTTGCCATTTCCTTTGTTTATTTTGCTAATCTCTCTACTTTATATATGTTTGGAACTTTACATAGGAAAAAGCAATTCCACAATTTATAGTCTATGTGAGAATATATTCATGACCTAAATCTCTCTAGCATAGTTGGATTTGGCAGACATAATCTGCCAAATGTGTAGAAAAATATCTTAAGGTTAATTAAAGAAAAACACTAATCCAAATTGAAACTGAGGTAAAAGGAAGTGTTAATAGACTTTTCCAACACTTGAAACTTTTAATTTTGCTTTTATGTTTTAATACTTTTAAACATACAGTAGAATTGCTTATTGTGTTTTTCTAGATTTCATTGCTTTTTAAGCATCAAATTAATTTTCAGCTAATGGGAAGTGTTACAACTGCAGAGTTGAAAATAAGCTACTGGCTTATAGTTGAATGGTTATTTGCTCCTGGAACAATTAAATAAAATTGAACTATATTTGTTACAAGAGTGTTTTTTACAATGCCTATATATTTAAAATATGTCAAATAGGCAGTTTTGAAATTTTGTTTGTGAGCAAATGGTCACATTATAGACAGAAAACCAGCTTTAAAGAAGCCTGAAATAGATATTACAGATTATTCAGTAAAACTTGTTTATGAGTTGACAAGAGTATCACACAAGAAATTGCTACAGGAAAATAAAGTAGAGCTTCATTTACAGTTATGAGTTCAAAGCAGGACTAGATTTTTGCACCTTGTAACTACTGGATAATTGGGTGCTATGGTGAAGCAATGAATTTCTTTTTTAAATGACATGTTTTATTTCCTAATTATTACAAAATAGCAATAATAAGATTTCATTATGTTTATTTTCAGAGCCAGAATGATTTCATTGTTCTCTGTGATCTGATAACCTACAACTTAGAAATTGTTTCCTCTAGTGTGAGCAAACTCAGGAAGATAGAGAAGGACAGGGAAGCCTGTCATGCTACACTCCATGGTGTTGCAAAGTGTCAGACGCAACTGAGTGACTGAGCAGCAAAGGCAGGATTGGCCCCAACATCTAGGATGGAGTTAAGCTTCTGTGTGGATATTTCAGTAGCCCCTAGATAATTGGTATATCGTTCCCTTGACTCACTTTAACTAAATACTGTATGCATATAAAGTGCCTAATTGTGAGTTCAGTTTAATAGTATTATACAATAAAAACAGAAAGAGTATGTGGAATCTCACTGATATGTGAAGATGTTAAACTTTCCCAAAATACTAATGAGACTCTCACTTATTATGTCAACTAACGCAACTTCTACCAAACATTTCTAGTGATAGATGATGTTCTAGAAATAAGTAGCACACTGATTTTATTTGGCACTGATTTAAAATTTAAAAGTTCTGCATTTTGGTACTTTTGAAAGTAAATTGTCATATATTTAACATATCTATATACTTACACATATTTTTTTATAAAATTGAAGTTTTAATTGCATGCCTTGTACTTAATCTTTAAGTGAGACAGCTTTTGAAATCATGAGGTATTCAAGTAATAGTATAATGATCCCCTAAATGCAACCTTGAAGCCATTTACACAAGTCATTTCACAGCCAGAACACAGAGAGCAAAGAGTTCTGTGTGTGTGTATGTGTGTGTGTGTGCTCAGTTGTGACCAACTCTTTGTGACCCATAAATTAAGAGTTCTTTACATGTTATTAATTTTAAAAGGAAGTCTTTCACATGCATGGATATTTCTACACTAGTATTTTGAAATATTCATAAAGATGAAAGTATAAGACAAAATGCATATAAAGCTAAACAAACTTTTTGATACCTTATGTCACCAAAAGATATTTTTTATGCTTTTGCACATAATCAAGTCCATTTCTAAACACATCTTTGGTTTGAATCTTCTTTATTTCTGTCCTGCCCATAGTGTAGGTGTACATATGTTTTTCCTTCTGTGCTGTTTTGATGACTAAAGTGCAAGCTGAGCAAACTAGAAGGGTGAATTATTAAAAATTTGTAATGAAGTGACCAATCAGTTGAGTGCCTAATATTATCAAAATGAATTTAGGATACAAAAAAAATATGTAGATTTTGCCAAAAGACTACCAGGCATATTGAGAATCATGCTGAGGTCTAATAAGAATTTGTATGTTTCTTATGTTTCTATTCTTTTCTCCACCCAGACTCCCTTCTGAGTGAAACTGTTTCTTTTGTGATGGAATTTCAATGCCTTTGAAATAAAATGGCATAGACTTAAGGTGAATAGAGTAAACAAAACAAAAGATGAATGCTCTCACCTTGCAGCCCTTTTCTTAGCCCTTACAGAAAGCTGCTAATTACATTTTCATATTTCACCGAAAAGTATAGAATGCAAAATCAAGTAGTTAGAGAAGTATTCAATAGCCATATTGAATTGAAAAGACAAATGAACGTTGATTTAAATAGCTGTAATATTCTTCTGACTCAATCAGTTATATCAGTTCTATCATTCATTCTAAATATGTATGTATGGAAAACATAGAAAAGATATTATATTTAACATGAAAGGTCAATTAAATTTTGCCTGTCAGTAAACTTTTTGATTGAATTATTAACAATATATTAAAAAAAAAACTGAGTGATTAGTAACAGTAACGTATTTACCGCTATATTTCAGGCATTGTTCAGTCTGTTTTACAAGTATCAATTTATGTAATATTCACATCCTATGAATTTAGGAACTTGTATTCCTATTTTACAGATGATGATGCAATTGAGGCATGAAAAGGTGAAGTGACTTCTTTGTGTGGCTCGTCCTAGATTCAATCCTTGAGAGTCTGATTCCAGAACCAGAATCCCTAACTCTTCATTAGACAGTTTACTGAAATGCCCTAATTGAGACATTTCAGACCAATAGATTGCTTATTTGAAAACATTAGTCCTTCTAAGTCTGCTAAGCTGGAGATGCTGACGGTCTTTAAGCAGCTTTACCTGTTCTGTCAAGGAGTGAAGATACTGTGTCTTTTTAGTACCTTGGCATCGTAATTAATAAGGCACTACCCATCCGACCCTGGTGGCTCAGAGGTTAAAGCGTCTGCCTGGAATGCAGGAGACCCGGGTTTGATCCCTGGGTTGGGAAGATCCCCTGGAGAAGGAAGTGGCAACCCACTCCAGTACTCATGCCGAGAATCCCATGGAGGGAGGAGCCTGGTAGGCTACAGTCCATGGGGTCACAAGGAGTCGGACACGCCTGAGTGACTTCACACTTCACTACCCATCCGACCACTAGAACTACCATTGCCCAGAAAGACCTACTAACCCACCTTCCTCTACCATATTAGAACCCTATACCTCAAAGCAAGTTTGAATCAGACCTGAATTTATTACAACCTCTTAGACATTTTAACTATTCACCACCTTTTCCTGAAGTGCTTAGATCAGCCCCCTTAGTCCTGGCTCAGTCTCACTCTGAGTTTTTCCCTTCTTACACTAGCAATACATTGGAATGCTCTGTGACTATTTCCTTCTGAGAGAATAATACATTTGGCAAAACAAAATGAAGCCCTTCTTTATTTGCATAAACTCAGTTTTCATTTTTTAACTCAACATCTCCAATCCAGATACTGAATAACAGTAACCATGTCCATGATTGTTTATTATCCTCATTTAAAGTTAATTAATTGCTAAATCAGTGAGTCTCTGTACAGTGTTATTTTCATAGCACAAAAATGAAAACTAACATCCAAGAGTTTCTGACTTGCTTAAGCAATGGTGGGACATTTCAGTAATACTCCAGAGTAGAGTTTAGTGGGAAAGGAGCTTTACTTTCTTTATTCCATTTTTTCTTATTTTAACAAATGTACACCCCTCTGGGCACTAAGTGTAGTGTGCTGTGTCACACCCTAAACACTCACTGTACTATTTTCCACAATGTTTTTAGAGAGACTGTTGGTCTGTGCAGAATATTCTAATAATTAAGCCATGCAAAGGCTCAGGAGTTTCTCTCTGCCATCCCAGTGAGGCCTCTGTCATTATTTATTGGCTTACATTTGAAATGGTTAAATTAAGTAGAGTAGACAAAGTCCTGAAAGTTAAATGAACATGATTAAAGGAGTAAGGATTGGACAGAATACAGTGAGAACAGGAAACAAATGCTCTTTGAAAGTCTGTTGAGTACTTAAACCATGCAAACCTTCTCAATAAATAGAACCCTGCTTGTCTGTCCTGGTTGAATATGATACTGTAAAATTTTAATGTCAGGTAAACCTTGTTTCATATACAAACGAGTAGATAGACAAGATATCTGGTTTCCTTTTGAGTCTATTTGCTCATGGGAGAGCAAATGAATGAACCTGGACAAAATTTTGAAGTCGAGGTAAGAATCCTAACCAACATGATCTAAGTTAGAGGTTTCTTCTATTGAAGTCATTTAAATGGACTATTTAAGTGATTTTTAAAAATCCAAATTATGGATTTCTTTAAAATGCAGTCTGGGACTCTGGCTCAAATGTTGCCCATTATAAGTTGCTAGTAGAGCACTTGCTTTGAAGAATAGATTAAATGATTAGCATACCAATGATCTGTGTGGGAAGACATACCCAGAGTAACTTTGTTGGTTTATAGTTAATTTAATTGGCTAATTTAACACCTTATCATACATCAATTAAAGATAAGGAGCCACCTAAATGACCACAAATATAATTAATGAGGCCTGAAAGGAGGGACCCTTTTTGCATCTATCTCTCTTTAACCCCAGCACTTAATTCCTGGTACATCATAGAATATAATCAATAAATATTGGTTGAATTAATAAACTGTATTCTAGGATTAAAATATATGAAAATTAAAAGGCTCAGAAATAGTTTCAAATGTAATAATAGGTTATTTGCATTGGCTTTTTTGTAGCTATTTTTACATGTTTATTTCTGCCTTATTAAGCTTCCTTGTCTTCCTATATCTAGCTTGCAGTAATATACATAATATTTTAAAATTTGATTTTTAACAAAAGAGTAAAAGATGTTTTTTATCATTTATTATGCATAAAGAAGGAAAATTCCTTTAAAATGGTGTGTCCTTTAAGAAAGCGCTTAGTGTTTATAACCTACTCTAATAGCTTGAGAGCAAAATGCTTTTGATATCTACATTAAATCCCCAGAGACAGAGAAAGAAGAGCTTGGAGCTGAGATGCAAATAATTCTGTTTCTCTGTGAGAAACTAAGAAAAAGAAGAGAGTTGCTAATCATTCCAGAATGCATTTTCAGCCCACACTTCGGGGGTTAATTGTATCCTTAGGGGGTAAAAGTGGTCATCTAGCTATTAGGTTGAGGTATGACATTCTAGACCAGTGTTAAAAAATATTTCTTTTTAACAGCATAATCATGACTTCTATACAAACCTAAAATAAATGTGTTAAATTTTGTATTTAAGTCATTAATTAATGAGGGACCTAGTAAAATGTTACAACAGTTCAAAAAAGAATTCAAATAGTAAAGTAGATTGATGAATTGATAGAGAGACACTAATAGAATACTGGAATTAATTTACAAATTTGCAAAATTGGTCTGTCCACTGGATAATAATGGATTAAATATGGCAGAAAGTGAAGAGGAACTAAAAAGCCTCTTGATGAAAGTGAAAGAGGAGAGTGAAAAAGTTGGCTTAAAGCTTAACATTCTGAAAACTTAGGATCATGGCATCTGGTCCCATTACTTCATGGGAAATAGATGGGGAAACAGTGGAAACAGTGTCAGACTTTGTTTTGGGGGGGGTGCTCCGAAATCACTGCAGAAGGTGATTGAGCCATGAAATTAAAAGATGCTTACTCCTTGGAAGGAAAGTTATGACCAATCTAGATAGCATATTCAAAAGCAGAGACATTACTTTGCCAACAAAAGTCAGTCTAGTCAAGGCTATTGTTTTTCCAGTGGTCATGTATGGATGTGAGAGTTGGACGGTGAAGAAAGCTGAGCGCCGAAGAATCGGTGCTTTTGAAATGTGGTGTTGGAGAAGACTCCTGAGAGTCCCTTGGACTGCAAGGAGATCCAACCAGTCCATCCTAAAGGAGATCAGTCCTGGGTGTTCATTGGAAGGACTGATGCTGAAGCTGAAACTCTAATACTTTGGCCACCTCGTGTGAAGAGTTTACTCATTGGAGAGGGAGATGACACCGGATGAGATGGCTGGATGGCATCATCAACTTGATGGACATGAGTTTGCGTAAACTCCAGGAGTTGGTGATAGACAGGGAGGCCTGGCATGCTGAGATTCATGGGGTCGCAAAGAGTCGGACACGAATGAGTGACTGAACTGAACTTGAATTACATATCAGCCCCCATAAACACAGGTAACACAGAATGAATGTGCTAGAAAATGTCTTGTTTACCAAAAAACAACATCCAGTTACCTTTTGGTCTACCTTAAAATCTTTCACATTTTCCTTCCTACTTTAGTCTGAAATAGGTAAAGGGTGAAGGAAGAAAGTGAAAGTGTTAATTTTTCAGTCTTGTCCAACTCTTTGCCATCCTATAGACTGTAGCCCACCAGGCTGCTCTGTCCTTGGGATTCTCCAGGCAAGAATACTGAAGTGGGTTGCCATTTCCTTCCCCAAGGGATCTTTGCAACCCAGGGATCAAACCAGGTCTCCCGTATTTGTCAGCAGATTCTTTACTATCTGACCCACCAGGGAAGCTGTTGCAAAGAGTACTATTCAGAACACTTTAGAGTCAAAGGACCTACTGCTATCTGAACATATGAAAACTAAGTAAATTTAGATATTTAGAGGCTGAATGAGTAGACAAACAGAGGGGAAGCCATTTAATTCTTGATACTTTTGACTGAGAAAGGGAGATTTGGTTCAAAATTATAATGCATCAGTTTAGTAAGCCAATAGTTAACCTGAGACTATGTAGGAAATCAGATCACTATGCAACTGCTCTTGAGTCTTCATATACAAAACACTTAATTCAACATGTACCTCAAAATTTCACTTTCATATAATGATTCAGTACCCTCTCAAAGTTTTTGCCTAATAAAAACTGTTTTTAATTTAAGATTTCTATTGACCATATTACTGCAGAGTAAGGTTGCAGTTCAAGAGAAGTAGCTTACTGATTGCGTAATAAAGAAAGATTCAACACTCAACTCTCTCATCTCCTACCCAATCTCATCAGAGAATTACAAAAACTACAAACTAATACCTCTGAAAAGAGTAGTTTTCTTTACTTAATGTGATGTAAATATGTCATATGACTATGTCATTAAAAGCCATAGTCTCAACATACTCAATTTATAGTTGATACAAAACTATAGTCTACTGTAAAGAAGTAATAATTGAGAATAAGAAGCTTACAAAAAGGAAAAAAGAGGGTTTTTTTTTTCCTTTTCCTTAGAAAAAGATCTTGGATCACTGTGTATGTTAGCTAACACTGTATATGTTATTTGTAAATATAGTGGTTTGCTTGGAAATTTGGATTATTTGAGATATTTAGACGGGATCAGACCTGTTCGGGTAGCATGGCCATCGACTATTTGAGATATTTAGGAAGATGGAGCTATTTTGGAGACAGAGATAAAGGATATTGCATTTTTACATTTTCCCCTAATGACTCCCCATAAAGATACAGAGAAAGAATGTTATCTGCCAAAAGTCTTGTTGCACAACCTACTTGACTTAGCATAGTTCTGATGATTAGACTACCTTGATTTTGATTCGGTAGGAGGTTGGGGGGCACTTGGAAAGACAGTGGCAACATCTGCATTTTAACAGAAACTTTTCAAGATACATTTGAAATTTGATCATCCCAACATCAATCTAAACAAATGCAAAAACAGAAAACAAAAACTTTCTTAATATTTTTAGGAGTATTTTTCAAATAGCTTTGGATTTAGTAGACCCAAATATGGATTTTTTTTTAAAGATCTGAAATGAAATTTTTTCATAAGAGTTGTAAACCATTAAAATAATTGGCTACATATATGTGATTTGATAGAAACATAAATTTGTTTCCATGACATCGAGAGAGTGTTTTAAGGAGGATAACTTACAAAATTCAGCCCTCTATGGTTCAGGAATTATCCTAAGTAACAACACTCAATCTGTGCTTATTTTATTTTACCCCACAAAGAACTGGACTGAGATCACCAGCTTATTTTAGCAAGCCAAAAATAAATACATGTAGCTTTGTTTACAGTATCAGTGTTATGGGTTCATATGCAAAACTCAGTATGTTTCAAATGAATAAACCCATATTCATATGACCACTGTAGGGTAAGCATAACCTCAATTTAAGGGGTAAAATATGAAGAACTCTATAAATATTTGTTCAATGTAAGTTTAATTACAATATATGATTTTGAATTTATAAAACCTGCCTTACTTTCACATTATTAAATGTTAAAGAAATCATACTCTTTTTAGACCCCTCAATTTTTCTATCCATGAAATGTTTTAAGTATGAATTTGATTACCTATTTCCCTTTTTTAAGACACAAAACACTAGTTGATTTCTTCTCTGTAACAGGTTCCTTCTTTTAAGTTATAGTTTGACTAGTTTCAGCATGTAAAGTTAATGTATTATTAAAGGAAAAGTCCAAAGTGAAGTAAAAAGGAGGCATATATAAAACTATTGGTAAGTGTGTCAGATCTGTACTTACCACAAAAAAGCAATAATCTTGTAAAATTGTATATCTTTATTAAAATATCTTAATTGCCAAGATATAATAAAAAATATGTCCTTATTTTGGCAGAAGAATAACAATAAATTTTTAGGGATCATTTTCAATTTAGAATGTGGATTAAACACTGTACCTTAGAAGTACAGTGCTATACTTTTCTTGCTATATTTTTCTAAACATTATTACTTATGATGGAATAGCATTTTAAAAGCAATCTAAACTGAATCCCCTGAACTAAAACTTTGTTTATGTCATCTAAAAGAGGAAAAAAAATTAGAAAAAGAGAAGAGAGTCGCAAAGTGAAAACAATCAAACTACCAATGGAAAATTAAAAAAGTAGTTATTATACATTATTAATCACCAACCTTATGATTTCTGAGCTAAATTAAATGTTATACCCATTTAATTTACTTTAAAAGCAGTCTTCTTAAAATTTTATTGCATTTAGGTCATGTTCATTACTTTTATGACCTGAAGTACATGTGTTAGGCATATCAACCAATTGGCACACATCCTCTTTTAAAGATAGAAAAGAAAAAAAAAAAAGATGACTATTATATTGTAATACTTTGTTCTCTCTCTCCTCCTCTTTCTATTTTTTTTGTTTGTTTGTTTTTTGTTTTCATTTTTGGATGATTGGTGATTTGTTTGCTTCTCCTGGTTCCTGTTGATCAGTGGTGTTTGGCCAGTTTGTATTTTTCCAGACATCACTCCACGATGTTGTTGAGGTGTATGATGGGCCAACTCAGCAATCTTCTCTGTTATCTTCCCTCTCAGGATCCCATTCAGGTATCCTTTACTAGAACTGCCATGCATCAGTTATTGATAAACGACTGACTTTGATTGGTAATGTAGTGAAAGTTGAGATTTATATCATCCATATTAGAAATAAAGTAAACTGAACAGAAAGTCATTACTTTAAAAAAAAAGAATAGAAACGCAACAGTAATTCAGACTCTTGATAAAAATATAACCATTTTCTGGGATTGTAATCAAGTAAATATAGTATTTAGTCACTTTGTCCATGGTGTTTGATGTAATATTTAAAGATTCTTTACAGAATGAGGCAATATTATCAAAATGTAATAAAAGCCTTCCAGAAAAAAAAAAGAAAAGGTTGCAATTGAAGCTGAACCCAAAATAATATATTGTCAGTGGTAGAATATATTAAAGTAATTTAATAGAGAATAGATTGATGTTGTCAAATGACAGTGTAAATTAGTATAATTTGTTAGGTTTACTGAATGAAATTATTTATGATATCTTAGTGTTTGTTTTGTTGAGTAGGAGAATCACTTCCACTGAGTTCAGGTAATCAGATCACAATTCGATTTACTTCAGTTGGACCAATAACAGCTAAGGGATTTCACTTTGTTTATCAAGGTAAGTGACCCTGTAGCATAGAAACACACTAAGGAATGTAATCAGTTTCCATGCTATGCTCAAAATTGTTGAATTATGAGAGCCTCATAACCATTTAGGACAGATAAAAGTTGTGTGCTTTAAAAAAAAAATGTTTTGCCTTTTCCCCTTCCCCATTATTAAAGCATTATTACTTTTCCGAAGTCAAAAAAACTCTATTGCTTCCATCATCATTCTCAAGCAAACTGCATGCTCTTCCTTGTTTTTAACATACTGTTTTTAAAACATCTCTTTTTTTTTTGACAATGCTTCACTCTACATATTCTATTTCCTTATAGTCTAGCACTCTAAGAATGTACAAACTTTTTGTGCTGATGTACTTAGACATGCCAAGGAAATCATTACTTCATTCTAAAATTGTAGTTTCTCATTCTCTTAGGAGAATTCAAACTTTCTTTGTGATTATTAAATATTTTTGTGCAATTAAAAGTCAGTTTACATAGTTTTTTTGTCACTTATAATAGACAAACTTCCACATTGTATAAAACTAAATTAAGAGCTATCATCTGAATATTTTGTTTGAATTATATATGATCAATGTAGTTATTCTCAAATGTATCTTGAACTTTATTGCAAATAAATTTATAAACACTTGTGATTTGATATTCTTATTAAACCCTTTTATTCTAATTATAATATTGACTATAATATTATACTATTTCATTCTTAATAATAGTCCCTCTGTAACAATGCGTGGTATCATGATTTTTAAAAGGCACTCTAACAAATGAAATTATTTTCACTGAAGTGACATAAGAGGAATCTATTTGGAATTCATCTTATCATTTTTTGGACTATTGTCAAACTCCTTAATCCCATCTGTATGTGTTTTAAAAAGAAAAAACATCCTGTTATCATTCTATCTTTAAAAAAGCACAATTGAAGAACATACCTAAAAGGAATTTCAAATTTGATATTGTATGATTATTAAAACAAAGTTTCTATTGTTGTTAATCTGTCTGACTTCTATTCTGCTTAGCCTGAACATAGTTATTGTCTTCATCAATAACAAACATGTTTTGAACAACTAAGTTTATGAATATGTTGTAAAATTAATCGTGTTGTTTTTGCTTTTTTAAAATCTGTGTTTTTAGGGAGCAAATAGTGTTAAAAAATGACATTGCTTTACATAACCTGACATCTGCTTTTTGTATGTTTGGCATTCCAATTTAAAAAGAAAAAAAAATGTACCTATTACCATTCCTTAAATTGAAATATCTTTGCTCATGCTACATTGTTATATTGATAAAAGTATGGTAAAACAAAAAACAGAAAGTAACTAATGTTGTTTAAAGAATCCAAAATAAAATGTTTTTAAAGAAAAAATCTTAATGACAATAGCAATATTTATTCATTTTGAATTTATTCATTTCATCAT
This sequence comes from Capricornis sumatraensis, assembly GCF_032405125.1. Taxonomy (NCBI): domain Eukaryota; kingdom Metazoa; phylum Chordata; class Mammalia; order Artiodactyla; family Bovidae; genus Capricornis; species Capricornis sumatraensis. Next base: position 71,108,777 of record NC_091079.1, read on the forward strand.
GTATGAAATTTTAAATTTTTATAAATATGTTCAAATTGTTAGCTAAAGTTCGAGTTAGTGAAGATTTCTTTGAAATCTGTTTGTATAGTCACGTTTTGAAACCTGTATTTCTCTACCAAACATGAAATTAAAATCCACAATTATTTGTACACAGCTGTTCCTAGAACAAGTTCCACACAATGCAGTTCTGTACCTGAACCAAGGTTTGGAAGAAGGATTGGCAATGAATTTGCAGTTGGTTCATTGGTTCTTTTTGAATGTAACCCAGGATATATTCTCCATGGATCCATTGCAATTAGGTGTGATACAGTGCCGAATTCTTTGGCCCAATGGAATGATTCCTTACCTACCTGTATTGGTAAGTTTATAAATTTGCATGCTTCGTGTTGTACGTATTGTATACCAAAATTAGTTATCTTACATCTGTCAATATTTAATACTTTATTTGTTATGATGTATCTAAGTATGGAAATCACAGTGGCTATTTGATGCAATTGAGGTGTGATGCAATCAATGAAAATATACATATATATTTCCAGTAACACAGAATTGGAATGCTATTAATATGGAATTATTAGATACCACCATCCTTTAAAATAAACACTTTTCATTTTTAAAAATTATGCAAAGATGTCTATGCCAATATATAAGGAATTTACCTATCTTTTAAAGGTCACAGAGATTGATTTTTCTGCATATGTTTTATCAGCCAAGAAATTAGAAAATACACATTAATACATTTCTTGTTTCCTTTTCTCTATTAGTTACATGCATGCATGCTTAGTCACTCAAGTTGTACTGACTCTTTGAGATCCCATGGACTTTAGCCCACCAGGCTTCTCTGTCCAGGAAGCTCTCCAAGCAAGAACACTGGAGTGGGTTGCCATGCTCTCCTCCAGGGAATTTTCCCTGGGATTTTCTCAGGGATCGAACCTGCATCTCATTACACTGTAGGCAGATTCTTTTCCACTGAGCCACCAGAGAAGACCCATTTAAGTTATATGTATAAAATATACAATAAAAAATTTTCCCAGTCTTTCACAGATAAAAGTGGAAACACTTTAAATGGGTAGATGGCAATAGGATTAGTCAAATCTCATTATTTGAAACTATTTTTGTAATGTTATATCCAGGGTTTCTGAGGTGGCGCTAGTGGTAAAGAACCACCTGCCAATTCAGGAGACATAAGAGATGTGGATTTGAACCCTGGGTCAGGAAGATAATCTGGAGAAGGAAATGGCAACCCACTCCCCTATTCCACCTTTAAAATCCCATGGACAGATATGCCTGGCAGACTACAGTCCATGGGGTTACAAAGAATCAGACATGACTGAGGACTGAGCACACAACACACATATAGAGTTTATGTTGGCAAACAAAATGCAAGTTTTATAAACTTAGCTCTGCTAAGTTATTTGAAGCAGTTAAAACATTTTCTAAACAATAAAAATATCAATAGTTTAGAGTCTTATCATATTTCAGGATCATTACAATGACTTTGGATCCTGTAGAATTTCATGGATGTGGAAAATGTAGACTATAGTGAAGTTGCTTTCTTCTCTGTTCTAAGAGCATGTCTGGAAATTAAGTTTTTAAATTACATATTGTAAAACTAAAAGAAGAGTAGTAAAGCTTAATCTCAGGTTAAGAAATAGTTCTAATGAGTTCTTCCTCATTAAAGTTTTAATAGCATGAGTTTGGAAAATGAGAGGAAGGTTTTTTTAAATAAAAGATAAGTAAAATTTTGTTTTTATTTTAATAATCTCAATTCTCTACTTTGTGATAGAGAATGCAGGAGTGTACATATAAACAATATAGCATGTACATTTATAAATATATAAAATTTATTTTTAATAACACATCCTGTCATACCTGAAAAGAAATTGTAAGTAGCTTTTATTTTTCACATTTTAAAACATATTTTACCATATTTTAAGAGAGATTAATATAATGTTAGTTCATACTTAATCAGAATAATGTATTTTAAACACATTTTAATTGAAATGATATGGAAGTTATTCATTTCTACTGAGGAAGAAGTAAAGATAAAGTTTGATGATATGCATTTGTCTAACACATACTGTGTATAGGACAAAACTGCTTTAAATCTTTTACCATTCAAATAAGAACATCATTAATAATTGTGCTTGGAAAATGTGCAAATTAGGACCATCATAAATAAAAAAAAAAAAACCAGAATGGTACAAATTGGGCCTATCATAAACAAAAATGTGGGATCTAGGTCTCTATAGGAACTTGATATCACCACTCCCTCAAACAAATATTTCTTGCATATTTCACAGAGTATTTTTCTTACAACAAAAATCTGATTCTTCCTTCTACAGTAAATGGAATGGGAACTGTTCTTTTATTTTTCTTTTATTTGTTGAAAACCACATACAAAAAGTATTTTTAAACACTGAAAAGCTGTAAATGACTCCTCAACTTTCTTCTCTTTCAACTAAATAACCAGTTTCTAGTATGACTATGATTTAACACTTCCCATTTGCCAGGTTTCATTCTGAGTAATTTATCAATAAACACATATTTAATCAACTTCTTACAGCAAACCTATGGAGAAGTTACTCTCAGAATTTACAGATGAATAAACTGAATCTTAGAGAGGTAAACAGTTTTCTTTAAAAATGACACAGCCTAGTAACATAGGAGCAGGATTTAAAATTATTTTCTGATTCCATACTTCAATGTGCATGATAGAAGAGTGTTTTCCTTTTGTTTTGACTGATAAGCTAATTTCCTAATTCAAATTCTATATCTTTTTTATAACATGGAATTTCTTAACCTATTAAAGTATATTTTTGACAATCAGCAAGCAAAGGAGAAGAAATCATTTGCACTTGATGTTTCTCCTCCTTTGCACCTAGCATAGAGCTATGGTTAATGGAACACAAAGATCTTTATATACTTTTATACTCTCATAAGAGAAAATAGATAATGCTCTTCCTTATGACCACACTATATGTTGAGTTCATAGCCTTATAAAATGTGAATAAATTAATTATCCTAAAAGATTATGAGCTGAGAGAAAAGTTCCTTCATGTCTAGGCCAAAATTAGTCATACAATATGCATAAATCAGAAATTACGTTGCTCCAATTCAGTTTAATAATTGAAGAAAGACAAAAGATAATAAATCTCTTTAGCCTTAGAGTGGATTTTAAATATTGCTTTCCAAATATCAGGAATCAATCATTATTTCTGCCTCACTTTTCTCAGTAATTATTTATATCATTTCTCTGTCACTTTTACTTTATGTACATAGTGATAGAAAATATTAATACCATACAATGAAAGATAATGAATGAGTAGCTATCTTCCTTTCATTTCATATATATTATGAAAATTCCCTCAAGACAATTATAAAAATAGATTGATAAAGAGACTTATGGAAAGGCATAAACTAGTTCATTAATCTTTAAATATTATTGAAAACATTCATTTTTCCATTTAGAGTGTTCGAATAACCAACATATGCACAACAGTATCCTAATTAATGGAAAAATCTGTAAGAAATCATAAAAAACTGAACAAAGTCTTCATAACTGGGAGCTGTGGTAGATTCTCAGTATAAGGGTCAGCTGAGTCTTGGGTAGTAATAGGCTTTGACTTTGACACTAAATTGTGGTGAATTACTACATGAGCCTGAAAAGTTTTGCATAATCTCTGATTCTCAATTCCCATATCAACCAAACAGGGAAGTTATAGATTACTTGTGGCTATTACATATTTTAAAGCCTTGGCTAAGTTCTTGGACTCACATAAGTACTCAAAAATTAAGTTGTTTTTGTGCTTTCCAAATTCTCCACCATAAAATCAGAACATACAACTTCAATTCTAAAAGTATTGGATCTCAAATAAAGAACTTCTATGTAGTATTCATAAAGGATTTGATATTATTGATTTTAATCTGTTGATAGGTAGTTTTAATAACACTTTAAAGTTATTATATGTAAAGATTATCTTCTGCTGAAGATTTTTGCATCTTGGCAAGGTCTAAAAGCAGGGGCTTCTATTAGTTTTTCTAATTCTGATAATTTAGTTCCTCAAAGGCAAGATTTATTTTTTCTCAGTTAAAAATTTTCAGAAAGGAAATATAATGACAATGAGGGAAATATAATGACCATTTTCTTGAGGATAATAGTGATTATTAGAATATTATATTTGCTAAGTCACTTCAGTCGTGTCCAACTCTGTGCGACCCCATAGACAGGCTTCCCCGTCCCTGGGATTCTCCAGGCAAGAACATTCTATTTAGGGGTTGTGAAATTTCTTTCCATCAATTTATAAATTTAAGGCAGTTGATTTAAAAGGAGCAGACTTATAACAATAGGTATATATTCATGATTTGGTTTGGTTTCAGTGTTTGTCTAAAGGTCTAAAATAAAAATAAACTTGAAGTTAAAATAATGATTACCATTATTCTAATTGGTTGAAAAATATATGTTTAATCAAAGTTTGAACATTACATTATCCAAACTATTATATTTTATTTTGTTCATGAAGGTATGATGATATTATTAGAAAGAGGAAAGAGATAAAAAGGAGAAATGTGCTGACATTAAAGAAGGAAGGAAAAAAAAACAAACATGTAACAATAGTTTAGGAAGAGGAAAGGGAAATAAGAAAAAATAAGATATTCTGTGTGATGGAAAACAGAGAAAAAGAACTGTACACTTTAAACATTTTTGTTTAAAGCAGAAGAAAACCCCTATTCTACATGATTATCGCAAAGCTTTTCCATATGTCAGATGTGTCAGTTGATTAATCCTGGTGTTTTTGCCATAAGAAATAAGAATCCATGTAAAGAACAAGATGATCAAGCCATTTGACTATAAATTCATTTCAGCAAGTGCAGAAGCTTCTACCAAGCATTAAAGCCTTTGAAAGACTTTGAGACCTTACCATGGCTGACATGCAACATCAGGAGTAAATGTTAACAGACTGTCATCCCTAGCCTAGATGGATTCAGCCCCACTTTTTACTTTTAAGGCAAAAAGATGAGGGACTCAGGATCCTTTACACACTCTCTGTCAAAAGTCCATTTCTCTCTAGATACCTGGGCTTTTTGACAAACATGTGAGTGCATCTATGGTGGGTCTTTAAACATAAAACACACTACCTTTTATGTTGCACTGGTTTGAAAGTGCATACTTAAAGATAGAAAATATTATCAGATGACTTCTGTTTCCTGACAAGATCACACGAAAAGGGCATTTTACTTTATGTCACTTAAAAAGTAATGTATACTTTGTAGAACATGTATAAATCCAGAAAACTGAATATATAACAGAAGGGCATATGGGATTTGTATGAGACAAGAACTAAATTCTAAATGACAGTTGGATGATAGCTCACTTTAGGTTTTACCATTTAATCCTGCTGCTAGTCTTTACATAAATGAAAATATACTTTGCATTTCTATTTTTAGCTATAAATATTTTGTTTTAAATGCTATGACAAAAAATGATTGTGTCTTTAAGTATTCAAAAATTCAGAAAAAGAGAAGGCTTGATGTCTTAATTCAAATATGAGTCAAATACAGAGTTATCTTAGGTTGATATTAAAGAATTATCTGTAATTTGTGTTCATCAACCCACTCTAGTATTCTTGCCTGGAAAATCCCATGGACAGAGGAGCCTAGTTGGCTACTGTCCATGGGGTCGCAAAGAGTCGGACATGACTGAGCGACTTCACTTCAGTTTCTATTATCTGGATAAAATTCTAACTGCTTCAAAGTCTTTGGATTTTCTATTTTTTCTCCTTGGAAAATCATCCCCAAGATACCTTTTGGGCTTACTGCATTGTTTCATTCCGGTTTTCACCTGAATATCTTCCTTGACCATCCTATCTAAAGTAATTTTCTTCTACTCATCCTTCATTTGTTCTTTATATCTTTATTCTGTTTGTTTGTTTTTAAGCAGCAACCATTCACCAGGTTATATATAGTTAGGATGCTTCTCTGGAGAAGGCAATAGCAACCCACTCCAGTACTCTTGCCTGGAAAATCCCATGGGTGGAAGAGCCTGGTAGGCTGCAGTCCATGGGGTTGCTAAGAGTCAGGCACAACTGAGTGACTTCACTTTCACGTTTCACTTTCATGCATTGAAGAAGGAAATGGTAACCCACTCCAGTATTCTTGCCTGGAGAACCCCAGGGACAGAGGAGCCTGGTGGGCTGCCATCTATGGGGTCGCACAGAGTCAGACACAACTGAAGTGACTTAGCAGCAGCAGCAGGATGCTTCTCTAATCTTTCTTGCCCTCCTCTTCCTGTCAGTATATTCTATTTTTTGCTCAACAAAAAGAGGGCGTGGCATACAAGAGGTTTTCAGTAAACATTTGTTCAGTGAATTGATTTTAGCAGATAAGTTTTATAATTTCATAAATTTTTATAGAGATAGAACAACTGACCAACTTCCCAAGTCCAGGACCCATGCTTTTTCAACTTCAGGCTTGCACTGCATGGTGATATTCTTACTCAGTTCACTTGCTTAGAACTTTACAAGCCATCTTGAAACTACAAGACACTTGAGAATCCGTAGAAAGAGGCATAGGTAAAACATACACAGTAGATTTTCATAGTGTATAGGTAATTTTATTCTGAGAAAGAACAAACTATCTATATTTTACAGTTTAAATATAATCGTTGTTAATCTATTACAGAGTATTATACAAATGATTCTGTTTCCCTTCCCTTCACTGGTTCAATGAATACTCAGGTGATAGCTTAGGCCAAGTGAACATACAACAATTGAAACCCAATAAAAGCAGTGACCTACATTTCTAGTGATTTCCATCTCAAATATAATTGTTTGACTTTCACAGTTCTTATTACTGCTATCAACACTTTTATTTTTTTCTGTCATAGTAGAACAAAATAAAATGTTCATTGATTTTTTAGAAAAAGTTGACATATTGAAATTAAACGGTTGTCTTGAAAGCAGCCCCATTAGACATGATATGCAAATTGTACTTATAGTTAAAATGGTCAGATACTGAATTAGGTAATTTACAAATTTAACTAACCTGTATAAGAAAACAATATTTAATATTCTTGTGCAAATCTGTCTCATCAAGTAGTTCTTAGGTAAATTATAAAGCACAATAATGTTTTTATAAGAATGTTGAACTTTGAACAGAGGTAAACTTGATAAACTTGCTGAAGACTGAACTTTATCTTCCAAGTTTGACCTTATTACACTCCAGACTTCTCAAAATTTTCAGTTTCTGAAAACCCAAAACTCTCTTCTCTCTGAGTTTCTGTGATTTGAATAAGCCCCTGTAGCCACTAATAGCTCTGACAATATATGGCCTTAGGCATAAGTATTTCTGTTAGTGGGAGGTATCTTTTGAAAAGCTCCTGAATATGCCACTTACCTCCCTTTGGCAGAAGTGTTTAATTAGCTGCTTATCCCATCACTCTTATCGAGCTTTGTTTTTTTCAAGTCCTTTAGAGACCCAGAAAGAACTATTTTTACTTGTATTGGATCCATGGCAACGCTTGTCCGCACTGTCTTTTTTCAGTGGAAATAAACAGATGAAGAAATATATATAGTATCTGAATCTTCATTCATTGATTCACTCATCCATTCACTCATGAAAAAGTTATTAAATATAATAATGAATAGCACTGACTAGTATTTGTATGAAGTGCTATTAAGCATTATCTCACTTAATATTGACACCAACACCAGGAGGTAGATAAGAATATTCTCTCTTTTACAGATAGATAGTGAAATCCCTATGGTTTAGAGACAAAAAAAGAATTAATATTTGTACCCAAGCTGCTTGATTCTAAAATCTGTTTTCTTAATCTATATGTTATATTGAATAATACTGATTAGAAGATATTAAAAATATACAATACACTCTTTTTAAAATACAAAAGAAATATTAGGATAAGTAATATACAAAGGATATAAAACTTTGTAAAACATTATTATGTGGTACTGCACATCTGGGAACACACTTATAATGTATTTTCTTGGGAAAAATATAAACAAGTGAAGTAGATTAAATATGGCTTCTTTAGAAAAATACAAGTAGAAATGAATAATGCAGGAATGGTAAAAAAGTAACTACATAATCATAAGATTTATACAGATGGACAGTCACTCAAGAATTTATTTAGTTTACCAAGTATTAGAGAGATCTTTTAAAGAAAATTGGAGATATCAAGGGAATATTTCATATATGGATGGGTACAATAAAGGGCAGAAATGATAAGGACCTAACAGAAGCAAAAGAGATTAAGAAGAGGTAGCAAGAATACACAGAAGAACTGTACAAAAAAGGTCTTAGTGACTTGGATAAACATGATAATGTGGTCACTCACCTAGAGTCAGACATCCTGGAGTATAAAGTCAAGTGGGCCTTAGGAAGCATTACTACAAACAAAGCTAGTGGTGATAGAATTCCAAGTGACCTATTTAAATATTTAAAAGATGATGCTGTTAAAGTGCTACACTCAATATGTCCAAACTTGGAAAACTCAGCGTGACTGCAGGACTGGAGAAAGTTAGTTTTCATTCCAATCCCAAAAAAGGACAATGACAAAGAATGTTCAACTACCCTGCATTTGCACTCATTTCACATGCTAGCCAACAGTGCTCAAAATCCTTCAAGCTAGGCTTCAGCAGCACATGAACTGAGAATTTCCAGATGTACAAGCTGGGCTTAGAAAAGGGCAAAGAACCAGAGATCAAATTGCTAACATTCGTTGGATCATAAAGAAACAGAATTCCAGATAAACATCTGCTTCCTTGACTACACTAAAGTCTTTGACTGTGGATAACAGCAAACTGTGGACAATTCTTCAAGAGTTGAGAATGCCAGACCACCTTACCTGTCTCCTGAGAAACCTGTATGCAAGTCAAGAAGCAACAGTTAAAACCAGACATGGAACAACTGACAGGTTCAAAATTGGGAATGGAGTACATCAAGGTTGTATATTGTCACCCTGCTTATTTAACTTATATGCAGAGTACATCATGTAAAATGCTGGGTTAGATGAATCACAAGTTGAAATCAAGGTTGCTAGGAGAGCTATCAACAACCTCAAGCATTCCAACTCTGTGCAACCGCATGAACTGTAGTCCGTGAGGTTTCTCTGTCCATGGAGATTCTCCAGGCAAGAATACTGAAGTGGGTTGCCATGCCCTTCTCCAGGGAATCTTACCAACCCAGGGATCAAACCCAGGTCTCCTGCATTGCAGGTGGATTCTTTACTGTCTGAGCCACCAAAGAAGCCCAAACATACAGAATATACCATTCTAGTGGCAGAAAGGGAAGAGGAGCTAAAGAGACTTCTGATGAGAGTGAAAGAGGAGAGTGAAAAAGCTGGCTTTAAATATAACATTCAAAAAACTAAAATCATGACATCTGGTCCCATCACTTCATGGCTAAAACTTGGGAAAAATGTGGAAACAGTCACAGACTTTATTTTCTTGGGCTCCAAAATCACCATGGATGATGACTGCAGCCATGAAATTAAAAGACGCTTCCTCCTTGGAAGGAAAGCTATGACAAACCTAGACAGTGTATTAAAAAGCAGAGACAAAGTCTGTATACTCAGAGGTATGGTTTTTGCAGTAGTCATGTATGGATGAGAGCAATAGACCACAAAAAAGAATGAGCACCAAAGAATTGATGCTTTCAAACTCTAATGCTGGAGAAGACTCTTGAGAGTCCCTTGGACAGCCAGGAGATCAAACCAGTGAATCCTAAAGGAAATTAACCCTGAATATTCATTGGAACAACTGAAGCTCCAATACTTTGGTCACCTGATGTGAAGAGTCGACTCATTGGAAAAGACCCTGATCCTGGGAAAGATGGGAGACAGGAGGAGAAAGGGACAAAGAGGATGAGATGATTGGATAGCATCATTGACTCAAATGGCATGAGTTTGAGCATACTCCGGGAGATAACAAAGGACAGGGAAGCCTGACATGCTGCAGTCCACAGAGTTGCAAAGAGTCTGACACTACTTAGAGTCTGAACAATAACAACAAAGTGCCAGGCACTATTCTAGGCACTGGCCACATAGCTTTGGGTAAGAGGATAAAGTCTCTGCCCTTAGGGAGTTTACTTTTGTTTCAGATAATGGTAAATGCTATGGAGCAAAAGAGAGCAGAGGCTGGAGGTTAGAGGAAGACCTCCAGAGCATCCTGCTGTTTTAAATCCAAATGAGGTGAATGAAGAGGGGTGGGATATATGAAAGTCAAAGAGGTAAGCAAGCCACAACAATAATCTCAGGTGTCAAGAACAGAGTGAATGATGGCAAAAATGACAGAAGAATTGGGAGAGGTAGAGCAGAGGCCAAGTCATAGGGCGCCTCAAAGGCTAGAACAGTTAGAATTTTTCTAAGCCATGGAAATTCACTGAGCTATAGAAGATACGATCTCAGTTTCTGGAAAGTCACTGTGGCTAATGTAAGGGATGGGGGTGGTATAGAAGCAGTAAGACTGAATAGAAGCCTATTGCGGAAGTGGAGGGGAAATTTAATGTTGATTGAGATTGGCAGATCATGATCAGTGATGAGAACTGGTAAACTTCTGGATATATTTTTAAAATAGAATTGACATAGTTTGTTGATAGGCTGAATATAGATGTACATGTGAATTTGAAAAGAAAGATGAAGTGAGTTCTAGATTTTTGGCTTAAGAATTAGGCAGTAACATTTACTGAGAGAGCAAATAGTATAGATCAGGGAGAATTTCAAAAGTCTTGATTTGGACATGTGAATTTTGAGATATTGAGTTGACATATTATTGTAGAACTCTGGGTAGAAGTTATGGCTAGAGATAAATGTTTAGTAATCATAGTATATGGCTTCCCTGGTGCCTCAGACAGTAAAGAATCTGCCTGCAATGCCAAAAACCTGGGTTCGATCCCTGGGCTGAGAAGATCCCATGGGAAAGGAAATGGCTACCCACTCTAGTTTTCTTGCCTGGAGAATCCCCACAGACAGAGGAGCCTGGCAGGCTACAGTCCATGGGGTTGCAAAGCGTTAAACACTACTGAGCGACTAACACTGGAGTCATAGTGTATAGATGGCATGGTAATAGATGACATTACAGAAGAGCAGTGGTTTATAAGAGATGAGAAGATGGTGTAGGTCACAGAGAGATAACATTTGAATTGAAAGGATCAGAAGGAGGATGAGCTAAAATTTTCTTTAAAAATACTTTATCACACTGATTTAAAAGTTTGAAAATGTAAAAAGTTTGTAGCGTTCTTTTGAGTAATTACCCTAGATTTTTTGCATTCAGTTTCAGAAGTGACACAAAGTTGTATAATTACCTTTAAAATTATTACAAAAATATATTCTGATATTTCATCATTAGAGCCAGATTAGGACACATGTCCAAGGATCATAGAGCCATTAGAACATAAAATAACAATTGTTGTAACAGAAGAAAATATAATTTACTGACTTCTTATTATGTTTCGAGCAGTGTGTAAGCTTCTTTATGTGCATTGTTATTGTTTAGTTGCTAAGCCGTAACTGAATCTTTTGAGACTCCTCTGTCCATGGGATTTCTCAGGCAAGAATACTGGAATGAGTTGCCCTTTCCTTCTCCAGGGGTTATTCCCGACCCAGGCTTTGAACCTGTTGCTCTTGCGTTGGCAGATGGATTCTTTACCACTGGGCCCCAGAGAAGCCCCTTTATGTAGATTATAATATCTATTTACTTTCCACAAAAGCCCCTTGGAAAAATTGCATTATCTTTTAATAAAGCATCTGAGTTTCAGAGAATTCAAGGACATGTCCAACATCACACAGTATTTAAAACTATAAGTTTGGTCATTCCCAGGGTCAATCTGATACTACCAGCAGTGTAAGAATTTTGCTTTAAAATTGGTACCTGTAAAAAGTGTTAAAAGTCTTTACTGTCTTCAGAGCAAGTCTCCGTACGTATTCTTTCCTGTAGTAGTTGTATTGGCAGTAACCAGACTGTTGCCATATTGAGTATTTTCTTTACACTGAACAACATGAATGTGGAGCCAAACTACCAGTGTTCAAACTCCACTTCATCTCTGACTAGCTGTGTGATCTTGAGAAAGTTATTTAAACTGCTACTGCTTCCATTTCCTCAGCTGTAAAATTAGAAGGATACTTATTCATATATTGTTGGATTGTTGGGAAGCTTTAATAAGGTAAAATATGTAAAAATGTTTAGAAGAGTACTGGTATATAGGCTCTATATAAATGTTATAATCATAACATAATTGTAATCATCATCATTATTACTCTGAAAGGGATTTTATTACTACTCAAAAGATATATGAAGAGAAAATAATAAATATAAAATAATTATTCAAAAATTCTTTATGTACATATGAAGAATTTTTAACTTGTCTCAATGAACATTTTAGTAATATGCAAATAATATGCTATTATTGAGTTAATTATAGAATGACTTTAGATATGCTATCGCCAAGTTATCCGTTTATGTTGTCTAATTCTTTTTTTTGTGCTATGGGAACTTTTTGTGCTATAGGAAGACAATTTTCATGGTTCTTTTGAGTTTTAAAGCATAATATGATTTGATTATGTTTGCAAGTCTAATATCTGTCTATGTTATTGATGATCTTTTCGCTTATTTTAATCCTTTGCATTAGAATTAACTTCCTCTCATGGATTGCTTTACTTTCAGTACCCTGTGGTGGAATTTTAACTAAGCGCAAAGGGACTATTTTGTCTCCTGGATACCCTGAGCCTTATGACAACAATCTGAATTGTGTGTGGAAGATAACAGTGCCAGAGGGAGCTGGCATTCAAGTAAGAATATTTAAATTTTTCTTCTTTTCATTGTATATTTGAAGCCAATCTTTTCAGAAATGACAGGACACACGTAATTTCTAGAATTTCAGCCAGTGCTTTTGACTTGCATGGCTGAATTTTAAAAGAAAGATGTGCCTGTTCAGTCACTCAGTTGAGTCCGATCCTTTGTGACCCTGTGGACTGTAGCCCACTAGGGTCCTCTGTCCATGGAATTTTCCAGGCAAGAATACTGGAGTGGGTTGCCATTTCCTCCTCCCGGGTATCTTCCTGACCCAGAGATTGAACCCACATCCCTGTGTCTCCTGCATTGCACGTGGATTGTTTACCTGCTGAGCCATCAGGGAAGCCATAAAGAAAGATACTTACCATTAATTTTTTTCACCTGCTGCTGCTGCTGCTGCTGCTGCTGCTGCTGCTGCTGCTGCTCAGTCGCTTCAGTCATATCCGACTCTGTGCGACCCCACAGACGGCAGCCCACCAGGCTCCTCCGTCCCTGGGATTCTCCAGGCAAGAATACTAAAGTGGGTTGCCATTTCCTTCTCCATTTTTCACCTGCAAGTAACAGAAAACCAATTCATGACTGCATAAGCAGTAAGAAAAATATGTTGCTCCACATAACAAATTGAATCTTTGAGTAAGATGGTTTAAGCGTTGTTTATTGCAAAAGTTCAGTTGTATCATTCCTGACCCAGGTTTTTTCCATCTCTGTCCTGCAATACTTAGCATATTAGCTTAGTTCTTGGACTTCCTCTCTTATGATCTTGAGATAGCTATAAAATCTCTAGGCATAACAGTATTTCTCAGCAATGGATGGAATGGAGTATTTCTATGTTATGTACTTTTATAATGACAGATCTTTTCACAAACTTTCCAGCAGACTTTCCATTCTCTCCTGTTGACCAAGTTTCAATCACATCCATTCCTAAGCCATTCACTGGATAATAGCAAAAGACTTATTATGATTTGGCTTCGAAAAAATCAAGACTAGTTGTCTGGCTCTGGCAAGGGACTTATCCTTCTCTGATGTACACAGCTCTCACTCAGTTGAATAAAATTGTTCTCTGTCAGCAAGGAAGAAGAATACTATTCTACAGACAGTCAACAGTATCTACCGGAGTACTTCAATTGTGACCATTTTGTATTGGGAGCACTTTGACCAGCTACTCTGTTTGAGAAGAAAATTGTTTCTGGGCAAGTAGATAGCCTTTTACTGCTGAGTCAGTGTGTATCCCACGGAACATAATTAAACCTCACAGAACATTACAGAGACTATATTTCATGTGTGGATGTGAGAGTTGGACCATAAAGAATAATTGATGCTTTTGAACTCTGATGTTAGAAAAGATTCCAGAGAGTCCCTGGGACAATAAGGTTATCAAACCAGTCAATCCTAAAGGAAATCAATCCTGAATATTCATTGGAAGGACTGATGGTTGAAGCTGAAGTTCCAAAACTGTGGCCACCTGATGTGAAGAGCTGACTCACTAGATGCTGGGAAAAACAGAAGGCAGGAGGAGATGGGAATGACAAAGGATGAGATGATTGGATGGCATTACTGACTCAGTGGTCATGAGTCCAAGCAAATTCAGAGAAATGGTGAAGGACAGGGAGGTCTGGTAGGCTGCAGTCCATGGGTCACAAAGAATAGGACGCTACGAAGCAACTAAACTGAACTGAACTGAACTGATATTTCATAAAAATAACTTGCCGGTCTCCAATTGAGTCATAGGGTTTTCCTTGAGAAACTTGAGATATATATATCAGTCATGGAAAAAAACAGCCAACACATGATTCATTAAAACTGAACTTAGATAGAAATATAATTTTCAATAAGAAGTAAAATTTTCAATTTAACTTGATAAATTTTCAGAAAATTAAAAAAAATACTTAATAGATGTCAGGTGTTAAATAGGTCAGTAAATCAATGAGAAAATTTGAAATGTATTTTTTCAGTGTTTTAAAAATATTAGCAGTCAAAATACTGCTTACATTCTGGCTAGTTGTGCTATTATTTTATGATCAACTTTTAAAATTTGAGGATAATCAATCCACTCTATCCAGTTATTGCTGGAATTAGCAAAGATTTGAAGATCATCCATGTTCCAGATTGCATAGGCAATCTGAAATGAGCTGATACCTTTAAAATCTTCATGGAACATCATTTACTGTATCATCTGATTATACATTTACGAGAATTATATTAGAGCATCTATATATTGGCATCAGCTTGTCCATTTTTATCTCATCTTAAAATAATAAACCCTTGGCATTTTCCCTCTAGTTCTCACCCTCTGTTCCCAATTCGCTGTGATGTTGCTTCAGCGTCCAATGCTCTATTTGAGTCACTCTTATAATGATCACTGAGGAACATGCCATTAAATCCATTGCATTGCTCATCTTTCTTATTTTGTTAGCAACATTCTGCCGTGTCCATTCCCCCCTCACTATTAAGATATCTTTCCCCTCCATTCTACCTAATACTGTCTTGAATTTTGTTTTGTTTTCTTTTATACATTTTTAGTTGTTGCTTCTGTATCTAGGAACATGATCTCCTCTTTTTCAGTTCATCAGATATGGTGTTTGTGAGAGTCTATGTTCTTTGTCCATCTCACGTGGCACCGTTCTCTGTGCCAGGTTGTCTACTTTCATAGCTTCAGTTACCATTATGTGCTGATGCTGAATCATAGTAGATAATTAGAAAACATCTTTTTAAATTAAGGACTGAATAAATGATGATTTCCAAACCTAATATTTAACCCATACCTTTCACCTAAGTTTGCTAATTATCCAACTGCCCACTGAATATTCTCAGCTAAACTTTTTACATCTCTCTTATGTGTGTGTGTGTGTGTGTGTGTGTGTGTGTGTGTGTGTGTGTGTGTTTATTCATTTTGGCTGTGCTGAGTTGTCATTGCTGTGCACAGGCTTTCTCTAGTTGCAACGAGTGGGAGCTGCTCTCTAGTTTTAGTACATAGGCTTCTCATTGGAGTGGTTTCTCTTGCGGAGGGTGGACTCTAGGGTGCATGGGATTCAGCTGTAATGTGTGAGCTTAGTTGCCCTGCAGCATGTAGGATCGACCTGGTGTCCCCACATTGCAAGGTAGATTCTTAATCACTGGACCACCAGGGAAGCCCCTAAACTTCTTACACTTCTACTTCAACCTGTTCAAAACTGACTTCATGACCTTTTTTTCTCAAAGTTGTGAATCTTCCCCATTTTGCTCTCTCAGAATGAACCCCTCATCCATTCAGTCGCACAAGCCAAAAACTTTGATGATTTTTTTCTGTGTCCAAGTGCACAAAGAACTATATCAGTTCTGTCTTTCACAAACCTCTCAAAGTCTATTTTCTTCATCCACACTTTTACCATTCAAGATTAGGTGGCCATCGTCCCTGTTCCAGGTTCTTACTCTCCTCCAATCTATTCCTCACAGGGCAAAGAGAGTAACTTTCTAAAAATAATAATCTAATGCTCTAAGTTTCCTGCTTTGCAATACCTTGATTGTCCTCTCTATCCTGAACTCCTTGACATAGCTGATTACGCCTTTGTGCTTTGCCCTTATTTCTTGCCTCTATTTCACTTCTTTATAGAAACCTGACTCTCTCTTGCCTCTGGACCTTTGTAAATGTTGTTCCTTCTACTGCCAATACTCCTTATCATCTCCTTTATTTGGTTTATCCTTCCTCATTATTTCTGTCTCACCTTAAAAACAGTTCCTGTGGAAGACCATCCATGAACTTGAAGCAGCGTTAAGCCCTCTTGCTACATGTTCTCGTTGATCCCTGCAATATCCTTATATCATGATACCATGTTACTGTTTTGATTTGTGTGCTCAGTTGCACAGTCCTGTCTGACTCTTTGTGACCCCGTGGACTGTAGCACGCCAGGCTTCTCTGTCCATAGGATTTTCCAGGCAAGAATACTGGAGTGGGTTGCCATTTGTTTTTACTTAATTACCTGTAAGTTTATGGGGTAAGTAACTAAATCTTTTCTGACAGCTAGCACAGAGCCTAGCAGTCTGTGCTCAGTAATTATGTTTCAAATGAACCAATGAATATTTCCAAAAGCAGTGAAGTTTTAGGCCACTTTAAGGAGTTAACATAGAATAATGGACTAATATGACATCTGAAGATAACGTTATGTTCTATATCACTGTCCCGGCAAACACTATTCACAACTAGAAACCTTGTATCAATGATGCTATAAGATCTTTCACTGAAGTAGCATTTCATTTAATGATTGTACCTTAGAAAATAAAATTTGAGTTTAGCACAGGATTGATCAAAGTTACAGATTTTGAAGCATATTTTAATGTAAATACTTTGTATAAATACAAAGTGCTCTTTCCTAATTAACCTCTTCAGTTCAGTTCAGTCACTCAGTTATGTCTGACTCTTTGCAACCCCATGAATCGCAGCACGCCAGGCCTCCCTGTCCATCACCAACTCCCGGAGTTCACACAGATTCACGTTCATCGAGTCAGTGATGCCATCCAGCCATCTCATCTTTGGTCGTCCCCTTCTCCTCCTGCCCCCAATCCCTCCCAGCATCAGTCTTTTCCATTGAGTCAACTCTTCGCATGAGGTGGCCAAAGTACTGGAGTTTCAGCTTTAGCATCATTCCTTCCTAAGAAATCCCAGGGCTGATCTCCTTTAAAATGGACTAGTTGGATCTCCTTGCAGTCCAAGGGACTCTCAAGAGTCTTCTCCAACACCACAGTTCAAAAGCATCAATTCTTCCACGCTCAGCCTTCTTCACAGTCTAACTCTCACATCCATACATGACCACAGGAAAAACCATAGCCTTGACTAGACGGATCTTAGTCGGCAAGGTAATGTCTCTGCTTTTGAATATACTATCTAGCTTGGTCATAACTTTTCTTCCAAGGAGTAAGCAGCTTTTAATTTCATGGCTGCAGTCACCATCCGCAGTGATTTTGGAGCCCCCCAAAATAAAGTCTGACAGTGTTTCCACTGTTTCCCCATCTATTTCCCATGAAGTGATGGGACCGGATGCCATGATCTTCGTTTCCTGAATGTTGAGCTTTAAGCCAACTTTTTGACTCTCCTCTTTCACTTTCATCAAGAGGCTTTTTGGTTCCTCTTCACTTTCTGCCATAAGGGTGGTGTCATCTGCATATCTGAGGTGATTGATATTTCTCCCAGCAATCTTGATTCCAGCTTGTGTTTCTTCCAGTCCAGCATTTCTCATGATGTACTCTGCATATAAGTTATGTTTACTAATTTTATATGTCCCTGGAGAAGAAAATGGCAACCTGCTCCAGTATTCTTGCCTGGAAAATCCAATGGACAAAGGAGCCTGGTGGGCTGCAGTCCATGTGGTCACAAAGAGTCACACATGACTGAGCAACTGAGCACAGTTTTAGATGTATTACTAAATTATAGAAAACTATAACACACACCCCCATAATTTAGGACATATTTGAAATTTCACTAAATTCACGTAAAAGCAACCTGGCTAGCACACCAGATTTAGAGTAATGTTTATCTTTTATTCTTTTGCACTAAACATATGTGCAAATAAAGATTTACATGAATATTCAGTAAATCATATATGAAATGCGATAACCACTGATAGAGAGAAGAAACATTTGTAATGCTGAAAAAGTTACAAATAAGATAGAATGATTGAGCATTTTTGGGAAATAACCTCAACAAGTAAACTAACTTATTATGTTTCTACTACATGAGTGGGAGGAGTATATTCATTTTTTTCCCTGTATATTTTAGCAAGGTATATTGGAGGGGGAATTCCAAAGGAGCTACAATTAATGATAACAGAATTATCAAGCAAAGAGCAATCTTTAAAGTAAAATGGGGTTTGAATGTCTCTATAAGGGATGTCTGGTTTTCGTTATTGGAAATTCATTACCTCATAAAGCTGTCCTGTTGTCATAATGGACAACTCCATCTAATTTAAAGTTCTTCTCCCTCCACTTCCCCTCTGCTCAGGCTCCAGGGAAGAGTCCTTTCCTTGCCTCTTCCAGTTCCTGGTAGCTGCCATCATTCTGTGGCTTCTGACTTGTTCAGTCACTAAGTAGTGTGTGACTCTTTGCAACCCCTTGGACTGCAGCACGCCAGGCTTCCCTGTCCTTCACTGTCTCCCTGAATTTGCTCTAACTCATGTCTGTTGAGTCAGTGATGCCAGCCAACCATCTCATCCTCTGTCATCCCCTTCTCCTCTGACTACATCCCTTCAATCTCTGCTTCTGTGGTCACATTGCATTCTCTTCTTCTGTCTGTGTCAAATCTTCCTTGACATCTTATAAGATCATCTGTGATTGCCTGTAAGGCTCATTTAAATCATCTAGGATAGTCCCCCTATCTCAAGATATTTAGTTTATTCACATTTGAAAGATTCTTTCCCATAAGGGGCAATATTTACAGGCTCAAGGGATCAGAACCTGATTATTTTGGGGAGTCATATTCACATATAAACGTCCAGAATTAAACAGATTTTCTTCCTCTTACAAAGGTAATAAGCTTTCCTGGAGATATCTACATTTTTGTTTTTTCCATCCCTCTGATCTCAAAAACTCAGGGAAAAATATCTTAAAATATTTTATGTCACTTCCCTCTCCTATTCATATCACACAAAAAGCAGTAATATCCACTACAGCAACTCATGTGACATCTAGGTCTCCTTTTCTACCATTCCTGCCTACTAGCCTACTTTATTAATCTTTTTTTGCTTCTCATGTGGGCCACTGGAATCAACATTAAAACTGTCTTTTCATTTTTATTTTCTTTACTAATTGCAGTAGTTCTGTACTTAAACCATAGTCCTGATTCAGTTCAGTTCAGTCGCTCAGTCGTGTCCAACTCTTTGCGACCCCATGAATCATAACACGCCAGGCCTCCATCCATCACCAACTCCTGGAGTTCACTCAGACTCACGTCCATCGAGTCAGTGATGCCATCCAGCCATCTCATCTTCGGTCGTCCCCTTCTCCTCCTGCCCCCAATCCCTCCCAGCATCAGAGTCTTTTCCAATGAGTCAGCTCTTCGCATGAGGTGGCCAAAGTACTGGAGTTTCAACTTTAGCATCATTCCTTCCAAAGAAGTCCCAGGGCTGAGATTAGACTCCTTCAATTCACCTTCTAAAACCTTCAGTGAAATACTCCTCAACTGCATAATTATTATGCTGGTATTCTGTCTGTATAGCCCTTCCCTTTCTGTTTCTCTCCCTTAGCTAAGATACATTAAATCCTCAGTTTATTCTAGGCACTATTCTAAAGTAAAATTACTTTAATTTTTACAACAAATCTATAAATAAGTGCTTTACTACAGTGATTAATAAAAGAAATCTATGGCACAGAGAGATTAACAGTTCTTTTAGAGTTACATGCTATGGAGTAGAGGGAACCAGGAAGTTTCAAACCCCAGAATTCTAATATTTCTTGTATTTATCCATTAATCTTTATTCTTTCTTTTTTTTCTACTTTTTCTAACTTTTTACATATTTTCTTCTATGTGAATACACTTCACTGTGGCTAAATGGTTCACTAAATCTACCCTGTGGCTTGTCTCTTCTACATTTATACCAACTCAATAACTTCTTTCTGTGCAGAACCTTGCAGTACATTTTACTTACTTCAAATGTCAACTACTACAAAAATCCTTACTTCTGTTGTCTTTTTCTTGTTTATTTTAAAGCCAAATATGACTTTTTCTTTTCTTGACTTGAAAAGAAGGAAAAGTCAGATATGAAGAGAGACTTGACCATTTTTTAAGGAGTTGGTGATTATATTGCAATCATACAGTTTTAATTCCAGTCTTCCTCCTGTCCTGGAACATTGCCATTCGGCCTAACGCCTGTCACACAGGCAGGGTATCTGTCGCCATGTGGCACTCACCTCTGGAAAAGAGGCATAAGCATTTATTTGAATGGAAGAATGGTGATGGCCTATTTTGTGGATAAGAAAAAATTTAATGAATGCAATTGTTAGAAGTATTTAGTAGATAAGTGAAATGCTTATATTAATAACAGACCTTAACTAAATAAAAATAAATTTATTTGAATAAGACTATTACTTTACCTTCTCTTAAACTATAAAATATGTAATAAACAAAGAAAAATAGACAACATCCATAGTTGTGAGGATTCTGTGGGTTCTTGCAAAAATTCAAGCTGTGCCAAGTGAAGTGCAACAAAGTAACACATGCCTCTTTCTTTAAATAAAATTTGATAGACATGAGAGAATTATACTCAGCATTTCCCTTATCAACTTTGTGAATCCTCACAGTGATTTAGTTATTATGATGCTGTTTATAAAAATATAGTCATTTATAAAACTAATCTTTGAAAGACATATCCAAATCAGTTATAAAGTATTGTTTTTGGTTATTCATATTGAAATATATCAAAAATGTGCATAGGGGATTATTATGTTAATTTGTAAAAATAAAAACAGGAAATTTAACAAAGGTTATACAAAGTAAAACATAATAGAATGTATCCAGGATAAACCTAGTTCAAAATCATATATATTATAGTCTTATATGGTGCTCTGTGTGGACCAGAAATCTGCTTATATCCTAATAGGTAAAGCAGATGAGAAAACTCAGTACACAAGAATCAAACATTCTAAAACAAAACAAAACAAAAATTAATCAATTGTTTGGAACATGGCTTAATTCAGATTCTAGGCACTAAGACATTGGATTAACGCAATAAGGTGGTGACGGACATTCTCAATGCTATACCAGTAGTAACACTGCTAGATACCTCGGAGACTTTTATTTTAAAAGTCAGTGTGTGTATGCCAGTGCCATAAAGGCAATGATCATTTCTGTTAAAATGCTTCCATGGAGAGCCTAAATGATATGGTCCAGGCTTTGAGCTCTTTCTTCCAGAAGAGATGAGTGGACTATAGTATATGCATCACATTAGAAGTATGTGTTCTTACAGATAATTATTATTTCATAGGTGCAAGTTGTCAGCTTTGCTACAGAACATAATTGGGATTCTCTGGACTTTTATGATGGGGGAGACAACAATGCCCCAAGACTTGGAAGTTATTCAGGTAAATAAAAGAACTAAGTTTAATTAAAATACATTATAATTAGGAATGTAAATCTCTCTTGCTTTCTCTCTAAAGCCCTCCCTAGATCTCTGACTTGGTGGTTTTAATTTTGCTTTTTACAAACTATATGCAGAGAACTAAACTACAAGGTAGAAGTTTGAAAGGCTTTAAAGGCAATAAAATAGAAATTGCTATTGAAAACCTACTATACAGTGTTACTGTATTTGTGTAATTATTTATTGATGCTTTTTGTGTTAATAGTAATATTTTTAGCTGAGCCTTGGCTCAGAAATAGTATATATGCTCCTCTCCCTTAAAAAAAAGGATGAGAAGTAATAGTTAAAAATTAGACAATGCTTGAAATTTATAATATATTCACTTGATAGAATGTTATGCAGCCATTAAAACAATTATAGAGATTATGTAACAACATGGTAAGTGCTACAAGGTACTGTTGTATGAGAATAAAGAGAATACGAAATTAATTCTATGAAAGGAATTAAATTATATAAAATTCATACTATATACACATGTGTCAAGACCAGAAGATTTTATAATTTGTTATGGTTTGTGAAGGTAGTTTGTGCATTAATCTAACAGCTTCTTATAACATATTTAGGGTGAAATGAAGTTTCACTCTAACTATATGCTTTACTTTAATTTGGGTTATAGTGTTTAACTCTAGAAATATAAACATAGCTAAACTATGAACTCATATATTTCAGATATAGAATTTTGAGGGTCATTAGGTTTTTAATAGATTTTAAGATGGAGATGTTAATCCACTTTTCAGCACCACCATTGATGAAAGCAAAGAAGAAATATCTAGAGTAAGAATAATTTGTTTTAGGCATTACAAATATTCTAGAAATAGATTTAAAAAGAAATTTTTCTTGGAAAAATTGTATGATTTTTTGTGTGTATGCATTTGTCTGTAATAAACTTGGTATAATACTTTCTGAATGATAAGTATAATAACTAAATGATAAAAAGTGATAAATAATAACAGTTGTTGATTACCAAGTGCTGGCTCTGTGTGAAGCTTCTCATACATTTCCTCATTTGCTCTTTCCAGCAGCCCTGGTAGGTGATTGACACTAAAAGAAATTAAGTTGTCCGAGGTTGTACATCTAACATTAGAATGAGACTGGGACCCAGCTGGTGTGACTCCACAGTCAAAGCTCTTAATCACTAAGATCTTCTAAGAGATCAAAGGCAGTCAGAGTGACCTTTGAGTTTCTGTTTACCTCTGTCCTCACTGATTCAGTTAGGACAGTATAAGACAGAGAGCAAGGTCAGCTAGGTGGGGGAAACAATTGTGTGCTTTGTGATGACTTTGTCCTGGTTTCTCTTATAGAAGACTCAGTGGTTAAGGTTCATAGTGTTGTGGAAAGTGTATGAAGTAACCAGAAAATTACCAAAAAAATGTTGGTAGCACTATCAACTCATAGGCTTGTTGAATTTTGTCTTGAGACACAGTTGACAGTTATTTTTATGCTTGTCATTTGAAATTGCTTGAGTTGTCATTATAAGGGTCTTAAACTACTAATGTCAGATAGTCAAAAAGTAATTGGTTCAGGCACATATTTTCAACTCAATAATTGAATAAATTAAAGTTGATTTCCTATGGAAGTTCAGAAGAACAAGATTATAAAGCATTTGCTAAGAGACAAGGCAGGCAGTAGTTCATAATTGGCTTTTTTAAATTCTAACAACCAGCTTTGCTGTTGGTGTAAGAAACATCAAGGTACTTCACCTGATATAGAAAAAAGTGTATATATTTAAATATCACAATAAAGGGTGATAAGTGAATATTTCTTTAAACCTAAACAAGCAAATTTTAAAACTAAATTTATTATCTTGTACATGAATTATTGAAATCCACATGAAATTCCAAATATTTATTTTAGGTGACTAGTAAAATTTTCTGCTTTTCATCAGCTTTGTTTGCTGTTACCTATTTTAGGGAGCCGTCTAATGTGCTGTCAAAGGTCTGTCTCCTTGGAGATAGTCAAGAATAGTAATATGAAAGACAAATATGTGAGAAATATTTTTATTTAAAAATTCTTATAAAACAGTTTAATAATATATAATTTCAGTGATAACTTGTTGGCTGATTAATAGTTAACTTAGTTTTATTATATTACTTATTATGTGATCACTGAACCACTTTTTAATTATCATTTCAGGAACAACAATACCCCATCTTTTGAATAGTACATCTAATAATCTATATCTAAATTTTCAATCAGACATCAGTGTTTCTGCTGCAGGATTTCACCTTGAATACACAGGTAAATAAAATATTATGTGCTGTCCAAAAAAATTAAGAAAAAAATATTAATTTTAAATATTACTTTTCTGAATTAGAAAGTTAACGGACTTTGTCAAAATAGAACATTGTCTTTAAGATTCTGAAGTGTTTATTCAATTCAACTACAAAATTATATGTATAAAGTTCTGATGATTTTCATCAGAATTTACAGGTATTATCTTTTTTTTAAATTGTAAATGCACTTAAGGTTTCCCTTCTTAACAAAAATCTTAAATGCACAATACAGTAGTGTTAACTGTAGGCACTGTAGTGTGCAGCAGATTTCTAGAACTTGACTCCCCTTGCTTAAATGAAACCAGTCAACCAACAGCTCCTCGTTCTCCCTCTTCTCAGCCATTAGAAACCACCATTTTATTGTCATGTCTAATGAGTTTGACTACTCTAGATACTCTGTATAAGTGGTACCATGTAGCATTTGTTCTTCTGTGTCTGGCTTATTTTAGTTTTTCTTATTAAAGAGACTCACCTTTCCATCTCGAGTATTCTTGTCTCGCTCATCAAATATTAGTTGACTGTGTATGCAAGGGTTTATTTCCAGGCTCTCAATTCTATTACATTGTTCTATGTGTGCATTTTTATGCCAGGACCATACTATTTAAGTTACAACATCTTTGCAATGCAATTTGAAATCAGAGAGAATTATATTTCTAGTTTTGTTCCTTCTCGGGATTGCTTTCGATATTTGAAGACTTTTGTGGTCCCATATGGAGCTTCCCTGGTGGCTTTGACTATAAAGAATCTGCCTGCGATATGGAGACTAGGGTTCAATCTCTGTATCAGAAAGGTCCCCTTGCAAAGGGAGTGGTTATCACTCCAGTATTCTTGCCTGGATAATTCCAGAGGCAGAAAACCCTGAGATCACAAAGAGTTGGACATGACTAATGCTTTCACGTTCATGAATTTTAAGCTTTTTTTTTTTTTTCCTATTTATTTGAAAAAAAAAAAAAAACCATTGGAATTTTGGTAAGGATTGTATTGATTCTATAGATGGCTTTGGGCCGTATGGGCAATTTGGAAATACTAGTTCTCCATATTCAATTCAGTTCACTTTAGTTCAGTTGCTCAGTCATGTCCAACTCTTTGTGACCCCATGGACTGGAACATGCCAGCCGGGCCTCCCTGTCTATCACCAGCTCTTGGAGTTTACTCAAATTCATGTCCATTGAGTTGATGATGCCATCCAGCCATCTCATCCTCAGTTGTCCCCTTCTCCTTGCACTTTCCATCTTTCCCAGCATTAGGTTCTTTTCAGATGAGTCAGTTCTTCCCATTAGGTGGCCAGAGTGTTGGAGTTTCAGCTTTAGCATCAGTCTTTCCAATGAATATTCAGGACTGATTTCCTTTAGGATGGACTGGTTGCATCTCCTTGCAGTCCAAGGGACTCTCAAGAGTCTTCTCCAACACCACAGTTCAAAAGCATCAATTCTTCAGCCCTCAGCTTTCAGTCCAACTCTCAGATCCATACATGACTACTGGAAAAACCATAAGTTTGACTAGACAGACCTTTGTTGACAAAGTAATGTCTCTACTTTTTAATATGCTGTCTAGGTTGGACATAACTTTCCTTCCAAGGAGTAAGCAGCTTTTAATTTCATGGCTTCAGTCACCATCTGCAGTGATTTTGGAGCCCCCAAAATAAAGTCTGACACTGTTTCCACTGTTTCCCCATCTATTTCCCATGAAGTGATGGGACCGGATGCCATGATCTTCGTTTTCTGAATGTTGAACTTTAAGCCAACTTTTTCACTCTCCACTTTCACTTTCATCAAGAGGCTTTTTAGTTCCTCTTCACTTTCTGCCATAAGGGTGGTGTCATCTGCATATCTGAGGTTATTGTTATTTCTCCCAGCAATCTTGATTCCAGCTTGTGCTTCTTCCAGCCCAACATTTCTCATGATGTACTCTTCATATAAGTTAAATATTTCCTTAGTGGGGTAATATTTCATTTGTGGTAACTTAAGAATTTGTCCACTTGTGAGGGCAGACCATATTAACTAGACATAAATATTTTAAAGAACTTCCTTATGTATGCATAAACCTCCAAAATAACTGGTTGAGCTATAAGAATATAGTAACCTCTGTAAGAGATAACTGTATATTTTAAATGAATAGAAACAGGACCTGTAAGAGAATTTTTTAAAAATTAGTTTCAATATTTAGAAAAAGCAGAACACTTAACCAGTAGGATACTGGAAAAAATAATGTTGTGTGTGTGTGTATGTGTGCATTACAAATAAGGTAGGTCTAATAACTTTTCTGCATTGAGAAGACACCCATTTTACTGCACATCTTTGGTATTTCATTTCTGACAATCCCTGAAATAAAAGTTCTGCCCACAGGGTAACATAAGGAAGTAATCACATTGGGGAAATAACAGTCTCATAATCACACTATGAATACCAACAACAGACGCAAAAGACATTAACATTTGCTATAAAAAGGACAGATCTTGTGTTTTCTTTCTTTTTAACCAAGAAAGTAGGCTCTTTCTAAATTCCTAAAGGAATATTTCAAGTTGTAAAGGTTTCAGGAAACATGGCAGGTGTTCTATCTTGGGAAAAGGAAATTTGGCTGAGATTCCTTCTAGCAAGTGAATATTTTCTCTGTCTGATTTTCCTACTCACTCATGAGGTGTTTCAGGGGGAAAAAAAAGCAATCTCAATTATCTGATGGCACAAGATATTAGACAGATCGGCCTTGTTTTGTATTTACTTAAAAAGGAAATGCTGACAAGTGGCTGATTTTTGTCATATAGTACAATTTTGCTCCTTTAACTTGGGATCATGTCATTTTAACTTTGAAATGTGTTATTATGATTATGATCATATAAATCTGATGTTCCTTCTGCTCAATTTATCATTCTCATGCCTTAGTCTCATTAATATTTCTAAAGGCCCACTTTGATCATTTCATATCATTATTTTCCTGTTATCTTCTGAAAAAAGGCAGCAATTCATTTCCTCTCCTCATCTTCTTATTGCCTCCCAAATGTGAGAATAAATTCACTTTTTTATTTATCAAATTTTAATTGAATAGCTACTCAATGTTAAATATACTTTCTAAATGTAAGTGCTACATATTTGTATCAGATCCAGTCCTAAAAAAACAAAGCTTCAGACTAACTGAAAACAAGGACATACAAATAGCAATAATTGCAAAATTACAGTGTAAACATTATAAGTATAGTTTATGTTACTTGATGCTTCTCTGATAATTGTACACTACAGTTATCTCAAAGTCTTATTGAAAATCCAGATAATGAGACTCCACCCCAATAGATCAAGTCAGTCTTTATGAGATTCAGCAAACCATGTGTACTTTCACCAACCTCCCAAGGTTACTCTCACAATGGCTAAAGTATGATATCATACGTAATGTAGACGATGTCACAGAAAAGGTAGTGATCAAAACTCTTAGGTGTTCCTTGTGGTAGAGTCAGGGAAGACTTCACCAAAGGACAAATCTAAGTGCTTTTTTTCCAGGTAAGAATTAAAGTATAGATATAGAAATAGGTTGGACTTTTAAGGGACCTCCTAGAATATAAAAATGTTAGTTGTTTGTCGGGTCTTGCTCTTTGCAATCCCATCTCTGTAGCCCTCCAGGCTCCTGAGTCCATGGGATTCCCCAGGCAAGAGTACTGGAGTGGGGTGCCTTGCCCTTCTGCAGGGGATCTTCCTGACTCAGGAGTTGAACTGAGGTCTCCGGCATTGCAGGCAGATTCTTTATTGTTTGAACCATGAGGGAAGGCCTTCCTAAAATGTAGGTGGACATAAGATAATGTATGCTGGAATCAAACTTAGGTTTCTGTCTTGGCACTGCCATTTGATGGCCTTGTGACATTAGACAATTTCTAAGATTCCCTAAGAATCCAGTTTCCTCACCTGTAATATGTGATAATAGTAGCATGTAACTTGAAAGATTGTATCAGAGTTCAGTGAGATCATCCATACAAAGTGTTTCTCATAGGACTAGGTACATGGCAAACCATCAGTAGATATCATGCTTTTCTAATAATGAGATGAACCAACATGACTGGAGAGGTTATGGAAGATTAGATTCAGAAGATGACAGACAAGTTTATTTTGCAGATAGAAGAGATTCAATGAAGGGGTTTCAATTTGAGGAATAAGATAATCAATTTTGTATTTTCAAAGTCCCTTTTATTTTAAAAAGTGATAAATGCATTGCAGGAAGAGAATATGCGGAAGAAAAGGAGTAGCAATGGTTCAAATGAGATACTCTGAAGATGGTTATCGTGGTTTTGTAAATGAAATGTTAAAAGATGTAGGAAATAATGAGGTCAAATTGAAAGATTTATGGCCAGTTCGGTGTTGGAGATGCAAAAGAGAGAGGTGTAGAAGTTGATTATCATGTTTGGGTGTTTTAATTTTTACTTTAGATCATATCACATTGTATATGATCATCAGTTCAGTTCAGTTGCTCAGTCGTGTCCGACTCTTTGCGACCCCATGAATCACAGCATGCCAGGCCTCCCTGTCCATCACCAACTCCTGGAGATCACTAAGACTCACGTCCATCGAGTCAATGATGGCATCCAGCCATCTCATCCTCGGTCGTCCCCTTCTCCTCCTGCCCCCAATCCCTCTCAGCATCAGAGTCTTTTCCAATGAGTCAACTCTTTGCATGAGGTGGCCAAAGTACTGGAGTTTCAGCTTTAGCATCATTCCCTCCAAAGAAATCCCTGGGCTGATCTCCCTTAGAATGGACCGATTGGATCTCCTTGTAGTCCGAGGGACTCTCAAGAGTCTTCTCCAACACCACAGTTCAAAAGCATCAATTCTTTGGCACTCTGCCTTCTTCACATAGTTTTTCTTTATTTCTTTGGCAAGCTGATTACTTTTTTAGACTTTTTGTTTGATTTTTAGAACTCAGACATGAGTTAAATAAAGATCAGCATAAGTAACTTTACTTATCTGTAATATTAGACAGCACACCTTGTAGTGGGATCTAGGAACCAAAAGTACTTCCTAATTTAACTAATGATAGTACCAGTTTAGGGGTAAGATTTCAAGAATGAAACTCACTCATGTTTGCTATTCAGGGTCTTTTGTGTTTCCATTCAAATGGAAACTAGGAATAAAACTACCAATGATGCAGCACTCCCACTCCTGGACATACACTCTGAGAAATCCACAATTCAGAAAGACATATGTGCCCCACTGTTCACTGCAGCATTATTTACAATAGCCAGGACATGAAAGGAGCCTAAATGTCCATTGAGAGGTAAATGGATAAAGAAGTTTTAGTACATATATATAATCGAATACTACTCAGCCATAAAAAGTAATGCAATTGAGTCTTTCATAGTGATCTGGGTTAACCTAGAGTCTGTCATACAGAGTGGAAGTAAGTCAGAAATAGAAAAACAAATACCATATATTAATGCATATATATGGAATATATAAAATGGTAGTACAAATTAACATATTTACAGGGCAAGAATAGAGACACAGATGTAGAGAACAGACTTGTTGACATGGTAGGGGAAAAAGAGAGTGGGACAAATTGAAAGAGTAGTATTAACATATATACACTACCATGTGTAAAACAGATAGTAAAAAGATGCTGCATAACACAAGGAGCTCAGCTCAGTGCTCTGTGATGACCTAGATGGGTGGGATAGGAGGTGTGGGTGGGATGGAGGCTCAAGAGGAAGGAGATATATGTACATTTATAGCTGATCTACATCGTTGTACAGCAGAAATTAACAAAACATTGTAAACCAATTATATTCTGGTTTTAAAAAAAGAATGAAACATATGAAAGGTTCATTTGGTACTGCTGCTGCTGCTAAGTCGCTTCAGTCGTGTCCGACTCTGTGTGACCCCATAGACAGCAGCCCACCAGTCTCCCCCGTCCCTGGGATTCTCCAGGCAAGAACACTGGAGTGGGTTGCCATTTCTTTCTCCAGTGCATGAAAGTGAAAAGTGAAAGGAAAGTCGCTCAGTCGTGTCTGATTCTTCGTGACCCCGTGGACTGCAGCCTACCAGGTTCCTCTGTCCATGAGGTTTTCCAGGCAAGAGTACTGGAGTGGGGTGACATCACCTTCTCCGTCATTTGGTACTATTTGCAACATAAGAAAAAAAAATGGTAGATGGATACAACATTTATATGTATGTAATCATCCAATAATCAGTCAGTAAACTTTATATTTTATAGTCAGCTTATTAGCCTTCTTATTTTTTATCCACAAATTCCTTTTGACGTGTAACATAACATATTTGCAAGTATAACATAATGGTAGCCAAAATCTTGCCTATCATACTGGAACACTGAGTACAGGCCTAGTCAACAGACTAAGGATGTACTGTAGAAATTTTGAAGAGAATTCAAGAGATTCATGAAGAAAAGTTCAGTTTGGGTAAAGATTTTTTTCTGTCAGTAAAAGATGTTAAAAGTTATTGAAGGATTATGTAATCCTTTCTGGAAACTTCTGAATTTAGGAATACACACTTGTCTTGCAAGGTGACTTTGAAAGCTGTTTTCCAAAGGATTTAGAAATGGGTTAAATGCCTTCTCAAAGTTATTTATTTGCCAGTTAGGATTTAGAGGTTAGACAAACTATCATAATCAATAAAAAACTGACTATAAATTCAGTGTTCTCTTAATACATATTCCAGATATGTAATTCAGAAGAAATATTCTGTAGCAGACAAAAGTTATTTAGAATCCCATTTTTACATCTATTCTAATCTTTGATTTCCATAGATGGAAAACATTTGAATTTGAGTAATAAAATTCTAGAAAACAGAGATTAATATTTCTACCTTTTGTTCTTGAAATACTTTAAAAAATCTTTTTCCAGCTTTATTGAGAAATAGTTGACATACATCACTGTTTAAGGTATACAAAAAAGGTGGTTGAATTTATATATGTTGTGAAATGATTAATACAATAGGTTTAGTTAACATCTATCCATCTCATATAGATGCAGTAAAAAGAAAGGAAAAAAAGCATTTCTCCTTGTAATGAGAACCTTTAAGATCTACTCTCTTAACAAACATATATCATAGAAAAGTGTTAACTATAGCCATTGCGTCGTATGTTACACCCCTAGTTACATTACACTCCTTTTTTACTGGAAAGTTGTACCTTTTGACTACCTTCATGAGTATATTTATTAGTATTTCAAACTGTACTCATGTAGAGGTTGTAGTTCCACAAATCAGGGTAAATTTTCTAAGTTAAACACAAAGTGAGATAATAAATATAAATTTGGAAATATTCTCAATTACATTTTTCTGAGATGTTGATATATTCTATTAGTTTTATGCTATTAAATTACCTGATATATAATGAGATAGCTGATATTAATGAAAAGATTTTTTAAAAGTCAGTTTTTCTTTCTGTTAATAAGAAAAGAGATTGGACATTGAAGAGAAAGAAGGCAGGCAGAAGACATGTTTGCCTACCAACTTTGGAAGGCCACAAATATTTATACCAGAGTTCTAGAGTTTAGAGGATACAGTTTTCTCTGCTTAATCAAGATAAGCTCAAAAATACTTATTAAAAGAGTCTGATTTACATTTTTCTATTTCCTGATATGAGTGATCATAAGTTGACACGAAGATGCATCATTGTTTGTATTGATAATTGTTCTGGTTTAAGAGTCATGTGTACTACTGTAGTTAGGTGTACTAGTGTTCTGTTTTAGTAGTCATATAAATAGATGTAGATGCTCTGAGTTAGTATATTTTTTCCAACATTGTTCACATTCTTTCTGTTTCCTGATCCACAAGAGCACTAGAAGGTGGGAATCTATTCATCAGTTTTTGTGTGTGTGTGTGTGTATTTTAAACATATGTGATTCTGGTTATAATTGTATGTCTTGCATAAATGTATTTGTTGCTAGGGAAAATGTTCCTAGTGCTTGGAATACCATTAATTGTATCAGCGTTCGTTCACTTCAGTTCAGTTCAGTCGCTCAGTCGTGTCTGACTCTGCGACCCTATGAATCACAGCACGCCAGGCCTCCCTGTCCATCACCAACTCCCGGAGTTCACTCAGACTCACGTCCATCGAGTCAGTGATGCCATCCAGCCATCTCATCCTCTGTTGTCCCCTTCTCCTCCTGCCCCCAATCCCTCCCAGCATCAGAGTCTTTTCCAATGAGTCAACTCTTTGCATGAGGTGGCCAAAGTACTGGAGTTTCAGCTTTAGCATCATTCCCTCCAAAGAAATCCCAGGGCTGATCTCCTTTAGAATGGACAAGTTGGATCTCCTTCCAGACCAAGGGACTCTCAAGAGTCTTCTCCAACACCACAGTTCAAAAGCATCAATTCTTCGGCGCTCAGCTTTCTTCACAGTCCAACTCTCACATCCATACATGACCACTGGAAAAAACCATAGCCTTGACTAGACGGACCTTCTTCCACAAAAAGAACCTATAGTTTCTAGTTGCTCTGTCACTTGAATTCAGGTCCAGCCTCATCATTTTGAAATGATCATTTGATTGTAACATGCATATGCAGTTTTCCTCATACTTCCTATTTATGGAGGCACACTTTTAAATCCCACTAAAGAAAAATCCAGCACCTTCCCTGGTAGCTCAAGCAGTAAAGAGTCTGCCTTCAGTGAAAGAGGCCCAGGTTCGATCCCTGGGTTGGGAAGATCCCGTGGTGAAGGAAATGGCAATCCACTCCAGTGTTTTTGCCTAAAAAATCCTATTGACAGAGGAACCTGGCAGGCTACAGTCCATGGGGTCACGAATAGTCGAACACATCTGAGCCTCTTCACTAGCACCTAATGGAAAATCCTAGAGGGACTGTGAACATTTATAAATCAATGAACAGTTTTTGGTCTTGAACTTATAAAATGAACTTGTTTTAAAAGGGGAAACTATATAGTAATGGTATTTGAAAATTTAGGGGTGCTCAAAGATCTCAGTATGTAGTCTCTGAGGAAAACGAAGGTAATGTCACCATAATGAATAATATTTTCCCTCCTCCCACACCTGAGATCATTCATTATATCTACTAATAATAATTTTGCTGTACATCTTATAAAAATTCAGGTGGCCTGAAAACATCTTTCCGTCTTGTGCGATAGTTGGACGACTAGTCTGAATACCCAAATTATAAAAATAGTTGTGAAATAGTCAATGCTCAGGAATGTATTCATTTAAATGTAGTTTATAAATAACAAAAGGTTTCAATTCAACACAATAGTTATTTTATTGCTTTCCTTCCTTGAGCAATATGCTTAAGACCTAATGCATTAGGTCTTAAGTTTATTTTTATAACCATAAAAAATGGGCTAGTTAGATAATTGATTATTTGTGAAAAAATAGTGACTGTAAGATTAATTATATTTTTACCTGAACTGTCTTATTCTACTTCATGCATATCATCTTGTAACTATTAATTTTAGAAACTCCTTCTGTCCAAGTTAAATTGTTGATGTTTGTCATTTCTAATTTAAATTGCTATTAACCTAAACTATATTACATGCAAGTATGTGTAATTGATCTTTAGAAACACATTTCACTCCTTAAGCCTATAAGGCCATTGTAGTTTTGGCATAGTTTACTCTTATCCAAATTTATTTCATGATCATCTCATTGATTTTTCATGTCTTTGTGGTATTGATTGAGAGCTGGTTCTAAGAGAGTTTCTGAATTCATAAAACATTGTGTTTGTGTAGCTGTAAAGTTTCTGTAGTTATGTCTTGAGCTATTATAGTAACACTGCTCCTGGTCTTCTGGATTTTCTTATAGAAGCTTCTCTTTGTAAGTCAATCACAAAACTGAAGGTACTTAAGTTTGAGGCTTTATGTAAATCTTTATATGTGTTTTCTATATTACTAGAATATTTATGTGAGATCTATTGGTCTTAAACATACAGAGACATGCTTTCATGACAATAAAATATATATATATATCCTTTATCTAGAATCCAAATGTATAACCTAACTTCCATGCTTAAAAGCATTCAGTAATGCTAGTTAACATTTTTTGAGGGCATCCTATGTTCCTGAAACTATCTAAGTGTTATACATGTATTGTTTTCTTTATGCATCAAAATATTCATGTGAAGTTGGTATAATTTTGAATCTATTTTATAGGTGAGGAAACTGAGACATAGAGATTATCTTAGATTTTACCAAGAAAAGGCAAGAAACTAGTGGAACCAAGATGCACACAGAGTACAGAAGTTTTGTTCTTAATAACTCTGAATTTTACCTCCATTAACCACAGTAGGAAAATACAACCTTCTACATTGATTAAGATTACGCAATTGTTTATATAGCCTATATCCTATCTCCCTTTTCAGCTTCATTTTTAACTGTCCTTCCAAAAATACTATAATATGTTTTACAAAAAATGCTCCCCTTATTTTTTCCATAAAAGAAGGAAAAATAACTTGAAACATTATCCTCTTAACATGCCAAGCCAGCATACTCACCTTCCCCTTTGTTATGAACTGATAAAATATATTGTTTTTTGGACTCACATAGGTTAGTTCCTATGAAATAATTATTTAAATAGAAGACAGCCTTCATATATTGTGATTTTTCTGCTACACTGAAGCCATCTTTTAAAACAACCCCCTCTCTAGCTCCACCCAGAATTTCTTCAGAGCATGGTTGCTTATGTTGCTAATTGATCTTTGCATTTCCAGCATGTGTGTTAACACAGTAAGAATATACAATTGGCACCAGTAACTGCTCATGTAATGAATGAATGGTCCCTACATGCCAGATTCTATTTATCATTTTACTTATCTTTATTCTTTAGACTAAAATTTTATAAGTAGAATCTATCACTGGGGTTTCCCAGGTGACTCAGTAGTAAAGAATCTGCTTGCCAATGCAGGAGACGCAAGAGACATGGGTTCAATCACTGGGTGGGAAAGAGCCCCTAGAGTAGGAAATGGCAACCCACTCCAGTATTTTTTGCCTGGAAAATTCTGTGGACAGAAGATACCTGACAGGCTACAGTCCATGGGGTCACAAAGAGGCAGACATGACTGAGCGACTGAGCACACACATAAACACACATCTATTACTGAGTACTCAGTTTTTCAGAATACTGCTAGGTCAAATGTTAAATAGGTAAACATAAGTAAGAAAATATGAGAATCGGTAAACATGAGCGAAGCCTGTACCACATATTTCTAAACTTACACTGCTACTCGTTAGTGACTTTCTTTTTTAATTTATTTTAATTGGAGGCTAATTACTTTACAATATTGAGGTGCTTTTTGCCATATATTCACATTGAATCAGCCATGGGTGTACATGTGTTCCCCATCCTGAACCTCCCTCCCGCCTCCCTCCCCATCCCATCCCTCAGGGTCATCCCAGTGCACCAGCCCTGAGCACCCTGTCTCATGCATGGAACCTGCATTGGTGATCTGTTTCACATATGATAATATACATGTTTCAATGCTATTCTCTCAAATCATCCCACTCTTACCTTCTCCCACAGAGACCAATAGTCTGTTCTTTACAGCTGTGTCTCTTTTGCTGTCTCGCATGTAGGGTCATCATTACCACCTTTCTAAATTCCATGTATATGCATTGATATACTGTATTGGTGTTTTTCTTTCTAACCTACTTCACTCTGTATAATAGGTTCCAGTTTCATCCATTTCTTTAGAACTGATTCAAATGCATTCTTTTTAATAGCTGAGTAATATTCCATCATGTACCACAGCTTTCTTATCCATTTGTCTGCCGATGGACATCTGAGTTGCTTCCATGTCCTGGCTATTGTAAACAGTGCTGTGATGAACACTGGGGTACATGTATCTCTTTCAATTCTGGTTTCCTTGGTGTGTATGCCCAGCAGTGGGATTGCTGGATCATATGGCAGTTCTATTTCCAGTTTTTCAAGGAATTTCCATAGTCTTCTCCATAGTGGCTGTGCTAGTTTGCATTCTGACCAACAGTGTAAGAGGGTTTCTTTTTATCTGCACCCTCTCCAGCATTTATGGAGACTTTTTGGTAGCAGCCATTCTGACCGGCTCGAGATGTTACCTCATTGTGGTTTTGATTTATATTTCTCTGATCATGAGTGATGTTGAGCATCTTTTCATGTGTTTGTTAGCCATCTGTATGTCTTCTTTGAAGAAATGTCTGTTTAGTTCTTTGGCCCATTTTTTGATTGGGTTGTTTATTTTTCTGGAATTGAGCTGCAGGAGCTGATTGTATATTTTTGAGATGAGTTGTTTGTCAGTTGCTTCATTTGCTATTATTTTCTCCCAACCTGAAGGCTGTCTTTTCACCTTGCTTATAGTTTCCTTTGTTGTGCGAAAGCTTTTAAGTTTAATTAGGTCCCATTTGTTTATTTTTGCTTTTATTTCCATTACTCTGGGAGGTGGATCATAGAGGATCCTGCTATGATTTACATCAGAGAGTGTTTTGCTTATATTTTTCTCTAGGAGTTTTACAGTTTCTGGTCTTACATTTAGATCTTTAATCCATTTTGAGTTTATTTTTGTGTATGGTGTTTAAAAGTATTCTAGTTTCATTCTATACAAGTGGTTGACCAGTTTTCCCAACACCACTTGCTTTTGAAGTTGAAATTGTTCTGTCTTAAAAACTTTATTGATAGACATTTATGTTACATGTTCTTATTCAGTCGCTCAGTCATATCCTACTCTTTGCAACCCCATGGACTGTGGCATGCCAGGCTTCCCTGTCCTTCACTATCTCCTGGAGTTTGCTCAAATTCATGTCCATTGGGTTGGTGATGCTATCTAACCATCTCATCCTCCAGTGCGCTCTTCTCCTGCCTTCAATCTTTCCCAGCACCAAGGTCTTTTCCAATGAGTCGGTTGTTTACATCAGGTGGCCAAAGTATTGGAGTTTCACTTCAGCGTCAGTCCTTCCAATGAATATTTAGGGTCTATTTCCTTTAGGATTGACTAGTTTTATCTCCTTGCTATCCAAGGGACTCTCAAGAGTCTTTTCCAGTACCACAGTTCAAAAACATCCATTTTTTAGCTTTCAGACTTCTTTATGGTCCAACTCTCACATCCGTACATGACTACTGAAAAAACAGTAGTTTTAACTGTAAGGACCTTTGTTGACAAAGTAATATCTCTTCTTTTTAATATGCTGTCTAGGTTTGTCATAGCTTTTTTTCAAAGGAGCATGGATCTTTTAATTTCATGGCTGTGGTCACCATTTGCAGTAATTTTTGAACCCAAGAAAATAGTATCTGTCACCACTTCCTCTTTTTCCCCTTCTGTTTGCCATGATGTGATGGGGCCAGATGCCATGATCTTAGCTTTTAGAATGTTGAGTTTTAAACCAGCTTTTTCTCTCTTCCTCCCTCATTAAGAGGCTCTTAGTTCCTCTTCACTTCCTGCCATTAGAGAGGGATCATCTGCATATCTGAGTTTGTTGGTATTTCTTCCAACAATCTTGATTCCAGCTTGTGCTTCATCCAGGCGAGCATTTTACTTGATGTACTCTGCATATAAGTTAAATAAACAGAGTTAAAATATACATGTAAATGTTACATAATAATATGTGACAAGTTTTCTTTAGTATATTAGTTAATACAAGGTACATTCTGTTGAAAAAGTCTGTATGCTTATCATTGTTGATTTCTCCAAGTCCTGCAACTAGTAGCCCAGCTCATATTGAATTCATCCTTTATCACCAACTTCTACATTATTCTCAAGCCATTATCTTATAATGATAAATATTAAATGCCAAGTGATAATTCTAACATATTAAAAAATCATTAAATGTGGTGTAAACCTAGAAATAATAGTTATTTTCTATCCATTATTTAGAGAAAAATTTTAAATTGAAGACCTGCAGTATTTTTAAAATAAGATCTTCACTATCATTGAATACAAGCACTGGTCCAAAGACATATGATTCAGTTCCTGTTGATTTCTCTTGCATGCATGCTATGTCACTTCAGTCATGTCCGATTTTTTGCAGCCCTATGGACTGTAGCCTGCCAGGCTTCTCTGTCCACAGGAGATTCTCCAGGCAAGAATACTGGAGTGGGTTGCCATGCCCTCCTCCAGGGGATCTTCCTGACCCAGGGATTGAACCTGTGTATCTTAAGTCTCCTGCATTTGCAGGAAATAAATCCAGGATTTTTGGTTATTTTCAATAAATTTGTACATGGGTTGTCATATCAAATTCATAAAGTGGTTTTTTTTTTTTTCCTTTTTACATAACAGTCTTACTGGGAGTCTTAGCAATAATTAAACTTTCTTTTCTCCCTTTCTCCCTATCTCATTGCATTAAGGACTTATTAAAATCATTATGGAATACTATAGTATATATTCAAAATGATCAAATACAAATGTTATGATTTACACCATTTTCTCCTTCAGACTGCTGTGTAAACAAAATTAGAAAGAATATTTTTGTTTACAAATAAATTTTTGAAATTGGAGGACTGAGGTTTTAATGTTTACAGCCAAGGTAACTGCCCACAGTAATTTAATAGCATATATAATTAATTCTGTGCAACTTTTGATGTGGATTTTTCCTTGTATTCATTTCTGTTTGTTTTTGGCTATAGCACTTAATTCATTGAACCAATTCCCATTAAAAAAGTTCACTCAAAGAGCATCTTTGATTGCCAGAGACATAATTTTATAAAATTTATACCCTTAAAGATGAAAATGACTCAATATGTTGATTGGCTAAGCTTAGTCAAACAGGAGAGAGCTGTTTGAAACATTTTACAAATACCTTTTCTTTGTTGATTCCTGCAAATAACCTACTGGTATTGTTACTTAGAAAGCAATGAAAAATAATAAAGAAGACATTTTTAAACTACTGAATTTAGTCACTCAGTTTTGTAAATTTAAAAAATGATTTATAAATATGAACTGCAGTTTTTTAAAGATATTTCTGCTTTATTTTCTTTAGTGCATGTAAAATAATTGAATGCAAAAAAAATGAGAGGGGTTGTTAATACATGACTTCTCTTTCGTATCTAATTTCTTCCTTACCTTATTTCCTTCCCTGAGACAATATTATTAATGATTGAAATATGTTTTTATACCCCCAAATTCTCTACTAATTCTACTTTATCTACTAGATTTTATTGTTGTTATTCAGTCGCTCAGTCATGTCTGACTCGTTGCAACTCCATGGACTGTAGCACGCCAGGCTTCCCTGTCCTTTACTGTCTCCCACAGTTTGCTCAAACTCATATCCATTGAGTCGATGATCCCATCCAACCATGTCATCCTTTGTCACCCATATCTCCTCCTGCCTTCAGTCTTTCCCCGTATCAGGGAAAAGGAAAGATACATCCATCTACTACATAAGTGACATTATTATTTGCATTCCATGGTGACTCAGATGGTAAAGCATCTGCCTACAATGCAGGAGACCTGGGTTCAATCCCTGGGTCGGGAAGATCTCCTGGAGAAGTAAATGGCAACCCACTCCAGTATTCTTGCCTGGAAAAACCGATGGATGGAGGAGCCTGGTGTGCTACAGTTCATGGGGTCGCAAAGAGTTGGACACAACTGAGCGACTTGACTTCACTTCACTTCATATAAGTTTTAGAAATGCAGGAATATATAAGAAAGTGCATAAAAATCACCGATAATTTCATATCAAGAATCTTAACTACTGCTAATATTTCACAGATTTCCTTTTGGTCATTTTTCTCTGTGATTATTTGCATATAAGAATTTTTAACATACAAAATTATTATTGCATAGTCTATAGAGTTTATAGTATGTTTTAAGTTAAAACTCTTTCATAAATATTTTGCTATATATACATACATTATGGGAAAAAATCTCTCTTAAAAATGAGTCTCATTATTTTGTGGCATAACTGTGCAATATTTTCTTTATCCTCCCAGAAAAGAAAATCAACACTTGGGGAAATTAGTAGTTTTTTATGTATATGACCCTGACTAGAGTTCTTGATAGAAAGAAAAGAGAAATGAACATGTACTGAATTTAGCCTTCTTAGCAAAAATGATCACATAAATGACCTTAATGGTAAAGGATAATAAATGTATTGTTCAGAACATCCAATATACTACTTTTCCTTGTTCTAAAGTAAACTCCAGGAGTTGGTGAGGCCTGGCATGCTGCAGTCCATAGAGTCACAAAGAGTTGGACACAACTGAGTGACTGAACTGAACTGAAATGAACTGAAAAGGAAAGTGAAATCATATTGACCAGATGTATATGTTTATATCATAACTGTTCTATTTGGTTAATCATTCTTAGAAAGCTTTCTATAAAATCAGATGAATTTAATGT
This sequence comes from Capricornis sumatraensis, assembly GCF_032405125.1. NCBI lineage: Eukaryota > Metazoa > Chordata > Mammalia > Artiodactyla > Bovidae > Capricornis > Capricornis sumatraensis. The sequence continues at coordinate 71,149,195 of NC_091079.1, forward strand.
ATAACACCCATTAGTGGATATTGAATGAGATGAAAGTAAATGTAACACCATTTTTGTCTTTTCTTGGATTTCAAAAGTTATATGGAAAGTGAGACATTAACTCTTAAAATTTTAAAAGTAGGCCACAATTTAAGGATAACTTAACTTTCCTGGTTCTATAAATTCAAGATTACAAAAGATCAAGAAATGTGGAGCTTGACATATGTTTAGAGACCTAGCTAATTGCGGCACCAGCATTGAAATTCTAGTCTATATGACTCAGTCTCCTTTAGGACTGCCTCAAGTGCATTCCTAAATGACCAGTTTACTCCTCGTCTTTACTACCTTACTTCCCAATCTAACCACAGCTCTACCCAGTCACTGCTTTTATTTACTTTTCTATCCTTTAATTTGTACCTACTCTCACCATTATGTTATTAGATAAAATTTCTTCCATTTGCAAAGGCAGATATTTGTATTTATTAAGAAATATAATAGAATGCTCTTTCTTTCTTTTTCTATTCATTCATCTTTATGAAGAATGTTTATTGAGTGCTTCCTTAAGACTGTGTGCTTTAAGCCACCCTTATGAAATTTATATTCTCAGAAGGGGATAAATATTGAATAACTAAATACATAATTATTCATTATTAATTTATGTCAAATGCAACAAAGATGATGGATGGGGTGGTGTTAAGTATGATGGCATCTATCAGAGAGAAATAACATGGTCAAGGAGTGAAAGAATCTATATGATATTGTCATACTTTTTGTTGTTATTCAGTCACTAAGTCATGTCCAACTCTTTGCAACCATCTGGACCATGGCATTCTAGACTTTCCTGCCCTTCACTGTCTTCTGGAGTTGCTTTCCTGAATCTTTGATGCCATCCAACCATCTCATCTTCTGTTGCCCCCTTCTCCTCCTGCCCTAAATCTTTCACAGCATCATGATATTTTCCAATGAGTCAGCTCTTTGCATAAGGTGGCCAAAGTATTGTTATTCTTCAGAATTTAGGTTTTAATGCTTTTTTAATAAATGATTATATACCATAAATATTTATAATGAGTATACACACACTCACATAATGATTTTGGAGTGGTGACTGCTTCCTCTCATCCATTCAGATATGTATTGCATGCATGCTAAGTTGCTTCAGACATATTCAACTCTTTGCAACCCTGTGCACCATAGCCCACTAGACTCCTCTGTCCATGGGTTTCTCTAGGCAAGAATACTGGAGTGGGTAGCCATTTCCTCCTCCAGGGGATCTTCCTGACCCAAGGACTGTACCTGGGTCTCTTACCTCTCCTGCATTGGCAGACAGGTTCTTTACCACTAGCTCCACCTGGGAAACCGTCAGATATGTATTAGATTAGCTCAAAATGTGAACTGTAGAGAAATAGATAACAAACATTGGCTCCTATTAAAGATAAAAAAGTTTTTGATAGTAATATATTCACATGCTTAAAAATGTTTTGGCAAAAACATCGAACAATTTTTGGGCTTTTAAATGAATAATTTTAGAAATAAGGCCATTTGCAGAAACATGGATTGACCTAGAGATTATCATACTAAGTGAAGTAAGTCATAAAAAGGCAAATACTGGATGGTGCCACTTATATGTAAAACCTAAAATATGACACAAATGAACTTATCTATGAAACAGACTCAGACATGGATAACAAACTTGTAGTTGTCAAGAGAGAGGGAGGGTAGGATGGACAGAGTAGCAATTTGAGGTTTGTAGATGTAAACTATTTTATAAAAAATGGATAAACAATAAGATCCTGATGTATAGCACAGAGAACTGTATTCAATATCCTGTGATAAACCATACTGGAAAATAATATTAAAAAGTGTATATATATATATATATTATAATATATAATAACTGAATCACTTTGCTATACAGCATAAATTAGCACAACATTGTAAGTCAAATATACTTCAATAAAAAATGCTAAACTAAGTGAAACATTTTAGAAAAGCATTTTACTTTTAGTATGCTTTTATTTTTTATACTGAAAAATAAGTTGTTAATGTAAAAATAATGGAAGTGTTTTGAATTATCATCTCCATTTCAGAAAAAGGTATCAAGTGATATGGACAAGATAGTAAATATTTTTTTAGTCATTTTTCTTAGAATGTTTTACATATATAATTCCATTTTATTATCACAGTAAATTATTATTTTTATTTAGCAAGTTTCTCTTTAGGAATTTTTACTTGTATCATAGAAGATGTTTAGGCTGAGAATTAAAGAAGAGTTTAGGTATAATCACACAGCTAATTAATGGTTGGTGCCATGAAAATTCAAATAGTTCTATGGTGTAGTTCCAAAGCACATTGCTATAACCATATACAGTTAAATCTTATTCACAGAATACCCTTAATGTCTCAGTGTAAATCTAGTTTTAATGACATCAGTATTCAATTTTGGTAATTTAGGCATGATTTAAGCATTTGAAAGTTACATTTTACTGCTAATTATTCTTAGCTATTGGTTTGGATTCCTGTCCTGAACCACAGACTCCTAGCAGTGGGATTAAAATTGGAGACAGATACATGGTTGGTGATGTAGTATCCTTTCAGTGTGATCAAGGCTATTCTCTTCAGGTAGGTCTATTTTAAAATTTTAGCTTTGAATTTCATTACCCTTTCAGAATATTTTAGCAAATTAATGATTAATAATATAGAAGTTATAAAACAATACTTATCTCAGGCTGCATAATTTAACATTATTAAATCAAAAGGTATTCAATTTGTCAATGAGGTATTTGTGAGAGAAATTGCTGGAATGGACTAAATTGTTTTGTTTGCAAGTAATCAAAGATGATTTTGAAATCAAAATAAATGTTTCCCTTTCTCTCTGAACACATAAGATGTAAAAATTGAACTCCTAGATTTTCAGAATTTGCAAATAAAAATGAAAGTGCTACTTAAAGCATTAAATAAAGCTTCCGTGATAATAAATTCCCCAGATTCATAAAAAAATGACTACAAATAAGTTTTGCTAAAACTATGGAGTTACAATGTAAATTATCAATTTATGTGTTTATATTAATCTTTTGCAAGTTTTTTAAACGGTCTGAATTTATGGCCTCATAAAAATCTCCCTAAAGCATAGACCTATTAAGAAATTAAGGGAAAAAAAATGAGACAGAAACTATTTCACATATTAAATCAATAAATTCCTTAGAGGAAATAAAATTTAAAATGAATGATTTATAGTCTTTAAACTTTTATCCCAAATTATTAGTCTCAGTAGAACATTTTTTCTAGACTCTATATAAATTTTATATAGTTTAGTTGACTTTTCACTTTTTTATAATAGAATTTTATAATCATTTTTATCTATCTCACCTTGAATATTACAGCACTTTATTGTAAACCACTATATATATGGCCATTTCCCTTGTGTAATATTGCAGTACCTTAGTAGAACATGTTTTGGTAGAACAATGTTAAAACAATTTTAATGTGATATAGAGTCTTAATTTTTCTACCAAAATCTTATTTTTTTTACATTTTAACACAAGTGTATATAATTATCTTCCTTGTTTTAAGTCACACTAAGATTTTCAATAGTATTAAAAATATTACAATGCAATATATTGTTTTCATAAGTATCATTCACTATCCTATGTTATATTTAGACTTTTAAAAATGTGTACTGAACTGCTCTGTCTTGTTTATATAGGGCCATTCTCATATTACATGCATGCCTGGACCTGTAAGAAGATGGAATTATCCAATCCCAATTTGTTTGGGTGAGTTAAAGGACTATAAATTATTTATTAGATATTTTAAAGATATACCTTGTATATGTTGTTTTTCAAACATAAAGTTTGCCTGTTGCAGGTTTTATGAAAATTATATTCCCAGATAAATGTTTCTGTTTTTTTTTTAATTTTAAAGTTTTACATTTTTTGGTCCCAAAGTAATTATCAATGTATGGCTTAAAACTACAAATTGAGAAACGGTATTAGGTTTTCTGATTCCCAGAGAGTTTTCTCAGTATAATATTGTAGAACTACTCATACTCATAGATCAGGAAAACAAGTAAATATTCTATTTCTTACTCTTGAGCCAAAATAGGTAAGAAAGCTAGAGTCTACCAAAGGGAGCATGACACCCCACGAGATGTATGATGTATCAAAAGAATACTTGAGACTTTGAAATTCGAACCCAAATATTTACCCTAATTTAATGCAGCTTCCAGTTATTTCTATCTACCTTAATTTTTTTAGTTTTTAAGATTCTGGTGTCTGTATGCTACCATTAATATTCTGGGCTCTATAGAGTATGAAAAGAAAGTGTGAGTTATGATTTCCATCATTAAAACATGATTTGTAGAAATAAATGAAATGAAATAGGAGAGTGATTTAGTGTTTAATGCCATTGAATACCTGATGGAATTTAAGAAAGATGAGAATGGTGTTGACTGAAGTCATTGGGAAATATAGTCAGTCAATAAAATTTACAAAGGGTATTGAATGACAGATGTAATTAAATGAATGAAGAAGATTACCCTTTCTGAGTAGGGAAAAAATAAAAGAATTGGTGTGACCTCAATACCTACCAATTTACAGTGAACAAACCTGTAATATATTAATATCCTTGGGCTAGTGTAACAAAATGCTATAGACTAAATGACTTCAATGACAGAAATTTATTTTGTCACATTTCTAGAAGCTAGAAGTTCAAGGTCAAGGTGGTGGCAGGGTTGTATTTTTGGAGTACTTCTTTCCTTGACTTGTAGAAGATGATCTTCTCCCTACATCTTGACATGGCCTTTTCACTGTGAGAGAGCTCCCCGATAGTACACCGGTACTATTAGATTAGAGCTCCCTACCCTCATGACTTTATTTAACTTTAACTATCTCCTTAAAAGAGATATCACTTATCTCCAAATGCAGTCACATTTGGGAGTTAGGGCTTTAACATGTGAATATTAGGAGGACACAATTCAGTCTGTGATGCCTATGTGCCATATGCACAATTTTTGTTAGAGAGTACTGGAAATTAATGTTTGAGTAAAGATGTCTTTTATTGACAAACAATAATAAAAGCATTCAGACTTTAGATTGGATGACAATTTTGGAAGTATTTATTTCTTTAGGTATTATAAATAATTTATGCGTATAATACCAATTACAAATTACATACATACATATAGTAACTATTACAAAAAATATGTATATACAGATAATGTCATTTGTGTAAGTGTTATGAATATGGGGTATGTATATATCCAATTAAATATAAAATTGAGATGCTAAAGATAAAAATAATATATATATATATATATTTTGCTGATATGAAAGCAGAGAGTTTTGGTCTGTTATTCATTACTGTCCTTTACTGCAAAGAACAGTTAGTATCTTAAGTACATATCCAATAAATATTGTTGAGTGAACAAATTAAAGTTTTGAGATTCTACAGTATGTATAGTTTTTATAATGTCTTTCTTGACATTCACTTAGAAATATTTTCTCCATCATAGCATGTTTCCAAAAATTTTATTTTTTAAATGGCTTTATAGCACATCAGTTCAGTTCAGTTCAGTTCAGTCGCTCAGTCATGTCTGACTCTTTGCGACCCCATGAATCGCAGCACGACAGGCCTCCCTGTCCATCACCAACTCCTGGAGTTCACTCAGACTCACATCCATCGAGTCAGTGATCCCATCCAGCCATCTCATCCTCGGTCGTCCCCTTCTCCTCCCGCCCCCAGTCCCTCCCAGCATCAGAGTCTTTTCCAATGAGTCAACTCCTCGCATGAGGTGGCCAAAGTACTGGAACTTCAGCATCATTCCCTCCAAAGAAATCCCAGGGCTGATCTCCTTCAGAATGGATTGGTTGGATCTCCTTGTAGTCCAAGGGACTCTCAAGAGTCTTCTCCAACACCACAGTTCAAAGGCATCAATTCTTTGGTGCTCAGCCTTCTTCACAGTCCAACTCTCACATCCATACATGACCACAGGAAAAACCATAGCCTTGACTAGACGGACCTTAGTCGGCAAAGTTATGTCTCTGCTTTTGAATATGCTATCTAGGTTAGTCATAACTTTTCTTCCAAGGGGTAACCGTCCATAGCATAGTCTAATTTGTATAGTTATTCTCTTTTGTTAGCTTAGTTTTTTGTCTTTTTGATATACGTTTATACACCTTTAGTTCATATTTATATGTTTATACACATTTCTTTTAAAGTGTTCTTCACATGCCTTCTTGCAGATATCTTATTGTTTACTTAGGATCTTACATGAATAGATTAATTTTTTTATTGAATAACTATTTAAAAATTCTACAAATATCATCAAATTGCTTTAGAAAGTTGTATCAATTTAAATATCACTCAGTTATGATATGGTAATTTCCATTTTGCTGTATTAGTAGCTTCAGTTATTACTCTTAACAAATTGCTTAGTTTTTAGGTAAACATTGTGTTTTGATTAAATTTATATTCCATTGAATATTGTTAACAAGGGAAGTATTAGATGGAAATGATATTTCAATGAAATTAAACTAGAAATTTTAAATTTATATAGGCTAAATTTGTATGAAACTGTATTAAATACTGATCATATTTTGATGTGCAATGTATCTACATTTTAATTTCAGCTAAGGTGCAATAGCTTTGCATGGCAAGTATATTATTCTGTTTGCTTATCTGTTGTATGGAATAGTAATAGGCCCATTATGAGAACGAAATGAGAGAACACATTAAAATATTTAACACCAAACCTGAAATACACAGGGTGTCCACAGTGGTATTATAACGAGAAATATGCAACATCTTAAGGGTCCAATAATGGGAAAAGGGGAAGTGAACATTATAATGGAATATTTAATAACATGAACAAAGTTTACAATATGTAGTCAAATATAAAAATTCTTAAAGTGATTCTCAGTATCATCCTGTTTTCTTTATATATGTAGTGTATAAACACCCATGCATGAATGTATGCTTTTCTGCAGAGAAATGAAGAATTATAAAGGTAGACAGGTTATCTATGGGTAGTGGAATTACAGAGCACTGTTATTTATTTTCTACTCAATTTTTATATTTTATAAATTTTGGACAGTAAACTTATACCATATTTGACAAAATGTTAGAATTGATATCATGACTATATTTTAAGGAGAAACTGAAGGCAAGAGGCTGAATGCCTTAAAACTGTAGTCATCAGGCCTCAAGGTTACAATCTCATAAACTGAAAAATAAACAGTCAGCCAGATATTGTGGTAGAAGAAAGGAAAAATCACTTGAGATTTCTACGTAATAGAGATAAATCTGAAGGAAAAATCAAAGATGATTTTATCTTGGAGGACTATGCTGTTGTGTTCTTAAGAAAAAAAGCATATAATAGGGCTCAAAAGAGTCTCCTATGAAACGGCTGATGAAGGACAGTGTTGTCATTAAGGCCTAGGTGTGCATGAGCTTGCAGAGTCACTGAGAAAATAGGCAGGGGTGTGGACCTGAAGGCAGATGCAGTGTTTGTATTCTTCTTGTTTTCATGGTTTGTTACTATTTTTCTTTCTCTTTCACTATCTGTTTTTTTGTATTCTTTCTTTCTTCCTTCTCTGATTTTGAGATTTACACTCTAGCAATGTGGGCAATGCAGAGGACAGGATTTTGAGATCATTTCTAAAGAGATGGAAAGTAGCAGAATTACAGGAACAGGGAGTAACTCAAACACTTGAGATTGTGAAGGCAAGAAAGCAAAAGACAGTCCTTGTGTTCTTTCACTTAAAATTCAGAATAAAGCAAAACAAATACACAATTGCATTCTTTCCAGGAACTTTAAAAGTACTTTTGATTGGCCAAAATATTGTCTCTATAATTCCCAATTATTGGATTGTGTAATAAATATATATAGATAATCAAATTTTAGGAAAATTAATTGGTAAACATTAATGGTTTATATATGTTGAAAACTGTTATGGTTTAAAGATGGATGAGCTGAGATTTGAGAAGGATGGAAAATATACAGGTGTATTACACAGGGATAATTACAACTTTTAAAGAAAGGTTGACATGCAGATTAACTACAAGGTTATATATATCCCTTTAGTAAAATCTGCTTGATACATAATTTATTCAGCCCACATAGCTAAAGATAGCTATCAAACTAGCTGCCGATATCACATAGAACATTGATAAACTTTCTACTGAATTTGCCTTTATGATCTATAAGCTGAAGTTTGAATATATCTATTTGTTGCTGTTCATAATAATAAATGAATGAAGTTGCAGGTACTTTTACAAGTAACTTTCTAACCTGATGTGCAATCATGAAACCTGATTCTTCAACCAACAGCTGAGATGTGTATTTTAGTCCTTCTGTGACAAAAGGATAAAAATGTACACTAAGAGGAAAGAATTAGCTTCTAGACTGCAGTTCTCTTATTACATGTTAAATAATTCTATATAATCATGTAAAATTAAAACTTGGGTAATTATCTGTTCTTATAGTTTATGGTTAGTTCATTTATAATAAATCAGAATAATAGGGACTCTAAAAAAGTATAAATTTATCCCAAAATTCTCAAATATGGGGGCATCTTTTTACTTATGTTATACTCCCCTATTTTTTATCTAGATTATTTTAGGATAAAGTGAAGCCATATCTTACAGCCTGTGAATCCCTTGCATATTATCAATAGAAACCAGTATTTTACTTAAAAACCTTTAGCCTCCTCACAAAAATAGGAAAAGAGGAAAACTGGGAAATGAAACTCTCCTCACTACAATACTTAGAATGAGTGTTGCTGGCTTGATTTTATTCTAAATTGTATCATCTTGTGAATGAATCAAAACATTTCTAGATGTACTTTGGATCAGAAATGTACTGCTCACTATGGAAAAGGATCTGTGCTTCTTGTTTGATTGTATTCACTGCACATGAACTACTCTTCTCTGTTCAGTAATTGATTTAGCTTGTATTTACAGCTGAGGAAGGAAATACATTATCCTTTTATGTATTTTACAAAGTGCCTTCTCAGTTGATTATATTTGAATACTGGTATGTGGTGAATTAGATTGAAAATATTCAAATTTGTATCAGTTTTAACTCAGAAACTTGATTCATACTCAAAATGATTTCAGTCTGTTTCTAATACAAAAAAGTACTTGGCTTAAGTGGGACCTCAATTCTCTTGCAGCTCAGTGTGGTGGTGCAATGTCAGATTTCAGTGGTGTGATCCTCAGCCCCGGGTTTCCTGGAAACTACCCCAGCAGTTTAGATTGCACGTGGACAATAAAGCTGCCCATAGGTTTTGGTATGTATATTAAACACACATGAAAGAGTTTTTTATATTATTAATTCATCCTTCAGAAAATATCAAAGTGTAATAAGAGCTTAATGAAATATTCACGAATTATAGTTTACTTTGTGATTACATGTGCTTCACTTGGAGTTCTTGGATAATTGAAAGAATATGGGCATTTTTAAATTTTGTAGGTAGTTGATAAATAGAAAAACCATGATATTTTCCAGACAATATGTATGAATATAGCCTGACTTAGATGTGTGTAGTAGTGATAAATGCAACATGATTTTCATGTATTTTGTTTTTGTAACTCTCTTCTGCTTATTGTAGCCAAGTAGTACATAGAAAAACTATTTTCTGGTAATCTATTGAATGTAATATTCATTGTAAATAAATAAGTTTTATACATTTTAAAAGTAGTACAGTTTTTCTACTGTAAGATTTAAATACCCATGTTGATGTAATAATACCTTTCTAATTCTAATAATATAATTCCCAGTGTTCATATATATAGCATTAAATATATATAATACATTTAAAAATAAATTATTTCCCTCCTGTATCACTAACATATTCTCTTGCACCTGCTTCATATCCCACTAGTCTATAGATGCATAAATAGCAGTGTTAGATTGGGGATAGATTTATTCATTAAATCACAGTAGAATAACTTGTAGATACTCCTTGAAATACAAACCTAGTATATTTAGAGTTAAGATATTCTGTATTATCTCACTTATTGAGAGTGAAAGTGAAAGTCGCTCAGTCATGTCAGATTGTTTGTGACCCCATGGACTATACAAACCATGGAATTCTCCAGGCCAGAATACTGGAGTCAGTAACCTTTCCCTTCTCCAGAAGATCTTCCCAACCCAGGGATCAAGCCAAGGTCTCCCACATTGCAGGCAGATTCTTTACCAGCTGAGCCACAAGAGAACCCCAAGAATGCTGGAGTGGGTAGCCTATCTATTCGCCAGCAGATCCTCCCAACCTAAGAACTGAACCAGGATCTCCTGCATTGCAGGCAGATTCTTTACCAACTGAGCTATCACAGAAGCCCAACTCACTTATTAGATGCTTCATTTACCCAATGGTTTTCCAGGTCGCGCTGGTGGTAAGGAACCTGTCTGTCCATGCTGGAGACGTGAGATGTGTGGGTTTGATCCCTGGGTTGGAAAGATCCCCTCGAGGAAGGCATGAAAACCCACTCCAGTATTCTTGGCTGGAGAATCCCATGCACAGAGAAGTCAGGTGGGCTATGGTCCATAGAGTCACAAAGAGTCAGATACAACTGACTGCATGCTGCATGCATGCATTTACCCAAAAGCATCAATAGCCTCAGAATAGTAATTCATTAAGAATGTTTTACATAAATTAATAGAAACTGATAGTTTTGAAACTCTATACTGAGTATGTACATATCATACTCCAGGTACTTTGCTAAGTGCTAGGGATAGATGCATGGTAAAACAGACTATGCACTTTTTCCCAGTTGAGTTACAGTCATGATGAGGAGACAGATAGTCAGATATGCAATTGCAGTGAAGTAAATTAAAGAGTACAGGATTAAGCTTAGTACAGACATCCAACCTAGTCCAGGAAACGCAAAAAAAGTTTTGCCAGAGGAAGTGATGCCTGAACTGTGGCTTTAAATGTAAGTAAGCCCAGAAAAGAGGGTCAGGCTGTGTGGAATACAAAAGAAATTGTAGGTAAACAGAATGACATATGGAAAACTGCAGACAACAAAGCTAAAGAAATTCAACAAACTTGTGCACTATGTGACTGGTTTGAAGTTTGGGGAGAATAGTAGGTCACTGAGAGAAGAATGCTGCGGAACTTTCTAATGATAATTATTTTAGCTCCAACATAGGAATACCCTTTAACCTGAAGCCATAGCCAAATTCTATAACTTTTGATTGAAAGTGAATAGATGAATAATAGATTTGAAACAGTATGTTTATTCTTATATCTTTTATTAGCTACTTAAGAGGGCTCATCCCATGTTGCTCATGGAGATAAGTGAATTATTTTAAAATAAATTATTAGATATATTTGCAGTAGTGTCATATCATCATAGTTCTTGTTAATGTTTCATTTATTTTAAAAGTTGTTTATTTAAATTTAAAAAGTATATGCATCTCTTTCTCTGTTTTAGAAATAAAAACAGGAGACTGTTTCTGATTTGATTACATTTAAGTTTTCCACTGTTTTCTTTGATATTGGCTACCTCAATATTGGTTCTAATGTATTTGACAAATAACTTATAAACATTAAAATAAAATTGAATACATATAAAGTTAAAGAAATATTTTTCTCATGTCTATGCAAATATTATTGATAATATAATGTATGAAAAGATTACTGTGGGGAAATTTTTAGAAAAATATGTACTTCTTGTAGCTTCACATATTAAGATAATCATGTTCAAACTTTTAAGGAGATTTTAATATTTTAAAGCATATTTTCAGTATTTCCCAAATTTATTTGTTCATAGAATTCTTTTTCCATGTATCAGAGGATTTGCATGTAACTGTTTGCAGGAACAAAATATGATTTGACTTGAAAACCTCACTAGTTTATTAAGAGCAACAGCTCAATAGCCAGAGTATCTGACTTGTAATTTAAGCTCTTTTAGGATATTATGTAAGCTTAGAATAATATTGAGCTTCCCTGTGCCTCAGTTTCCTCATTCTCACAAGTAATCATGAGGATGAAATGTTAGCATATAAAAAACTTAAAATAGTGCCTTGTAAAAGGAAAACACAAAAAATATCAGATTTTATTACTAACAAGTTGAAGAATGGTAGTTGTGAAAACAAAACATAAAATTCAATAAAAATTGAATATTAATTGAATTAGGAGAACATACCTCTTTAAGGTCACCAACTCAATGGACATGAGTTTGAGCAAACTCTGAAAGATGGTGAAGAACAGGGAAACCTGACACGCTGCCATCCATGGGGTCACAGAGAGTCTGACATGACTGAGTGACTGAACAACAACCTCAATGAGACTTTTATTTTTTCTACCCCAAAGGCATTTCACTATCCCATATTTTAGTTATGTTTATAAAGAAATTATTTTGTAATATAGCAAATAACAATGACCCCTAGATTTTATCACAAATATAATATAACATTTGGCATTATCTTCTGACAAGAAAATACTAGAACAGCATACTGAAAATTACATGCCTCAAAATGATATTTTCGAGAAGTTGATTTATCCCCTGTATGTGACTAATTTCTAACACACTCGTGAAATCTGATTATGTTAATATATAAAACTTTACGATCATATTTTGCCCTCAAATTGGCCTTCTACAAAATAAAAATTATTGAGTGGCTTTTCATCTTTAAGAGTTGATTGATCTAATTTTAAATGGTATTAAAGAGCAAGAAAGCTACTTTCTTGATTAGTTTTGCTATGGTGGCATTGTAGTAAAATGAGATTTTCCCATGTGACAAATTGTGGGCATTTGAGAGCAGTATTCTATTACTTTGAACTATAGCAAAGCTAATTGTTCTGAGCAGACAGCAAACCCATGGCCCAGATCTTGACAGTATGCCTCTCAACCTAAATGGAAATATATCTTAACAACATTAATGTGAAAGTGTGTGTTTGTGTATATGCATGCACTTAATTTGGTAAAAAATAAATAAGTAGCATAATGTTTGTTTTTCTTCCTTAGGTGTCCATCTGCAGTTTGTAAATTTTTCTACAGAAACCATACATGATTATTTGGAAGTAAGAAGTGGACCCTCAGAAACTAGTACTGTTATTGGGCGACTTAGTGGTCCTCAAATACCATCTTCCCTGTTTAGCACAACCCATGAAACCAGCTTGTATTTTCACAGTGACTATTCACAAAACAAACAAGGGTTCCACATTGTATACCAAGGTGAGTGGAATAATACAAAATGAGAAATTATTTAGCCTCTAGACAGCTATTAGCAATCTAACTCTTAAGTATTTTCTAAGTTGTGTTTTAGAAAGAAAAAAGGAGCCTAACCAAGACAAGCTTCAGTTAGGAAGAGTTTTAAATAATGCAATTTTCAGGCAACCAAATGTCGGGAAATTATGTATCTTTGAGGCCTTACAAATTCTAACCATGAAAAAAGTATTTAATTCATTTTAGTACACTATAAAATAAAACAAATCAAGGCCAGGCAGTCAGACAGGACATGGGGAAATGTAAGATTGAGTCTTTGCTTTCATATCAAAATGAGTATATTGAAAAGATATTTTGTGGTGCTCATCTACTATATGCAAAGTTATTTTCTTTTACTTTATAATGAAAGAATAGCATAGCATTCATTGATATCATTCTACTGCTTTAAGAATATGAAATAAATAAATACTTTGTCAATCATATTATATTAGGTCTATTTCCAATATAAGTCTGCTGCATGACCTTGAGCATGAATTTCATCCCTTTAGAATATAAAGCTTAGACTCTGGAAGACCTAGGCTTAAATGTGGATTCTCTATGTTCAGTCTTAGTGATGTAGGGCATAAGTTCATTTTTTCATTTTCATAATAGAGTTAGTAAGAGTACATCTCAGATAAGTTGTTTTGAACTTTGTGATGAAATGATTGTAAAATATTTACCATGTTGGTGGCTCAGAGGTTAAAGCATCTGCCTGCAATGCAGGAGACCTGGGTTCGATCCCTGGGTCAGGAAGATCCCCTGGAGAAGGAAATGGCAACCCACTCCAGTATTCTTGCCTGGAGAATCCCATGGACAGCGGAGCCTGGTGGGCTACAGTCCATGGGGTCGCAGAGTCGGACACGACTGAGCGACCTCACTTTTACTTTGTATATCATTAGAAATTATTTAGTGTAGTTTTTGTTTTGCTGTTTTCTGTTTTCGCTTTTTACTGTCAACTCAGATCTTAAAAGTCTGAGATTTAAAAGTAAATGTTTAAGTTATAATATTTATTCAAACAATGCAGTTCCAGTGATTTTAATATTCAATCAAAAGTAACAAACTTTCATTACATCACTGCCTTAATAATTAAAGGATTTAATGATCATGTGATTTTTTAAAAATTTAATTCAGATTTTTCCTGATTTCTAGTTGATTCACAAGCAGGTGATACTTTTGGATATGAGTTCCACCAGAGCAGAGATCTTTGTGTTGTTCATTGATGTGTCTCAAGTGCCTAGAAGAGTAAGAGCACAATAAATATTTGCTGTATATACCTGAAAAGAAATTTAAGAGTAGTTAAATTTTGACTGTGTGGATCACAATAAACTGTGGAAAATTCTGAAAGAGATGAGAATACCAGGCCACCTGACCTGCCCCTTGAGAAACCTGAATGCAGGTCAGGAAGCAACAGTTAGAACTTGACATGGAACAACAGACTGGTTCCAAAGAGGAAAAGGAGTATGTCAAGGCTGTATATTGTCACCCTGCTTATTTAACTTATACGCAGAGTACATCATGAGAAATGATGAGCTGAATGAAGCACAAGCTGAAATCCAGATTGCCAGGAGAAATATCAATCACCTCAGATATGCAGATGACACCACCCTTATGGCAGAAAGTGAAGAAGAACTAAAGAGCCTCTTGATGAAAGTGAAAGAGAAGAATGAAAAAGTTGGCTTAAAGCTCAGTGTTCAGAAAACTTAAGATCATGGCATCAGGTCCCATCACTTCATGGCAAATAGATGGGGAAACAGTGGAAACAGTGTCAGACTTTATTTTGGGGGGCTCCAACATCGCTGCAGATGGTGATTGCAGCCATGAAATTAAAAGATGCATATTCCTTGGAAGGAAAGTTATGCCCAATCTAGATAGCATATAAAAAAGCAGAGACATTGCTTTGCCAACAAGGGTCTGTCTAGTCAAGAGTATGGTTTTTCCAGGAATCATGTATAGATGTGAGAGTTGGACTATAAAGAAATCTGAGTGCTGAAGAATTGATGCTTTTGAACTGTGGTGTTGGAGAAGACTCTTGAGAGTCCCTTGGACTGCAAGGATATCCAACCAGTCCATCCTAAAGGAGATCAGTCCTGAGTGTTCATTGGAAGGACTGATGCTGAAGCTGAAACTCCAATAGTTTAGCCACCTGATGTGAAGAGCTGACTCATTTGAAAAGACCTTGATGCTGGGAAAGGTTGAGGACAGGAGGAGAAGGGGATGACAGAGATTGAGATGATTGGATGGCATCACCGACTCAATGGACATGAATTCGCATGAACTCTGGGAGTTGGTGATGGACAGGGAGGCCTGGCATGCTGCAGTCTATGGGGTCGCAAAGAGTCAGATATGACTGAGTGACTGAACTGAACTGAAAATAGACGTAACATCCAACTGCACATGGGTCTCAGTGATTACAGTTTAGCTTAGGCTTGCCAACATAATTTAATAGTACCACATATCATCCTGTATATAAAACAAAATCATAACTGTCACATTTCTATACAAAATGTACTGTATTCCTGAGGAAATTAATTTCAGAAACTTCTAGGAAACTGATTCAGTTTCTTCTTTGCATCTAGAAGGCTCAGGAGTATATTTGTGGTTCCTCTCTAACAAGAGTAGAGGGCCTTATGCTAAGCACTTTGCTATTCACTTTAAACCTGACTTCACCTTCTTTCCATGCCCTCATTTTCCTTTGGCTTTTCAGAGCAATATTCTTATTTGAATGTGAAAAAGCTAGAATTTGAACATTATTTATTGCATTTTTCAGTCAGTGTGTCCTTGAAAAAAATCTTTATTTGCATAAAAAATAGAAATATATAGCATTTGTTACTTTTACTTATATAATATTAATATTATTAACATGAGCCATCATGTATAGCAATGATCACTAGATATTATTTGTGAATTATGTTGAATTTAAAAACTGTCTCTTCTTTTACTGAGTTTATATTTTTAAGCTAATGACATTTTTTGAAAAGTTAATACAGATTCACAGAATCAATGTTATTTTTACATAAGTTTGTGATGCGACTTTCAAAACATTCTGAATATTGGAAGAATGTATTGTATATAATTAATGATAAGTATACTCTTCTACTAAAGGACTTGGTTCCACATTAATGCTATTATTGGCAACATTTAGGGTTTAGGTCTTGTAATATATATGATATTAGGATGAGAACTTTTTCCTGATCTTTTAAAATGTATTTCCTATACATCCTTATTAAACTAAAAAGCATATAAAGGTGAAATGTATAAATTATCACAGGATCATGCAGGCATCTATGAGTTTTATTATATTCAAGATAATCCAGCCAACTAAACTTATCATAGACAACATTTCACAAAACATTTGGAAAAGGTCATTCCAATCCTAAAGAAAGGCAATGTCAAAGAATGCTCAAACTACTGCACAATTGCACTCATCTCACACGATAGTAGAGTAATGCTCAAAATTCTCCAAGCCAGGCTTCAGCAATACGTGAACCATGAACTTCCAGATGTTCAAGCTGGTTTTAGAAAAGGCAGAGGAACCAGAGATCAAATTGCCAACATCCGCTGGATCGTGGAAAAAGCAAGAGAGTTCCAGAAAAACATCTATTTCTGCTTTACTGACTATGCCAAAGCCTTTGACTGTGTGGATCACAATAAACTGTGGAAAATTCTGAAAGAGATGGAAATACCAGACCACCTGACCTGCCTCTTGAGAAACCTGTATGCAGGTCAGGAAGCAACAGTTAGAACTTGACATGGAACAACAGACTGGTTTCAAAGAGGAAAGGGAGTATGCCAAGGCTGTATATTGTCACCCTGCTTATTTAACTTATACACAGAGTACATCATGAGAAATGCTGGGCTGGATGAAGCACAAGCTGGAATCAAGATTGTCAGGAGAAATATCAATAACCTCAGATATGCAGACAATACCACCCTTATGGCAAAAAGTCAAGAAGAACTAAAGAGCCTCTTGATGAAAGTGAAAGAGGAGAGTGAAAAAGTTGGCTTAAAGCTCAACATTCAGAACACTAAGTCATGGCATCCTGTCCCATCACTTCATGGCAAAAAGATGGGAAAACAGTGGAAACAGTGTCAGACTTTATTTTTTGGGGGGACTCCAAAATCACTGCAGATGGTGCCTGCAGCCATGAAATTAAGATGCTTACTCCTTGGAAGGAAAGTTATGACCAACCTAGACAGCATATTCAAAAGCAGAGGCATTAGTTTGTCAACAAAGGTCTGTCTAGTCAAGGCTATGGTTTTTCCAGTAATCATGTATGGATGTGAGAGTTGGACTATAAAGAAAGCTGAGCACCGAAGAATGGATGCTTTTGAACTGTGGTGTTGGAGAAGACTCTTGAGAGTTCCTTGGACTACAAGGAGATCCAACTAGTCCATCTTAAAGGTGATCAGTCCTGGGTGTTCATTGGAAGAACTGATGTTGAAGCTGAAACTCCAGTACTTTGGCCACCTGATGCAAAGATCTGACTCATTTGAAAAGACACTGATTTTCGGAAAGCTTGAGAGGAGGAGGAGGATGGGACCACAGAGGATAAGATGGTTGGATGGCATCACCGACTCAATGGACATGGGTTTGGGTAGACTCCAGGAGTTGGTGATGGACAGGGAGGCTTGTCATGCTGTGGTTCATGGGTTCTCAAAGAGTCGTACACGACTGAGCAACTGAACTGGAACTGGAACAAAACATATAAGTCAAATCAATGTACTGTACACCTTAAATTCATTCAGTGCTGTATATAAATTATATTTTAGTAAAACTGAGAAAAATTACCTTTAAATGTGATTGAAAATTGAAAGGATTTATTTAATAGAATAATATTTCCTAATTACTAATTATCAAATGATATACATTTACCCTAAATTGAAATGACATTTTGGATTTGATATATTTTGCTTATGGAATATTAATTTAAATGAAAATGACAGCTTAAGCACTTAACATCCTTAAAGGATTGTTCATTAATTCTGAAAACTTTAGAGTATTAAAATTTAAAATATAGAGTAATATCTTAGTTAACAACTTAGGCTACCTTATTCAACCTTAAATGTAAATTTCTGATTTGGGAAATTAGGTATTTAACACACTCAGTGTTAATGTTCTCAATATTGTGGTTACATAAGAGTGTCCTTTTCTTTGTGAAATAGAAGTGATGTGACAAGTTATTCTCAACTAATTTGAAAAGAAGAAAGTGTGTTCACACACATACATATACACACACACACAGAGATGTAGATGGGGACAGGGTTAGGGAATGAAAGAGAGAATGATGAAAATGTATCAGAGTTAACCACTGGGAAACCTGATGATGGCATAGTTCTTACTATTGCAGCCTTTGTGTAACTTTGGAATTACTGAAAAATAAAAAAGGTTTTAAAAAAGGAATTTAATAGTCAGTAGAAAAATATTTTTTGCTGGTAATTTATATTTTACTAATTATATATGGTTTTGAATTTCTTAAAAATAAAGTCTCAAATATTAATAATATATGAGTATATATACTGTTTATAGGTTCAAAAATTTTTCAGCAGTGTTTATTAAGCATCTAATATGTAAAAGGGAATAAGCAAAGCTTTTAGGATCCAGGGATAAATGCAGGAACTTTACTTTCATGTAGAATGTAGAACAACATTAGTATGGACAAATGAAATAGCTGTGCTTCAATGCCAAGAATATTTTGACGACTGAAGTACAAAATTTGTGTTAGAAGGAAATTGTTTCCTAGTACTTTATATTGTTAAATGACTTCTTTAGAAAAACTTGGCAGAGTGTGATTTATTTCTTTTAGAGGGAAAATTAGCTTAAGATATTCAGAAAGATTCAGAATTAGGCTTACACATATATTTATTTTATTTTATATACATGTGATATAACCAGAAAGCAATTGCATTCTATGTAAAGGGATCAGAGTATGTTTGATTAAAACTGTGGCTTTAAGGGTAATTTATATTTTCATTATAACTTTAAATATATTTTATCAGTGAGTGAATAAACAATGCATTTTAATAAATTATGCTAAGATTTTAATATGAAAATTATAGATATAAGAAACATACAGTCATTAACATCCCTTGCTATAAACCCAAATTACTATTTCTAACCAATTGCAAGCAGCACTACATCTATTTTGCAGATTGCAAATAGCACCCACTTGTAGTCTTTCATAGTTCAAAAAGGAAAATTTTCTTTTTTTTACATTTTCCAGCCTATCAGTTGCAAAGCTGTCCCGATCCACGCCCATTTCGAAATGGTTTTGTAATCGGCAATGATTTTACTGTGGGTCAAACCATTTCATTTGAATGTTTCCCTGGATATACACTGATTGGAAATTCAGCCCTCACTTGCCTTCATGGAGTGAGTCGTAACTGGAATCATCCACTTCCAAGGTGTGAAGGTATGCTTCTAACTTGAAGCTGTCTTTTAGGTGATATAATCTGTGTTTAATAATTCTTGTTTTGGTACTCTTTTTCTGTTTGTTTGTTTTCCTCTTCAAATGTCATGCTAAATATAGAGTCTTCCTTTCAATTAAAGAATTATAGTTAGCAAAGACCTTAAAACTCCATAATAAAGAGCTAATTTTGTCATTCTTGAGTCAGGAGTCCTAACCTTCTCTATTGGATGCTGAAGTAAAGTTGGTTAACATTTTAGAGCTTCTCCTATGCGATGTCTATGTGATTGCATGTGTGTTTGTTTACTAATCATTTTTTAATGAAATAGTAGCCCAGGTACTGCTACTGAATTTGGGCTCATTTCTTCTAAAATAAATAAATAAAAGTGCCTCGATCCTCTTATAAGTCCTTATATTTATACATGATATGACAAAGTTGAACAGTATATATATATGGATAAAATATTTGAAAAAAGCAAATACAATGTAGTTTACTAATCTAGTGACAGTGAAAAACAATGTAGAATTCCTCATGCTGAAAAATAAATAAACATTCACTCTGTTTGGTTCATGGTTTCCAGCTTTATTTTATATACCTTAACTGAGGTAGAAACATAACACAGATGTCTTTTATACTGTCTAAGAGGTATGAAATGTTTGCAATCTTTTTGTAATCAATTTACTATGATTCTATTTAAACATATTGTATCTTTTCTGTAGCTCTTTGTGGAGGGAATATAACTGCAATGAATGGAACCATTTACTCTCCTGGGTATCCAGATGAATATCCAAACTTTCAAGACTGTTTTTGGCTTGTAAAAGTACCCCCTGGGAATGGAATCTACATCAACTTTACTGTCCTACAAACAGAACCAATCTATGATTTCATCACTGTATGGTAAGCCAACACCTCTGGTATTGATTGATTCAACTGTGTATAACAGTGAAATAGGATAGGAGTAAAATATATCATGGTCCTCTGTACAGATTGCCATCTTATGCTTGAACTGGTGTGAATAACTGAAGGTGACAGTGTGTTTTGCAGAATAAGACAAATAAGAAAGATTTCAGTTTGTTTGCCCATGAAGTAGCTAAACACATAGAACAAAAACTTTATGGGTGAAGATCAAATTTGTTATTAAAATAATGTGCAAAACTTGGGAATTAAATCAGAGTAAGTTTATGGTAAGAAAGTTCTGTATTTCAAAACCAGTGAAATTTAAAAGGCTATATTCCAATAAATTGCTTAATACAGCTACTGAATTTCTGTCATAATAATTCATCATATTATTTTGTATTACTATCCTGTTAATTGAAATATCTCTAAACTATAAAGAAGACATATGAATTAATTTTTTACAGTTTGCTAATTGAATTACTGTAGGGACTTCTAAAATTCTTCCCAAATTTAACAGTGTATGATTCTCAAGATTATTTTGAAGAAAATAAAAGGAGGGAAAACCTCCAGCATTTGGGAGGATCTGGGGTGTGACCAGGAAGTCAAGGCAATTTAATTAATTACAGCTAATGTGATCTATTTCACCCTTTACATTTTTAAGTATTTTACTATCCAAATAAACATACACCAATATGATTTGGCACGTGCTGATTGTTTCATCTACTGCGTCTTTATATCTCATATGTAATACTTTCATTAAACTTTGTGTGAAACTTTCCCAAAACATCAATCTCATTCTCCCTTCCCCCTCCCTGCCCTGTCTCTCCCCTGTAGGGATGGACCAGACCAAAACTCACCACAGATTGGACAGTTCAGTGGCAATACTGCTTTGGAATCAGTCTATAGCACTTCAAATCAGATTCTAATCAAATTCCACAGTGATTTCACAACAAGTGGCTTTTTTGTGCTCAGTTATCACGGTTGGTATCATCTAGGAATTTCTGTTTGATTTGGCAATGTTTGAAATTGTCATGGAAAAATTGAGTATAATATATATTTAGCCAGTGATTGAAAAGGTATTAAAATTTGACAGTTTTTTTTTTAATCACTTCAAGTACTTTTATTTGCAAACAATGACCTCTTCTAAGCATTTAGGGACATTAAAATGTGAGCAAATGGAAATAACAAATAAATCAGTCAGTAATTATCCCAGTAGAAAATAATCATTTCTTGCAAAGAAATCAGTAAAAGAGAACCAGCTGTTCATATTTTATTACATGTAATTTTGAAGCATCAATAGGTTTTTTTTTTCAATACAAAATGTTTAATCTATTCAACCTGCTGTGAGTCTTTCTAAAATTAGCATCCAATAACTTTATGCTTTGGATCATATCACTCATTCATTTATACTCTCTTGTTTCACAACTGTATCTATTCTAGAATCTTACAGTTTTAAATGACTATTCCAGATCATTAACTTCATAGCTTTTATTCCTGCAACATAATTTATGAAGAATTGCAGTTTCACTTCTTTGTATGGAATTATTCTGGATTCTCTCTTCATAAAATTCACTTTCTTAAAAGAGCATTCAGATGGTTTCAGAGGTTTTAAAATTTATTTTTATGTTAAATTTTGTTACATTATATATATGAAAACATTTACTTTATATTAAGTGAAATATGAAACCATAGTGACTATATTCTTTCATCTATTATGACCATAGTTTCATAAACTCATTCTGTTTCATATGACTTTGTCAGACCAGTTCCATGATCATTTCACAAGATCAAGATGCTACTAAATTAAATTTTCAAAAATTATATTAGCTTTTCCAAGGTGAACATGTACCTTGTACATTACATTAACAAACAGCTTAATGTTTTCTTCTTTTTTTAACACAAAGTAAGAAAATCTTTGATAGCCAAAGATTATATTATGTGAAAAATATGATGTCAAATATGGTTATGAACAAAAACACTTAAAGTACATTCAGTACCAAAATATATAGAAAACAGACCAGAAAATATTTGATTTCCTTAACCTCAGCACTTATCAATCAGAAGATAATGCCCAATTTGTGCTTCTATAGTGGCCAGAGCTGCATGAATACTCCAGCATAGTGAATTAGAAAATGGGGAGATCAGTTAGAAAACTATGAATTAGGCTGTTTACTTTTTTAGTAACTCATTAGCCTTTTTCAGTAATTCATTAGCCTTTTTCAGTAAATTGTTCATTGGTGCTAGCAGTATACAGGTACAGTCTAAAGCAGCAACAATAGCTTTAATACTTTGAAAGATAATCGTAGTTTGAGAACCAAAAGCTAAATGATTTCTAAGTTCAAAAGATGAATTCATTGCTGAAATGTATTCTGTACATTTTCTCTCTTCATGATTCCCTACATAAATATTTATTAGTCTGCATCTTGCCTGAAAAAGTGAATAAAGAAAGGACAGTTCATTCACTTCAATTCAGTGGCTCAGTCACGTCCAACTCTTTGCGACCCACGGACTGTGACATGCCTGGATACCTTGTCTATCACCAACTCATGGAGCTTGCTCAGTCATGTCCATCAAGTTAGTGATGCCTTCCAACTGTCTCAACCTGTTGTCCTCTTCTCCTCCTGCCTTCAATCTTTCCCAGCATGAGGGACTTTTCTAATGAGTCAGCTCTCAGCATCATGTGATCAAAGTGTTGGAGCATCACTTTCAGCATCAGTCCTTCCAGCAAATATTCAGGACTGATTTCCTTTAGGATTGACTTATTTGATCTCCTTTGCAGTCCAAGGGGCTCTTGAGAGTCTTCTCCAACACCATAGTTCAAAAGCATCAATTATTCAGCACTCAGCTTTCTTTACAGTGCAACTCTCACAGCCATACATAACTACTGGAAAAACCATAGCTTTAAATATATGGACCTTTGTCAGCAAATAAAGCCTCTGCTTCTTAATATGCTGTCTAGGTTTGTCATAGCTTTTCTTGCAAGGAACAGGCATTGTATAATTTCATGGCTGCAGTCATCATCTGCAGTGATTTTGGAGCCCTAGAAAATAAAGTTTGTCACTGTTTCCATTGTTTCCCCCATCTATTTTGCCATGAAGTGATGGGATCAGAAATTGCTGCACTGAATAGGCCAGAAAATTTGGAAAACTCAGCAGTGCCCACAAGACTGGAAAAGGTCAGTTTTCATTCCAATCATAAAGATAGGCAGTGCCAAAGAAATTTCAAACTACTGCACAATTGCACTCATCTCACATTTTAGCAAATAATGCTGAAATTTCTCCAAGCAAGGCTTCAACAGTATGTGAACCAAGAACTTCCAGATGTTCAAGCTGGATTTAGAAAAAGCAGAGGACCAAAGATGAAATTACCAACATCCGTTGGATCATAGAAAAAGCAGGAGAATTCCAGAAAAGCATCTGCTTCATTGACTACGCCAAAGCTTTTGATTGTGTGGATCAGAGCAAACTATGGAAAATACCCACCTCCTGGGAAATCTGTATGCAGGTCAAGAACCAACAGTTAGAACAAGACATGGAACAACAGACTGGTTCCAAATAGGGAAAGGAGTATGTCAAGGCTGTACATTGTCACTCTGCTTATTTAGTTTATATGCATAAAACATCATGCAAAATGCCAGGCTGGATGAGGCACAAACTGGAATCAAGATTTCTGGGAGAAATATAAATAACCTCAGATATGCAGGTAACACCACTCTTACAGCAGAAAGAGAAGAGGAACTAAAGAGCCTCTTGATGAAAGTGAAAGAAGACAGTGGAAGAAGGTGGCTTAAAACCCAACATTCAAAAAAATGAAGATCATGGCATCCGGTTGCATCACTTCATGGCAAATAGATGGGGAAACAATGGAGACAGTGACAGACTTTATTGTCTTGGGGTCCAAAATCACTGCAGGTGGTGACTGCAGCCATGATTATAAGATGCTTGCTCCATGGAAGAAAAGCCATGACCAACCTAGGCAGCATATGAAGAAGCAGAGACATTACTTTGCCAACAAAAGTCCATGTAGGAAAAGCTATGGTTTTTCCAGTAGTCATGTATGGATGTGAAAGTTGGACCATAAAGAAAGCTGTGTGCCAGAGAATTGATGCTTTTGAACTATGGTGCTGGAGAAGACTTTTAAAAGTCTCTTGGGCTTCAAGGAGATCCAACCAGTCCATCCTAAAGGAAATCAATCCTGAATATCTACTGTAAATACTGATGCTGAAGCTGATGCCCAGTACTTTGACCACCGATGCAAAGAGCTGACTCATTAGAAAAGACCCTGATGCTGGGAAACGATGAAGGCAGTAAGAGAAGGGGACGACAGACGATGAGATGGTTGGATGGCATCACTGACTTAATGGTCTTGAGTTTGAGCATGCTCTGGGAGTTGGTGATGTACAGGGGATCCTGGTGTGCTGCCATCAATGGGGTCACAAAGACCCAACTGAGTGACTGTACTGAACTGAACTGATGGGACCAGATGCCATGATCTTTGTTTTCTGAATGTTGAGTTTTAAGTCACTTTTTCACTCTGTTTTTCACCTTCATCAAGAAGCTTTTTAGTACCTCATTGCTTTCTGCCATAAGGGTGGTGTCATCTGCATGTATCTGAGAAGGCAACGGCACCCTACTCCAGTACTCTTGCCTGGAAAATCCCATGGACGGAGGAGCCTGATAGGCTGCAGTCCGCTAAGAGACGGACATGACTGAGCAACTTCACTTTCACTTTTCACTTTCATGCATTGGAGAAGGAAATGGCAACCCACTCCAGTGTTCTTGTCTGGAGAGTCCCAGGGACGGGGGAGCCTGGTGGGCTGCCGTCTATGGGGTCGCACAGAGTCGGACACGACTGACACAACTTAGCAGCAGCAGCAGCAGCAGTATATGCATATATGAGATTATTGATATTTCTCTTGGCAATCTTGTTTCCAGTTTGTGCTTCATCCAGCCCAGTGTTCACATGATGCACTCCTCATGAAGTGAAGTGAAGTGAAAGTAGCTCAGTCATGTCCCACTCTATGGGACCCCATGGATTGTACAGTCCATGGAATTCTCCAGGCCAGAATACTGGAGTGGGTAGCCTTCCCCTTCTCCAGGGGATCTTTCCAACCCAGGGATCAAGTCAAGGTCTCTCCTGCATTGCAGGTGGATTCTTTACCAGCTGAGTCACAAGAGAAGCCAGGAATACTGGAGTGGGTAGTCTATCCCTTCTCCACTCTATCTTCTGGATCCAGAAATTGAATTGGAGTATTCTGCATTGCAGGCAGATTCTTTCCAACTATCAGGGAAATAAGTTAAATAAGCAGGGTGACAGTATTTAGCCTTGACATACTCCTTTCCCAATTTGGAACCAGTCCATTGTTACATGTGCAGTTCTAACTGTTACTTCCCAACCTGCATACAGGTTTCTCAGGAGGCAGGTAAAGTAGTCTAGTATTTCCAAAATTTTTTGTTATCCACACAGTCAAAGGCTTTGAAAGTCGATGAAGCAGAAATAGATGTTTTTCTGGAACTCTCTTGCTTTTTCTATCATCCAGCAGATGTTGATAATTTGATCTCTGCTTCCTCTGCCTTTTCTAAATCCAGATTGAATATCTAGAAGTTGTCGGTTCACATACTTTTGAAGCATCGCTTGGAGGATTTTCAGCATTACTTTGCTAGCATGTGAGATGAGTACAATTGTGCATTAGTTTGAACATTCTTTGACATTTCCTTTCTTTGGGACTGGAATGAAAACTGACCTTTTCCAGTCCTGTGGCCACTGCTGAGTTTTCCCATTTTGCTGGCATAATGAGTGCAGCACTTACAGCATCATCTTTTAGGATTTGAAATAGCTCAACTGGAATTCCATCACCTCCACCACCTTTGTTCATAGTGATGCTCCCTGAGGGCCACTTAACTTCATATTGCATGATGTCTGGCTCCTGGTGAGTGATCACACCATCGTGGTTATCTGCATCATATGATCTTTTTGGTATAGTTCGTTCATATATTCTTGCCTCCTCTTCTTAATATCTTCTGCTTCTGTTAGGTCCATACCATTTCTGTCCTTGATTGTGCCCCTCTTTGCATGAAATATTTTTTTAGTATCTAATTTTCTTGAAACAATCTCTAGACTTTCCCATTCTATTGTTTTCCTCTATTTCCTTGCATTGATCATGTAGAAAGGCTTTCTTATCTCTCCTTACTATTCTTTGGAATTCTGCATTCAGAGGGATACATTTTTCCTTTCCCTCTTTGTCTTTTGCTTCTTTTCTTTTCTCAGCTGTTTATAAGGTCTTCTCAGACAACTATTTTGCTTTTTGCCTTTCTTTTTCTTCGAGATGGTTTTGATCACTGTATGAACCTCCATCCAGTTCTTCAGGCACACTGTCTGTCAGATCTAATCCCTTGAATGTATTTTTCACTTCCACTGTATAATCGTAAGGGATTTTATTTAAGTCATATGTAAATGATCTGTTCATAGATGGACTCTAAATATCCATAAAATAATCTTTAGGAAGTATAAAATTCTTATACAACCTAGGAAATATTTCAAAGGGGAAATATCGTCAGAGAAAGGATGTGTGTGGGGGTGTGTGTGTGTTTGAAAATGTGAAAACCCTTACATAGAAAAATGCAAGAATAACAGTATAATGTAAACACATATAAAATATGAATATGTATTTACATTGACATTTATGTGAATACATAAACATATTTTCTCATTCTAGACCATGTTCCGCATGATTTTAATAACTAGGTTCTGAGTCATATATATTAAAAATATAATTAGTTTAGACATAAGGAAGTACAAGTATTTGTTTAGGGCTTTGTTTTCAGTTAACTTTGGATTAGTTACCCTTTGGTTTCCACTTTCTTAAGCTATACAACACAGTATAGTTGCAGAAAAAATTAGCGAGCTATTGTATATATATAAATTACTCCAATTACTGGCATATCTTAGGTTGACCCTTATGAAATTATTGGTCAAAAATACTGAATATCAAGAATTTTATATAGCTCAACCCACATAAGTGCTTTTATTATTACTATCATCAACTTTGCACTACAGAGATGAAATAATTAGAGACAATGAATAGTACATGGTTAGCATAGTGCCCAGCAGAATATATGTTCAGTAAATATTCCTTCCCTTACCATATCTTATCTTACATTTTAGATTTTCTAATAGAGTATTTATGTTTATTTACATTTATACTTTAAATTGTATACTAAGGCACAATTGCCAGAGCTTAGAAGATCCTAACATTTGAATCGTCTCTGGGAATTTTACCCAAACCTTAAAATAACAATGAATTTGGAAAGGTAGACAGGGTCTTGTTAAAAATTGACAGGTGCCTTACATTCTATCAGCCCTAGCAGGATAATTTTCCTAAGGTACTGCTTTTCTTTGACTCACTTTTTCAAGAATGCATGATGCCATGACTCGTTTAAACTTACCGTATAATCTGATCCATTGACTCTTACTCCCCAGTGCCTACCTTGACGCCCATCAGATTCTTCCTCTCACTGCTTTCTGAGCTTCCATTCTTAAATAGTTTCTTACTCATCATTAGTTCTTTAATTCTTCCTATGTTAAGTGTAATTTCTCCTTTCCTTGATAATCCAAACTCATAGGGATCAATACCATCTCTTCTATGATTCCACTTATCCTCTTTTACCAAACTTTTAAGAACTTACAGTATGCTATACTGTTTTATATAGCTACTATATGCTTGTGAGTTTAATAATAAAGAGTGCTTTTTTGAGGACACAAATCATACTTAAGCTTCTTAGTCCTTATATTTTTTATTGAATAAATAATTATATTTAATTATCTTACAGTGGTATGTGTTCAGATTCTTTTTAAAAAGTTGTCTTGTTGAATTTATTTGAGCTGCATTAATGAGATTTTTTACAAAGGTTGTTTTACAGTTATATACATGTGTGTTCATCCTTTCTCACAAAAATTTTAAAAAAATAGACGCCTGTTATCAAATTAGTATTGATACAGTTAGTACAATTTAATACAATCTAAAATATAATATTCATACTTGAGGCTCATGTTTAGTAGCTGTGTGTGTGTGCGTACTCATTTGTGTCTAACTCTTTGTGACCCCATGGACTCTAGCCTATCAGGCTCCTCTGTTCATGGAATTTTCCAGGCAAGAAAATTGGAGTGGGTTGCCATTTCCTACTCCAGTCAGTAGTTATAGCTGAGGGGCAAAATGAGCTCCCATAGTGTTTAAAAAAACAATAACAAAACAAAACAAAAAAAACTGGTCAAGTCATTTGGTACATTTTCAGAAGTTAACCCGGAAGATAATTTACGATTTAACATTTATTTTAAGGTCTTTTAATATACCTAAGCTTACAGTGGTTTATTCTTCCACTCAGTTTTCTTTATATTCTCTTACTGATTTAATAACTCCTTCTGTTGTGCCCTACCCTTTAAGTCAGAAGTGGGTTTTTTTAGGACTTGTGTATTTATTTTATAAATTTAACAGATCAGTATTTTCATGTATTTTCCTAAGGTCAGATTGATTATTTAGATTTTATTTATTAGTATATTTTAGTATGTCAGAAAGGAGAAAATAAATTTTTTTCTGCTCTAACCAGACTTCCTTTATGAGATCTAGTCAGCCATATGTCTTCTTTAAAACACCTTCATAAAGCCTTTCATGATCAAATATAACATTCATAAAAAGCTTTGGAAAATGAAAATTCTATGCCATGAAAAAAATAGGGCAGGCTTAAATGTTGAGGTGCTTTATCTCACACATCATTTTTTCCTTCATTTGAGGAAAAGTGTTTCTCTCTTACTGTGTTGCTGTAGGGGTAATTCTTTAAAGTAAGAGCTAAATTTTCTTGGTATCTGTCACAGAGTCAAGATGGGTTTGTCTTATAATAAATAATAACAGTATTCCTAATCAATGACTTCCTGAAAGTAAATTACAAAAAAATCCTTTTTAACTGCATGTTTTTGCAGATACTGACTTTGTATTAATAGTCACTCTAATAGCAAAGGCTACCATTTACTGAAAACTTCATATGCCAGGCTCTATTCTAGATGCTTTCTATGATAATTTTTGTTATAACTCTGCAACATAAGTATTATTATTCCAATTTTAATCATTAGAGAACTGAAAGAAAGAAATTTGTAATGTATATAGAGCCAGAGAACTAATAAATAAATGGGCTGTCGGAAATTCAAAATAGGTCTGTCTTACTTTAAGGAATATTGTTGTTTAGTCTCTCAGTAATGTCATACTCTTTGCAACCCCATGGACTGTAGCCCACCAGACTCCTCTGTCCATGGGGATATCCTAGCAAGAATACTGGAGTGGCTTGCCCTCTTTTTAAATAATGACAACAATAACAGCAATAATAATAGTAATAGCTAAACTATATTGAGTTCTTACTAAATGCTAGGCAGTGTCCTAAGCTGGTATTATCTCATGCATGGGTTTTATTTAATGTATATGAACTATAATTTTTATTTAAATATTTAGCAAAAGTGATTTTCATTTTTAGCAAGATA
Source organism: Capricornis sumatraensis (assembly GCF_032405125.1). Classification (NCBI taxonomy): domain Eukaryota; kingdom Metazoa; phylum Chordata; class Mammalia; order Artiodactyla; family Bovidae; genus Capricornis; species Capricornis sumatraensis. Next base: position 71,179,210 of record NC_091079.1, read on the forward strand.
GTAAGTCATCTCATTTTCTAGAAAATACCTCTTCTAATGACAGCTTTGAACTTCTTAATGCTTCTCTTCCCTGGGACCTATATTCTAACAACAATATGTTGATAGATTTGCCACAATTTAGTATGTTCCTCTTTATAGTTTTTAGAATGTGCTATGATCTGTCTGTGAAGAGAAAAGTCTTATTGAGGGTCGTGACTTATGCCAACCACTATAGTATAGCCAGAATATATATTTATTAAATTAAAACACAAAATATCATTTTATTGTTTAAATCTATTATCTAGAGTACCTCCTTTTTCAGTATCAGATATTCAGTTCAGTTCAGTCCAGTCGCCCAGTCGTGTCTGACTCTTTGAGACCCTATGAATTGTAGCACACCAGGCCTCCCTGTCCATCACCAACTCCCAGAGCTCACTTAAACTCACATCCATCTAGTCGGTGATGCCATCCAGCCATCTCATCCTCTGTTGTCCCCTTCTCCTCCTGCCCTCAATCCCTTCCAGCATCAGTCTTTTCCAATGAGTCAACTCTTCTCATGAGGTATCCAAAGTATTGGAATTTTAGCTTTAGCATCAGTCCTTCCAAAGAACACCTAGGACTGATCTCCTTTAGAATGGACTGGTTGAATATTAGGGAACCTCAATTATTATAGAAGATTTTCCTAGTGAGGATAATACTATTCACTAGTATATACTATTCATTATTTTCCATTATTGGTGTAGCCTCTGTGAAGGAATGGTTTGATATATGGGGTTGGCCAAAAAACTCATATGGTTTTGTTTCTGTAACACTTTATGGAAAATCCAGAGTGAAATTTTTTGCCAGCTGAATATGCTGAACTTCAGATTATTTTTAAGAAGTGTATTTGAAAGACCTGTAATATCTTTTAGGTCAACTTTTAAGGTTATTTTGCCTTTATAATGAATCCTTTATTTGGAGACAAGTATATTTAACTTCACAAAGTCTCATCCTAAAAGAGACTGCTGTAGATATAAGGACACATTTTATATAAAACATAAATCAACATTGCTTTGAACCGTGTGACCCCATTGCTTTGCACAATCTAAAGATCTGACTTCCTTTCATATTTCAATAGATAGAGCACTGAGCTCATAAAGTGTTTCATTGTTTGATGTCCAGAGAGCATAGGGGATATGCACATCATACAATTATATACATATCTAGATAGATAGATATAAAGCTAAAAAAAACCCAAACTGGTAAAACTGTAATGATGACATGATAATGCCATTTACTTAAATGCCATTTACTTAAATTGCTGCTTACTGATTAGTTAAATGACTGAAAGGCATGTCAAAATCACTTGGAATAGTTTGATATTTTGCTGTATGTGCACCCCCATTGATAAGATGGCATTTAAATTCTACAATATCTCAGTTCCCTCCAGCCAGAGTCAATCAGGAACACTTCTGTAGTTAAACCAATTTGAATTCATAGGCTCACTGTAATGAGGGGGATAGCACACTGTAAAGAACTGCGGAGTTTCAGTGAGAGGCTTTTTATAGGATTTGGACTATGTAAGACGATTCTGGAAAAGTTTAAAGAATCATGTGTTTCCTCTGAATGTGGTGCTGTCAGAAAATTGGAGCAGTTCTGTAATTGTGTATCTTAATCATTTTTTTTCTAGAAGGTGAAAGGTGTGGCACACACCTCACACTGTGATTGCCAGGGGGAGCAGCATTCTTTCACACTAGCTGAGATGTCAGAATCTTGGTCATATTGGTGTTTTCATTTTGTTTTGTGTTATTTGTATGTTCAGACATGATTATGGAAGGTCTTGTTTTCTGTCTTGTTCCAACAAGGCCAGAGAGCTGTCATATCTGATGTTAGTTGTTACTGAATTTGTTTACAGTAAACAGTGGAAAATCATGGCCTTAAAAGTTACAGCCAGGCCAGCTCCAAGCCACAGCATACAGGGGCTGTGGTTTGTTTTCTTTCATCTTTTCTTTCCCTTCTCTTCTTTCTTCTCTTTTCAATATGTAGAAAGTTTAAAGTGATGGTTAAATAACTGAAACATATTCCCTCATAGCCAAAAAGCAAACCAAACTATTGTAGTGAACAGAAAAGGGAAATAGAGACTGACAAAGAACAAATTGTCACCCCGATGTGCTCTGTTATCTACTAATATGCCAGGCAACTCACCCAATGTAGAGAAGAGACCTTTGGCACATTACTTCTCAGACTGAAGTGGCCTCTACTAAAGTAGGATATTTTCAATTAGCTACTAGAATATGGGAAAGTCACTTCATGCAGAAGCTATTAGAATCTTGTGGATAGTTCAGGATATTTTCCCAAAACTTTGGTTACTATACTTCTGTTTTTCCATCTATAGGAAATAGCAAGTAGCTTCTTTTTGATTCATTTCTAAAGATCCAATCTCTAAATCTAGGACTGAATATTTTCTCTTGATTTCTCAGTCATTATATAGGCAGAGAAACAAATTGATTGTGAAATATTAACAGATAAAAAAGAGATATTTGTAACTAATTAAGCACTGCTGAAACTTAACCTGTATGGTTCATATCAACTGAATAGCAGACTTTCTCCAAAATGGAAAAATATATGTATATTTTTTCTCTTAGTTAGAACTCAGCATTTGTTTCAACACTCATAACTCTGCTTTCAACTCTGCTTGAAGTTATTTTACATAACATTGCAAAAATTATATAACTAAGTATGTAATTATCAGTGCTTTTCCCCCTCCAAATCTTTCCCAAACGATGAAGTTCTCAAACTTGAACTAATCCGGGTCACCACTGAAGTACACCAGTGGTTATAGAATGCTTAGAGTTTATAATGGAATGTCAAACATGTTTTTTTCCTCTTTAAGAAATATTATATCCTTATTTGGCAGAAAGGTGTGTGCTTTTTTGGTTTAGAGAAGGAATGGCGATTTGTTTTGTCATTTTTTGAAGAAGCCTTTTATAGCTCAGTTGAACTGAAATAGATAAATGTAGCTTTCTTTTCTGGAGTTGGGTTGGATGTTTGATTACAAAGAAAATAGGAAATGAAAAATAACCAAATACATTGGCAGAATCAAACCTTAAAAGTGTGATTTTAAGAAGTAAATTTGTTGGGCCAGTAACCACACATCTATACACAGTTGAATGAAAACAAAGTACTATTCAAACAATGGTCATCCTGAAAATATAATGACATGTAGGATAGATGTCCTCTTGTAGTTGTTAAATAAGTCAATAGTGTCTTGAAGGGAATGACAATCAAATAAAGTGATTCATTTAAAAGAAAACACAGATTTAGATCAAATGTTTATTTTAAGTGTGTGAATATCTATATTATACCATTTTTTCATTAATAATCATCACTTTGGAGCTGTTTCTAAATAAAACAATCCACAGAAAACATGGACTAAGATACTGCTTGTGCTATTTATAATTTTGAAGACACAATTTGAAAGTTTCAGTTCTGCTCATAACTGGATATGTGTCCTTTTCTACCTCACTTCATTCCTCTAGGTCTCTTCCTCTCTCCATTCCTCCAAACATAAAGAGATTAAAATAGTTGATTTACAAGGTAATTTCTACCTCAAACAAGCTATGATTCTTATGTATACAATATTGGGTGTATTCATCCTAGACCTATTTATTTTCTTCCAAAGTAACTCAACAATATACATTGAGGATAAGCTCTTGTCTTAATTTAATTATTTATGAAGTGAAGTCGCTCAGTCATGTCCGACTCTTTGTTACCCCATGGATTATAGCCTACTATGCTCCTCCATCCATGGGATTTTTCAGGCAAGAATACTGGAGTGGGTTGCCATTTCCTTCTCCAGAGGATCTTCCTGACCCAGGGATCAAACCCAGGTCCCCCATACTGTAGGCAGACGCTTTACCATCTGAACCACCAGGGACTCCTTAATTATGAGTTAGCATTTATTGAATATGATTTCCAGAGCATTGTGCTAGCAGTTTTGACACTGCAGACATGTACACTACACATGACTATAAAATGAGATGTTGAACTCAAGGGCTTTATATTATAGTATAATGCACATCAATGTATGACAAAGAACTCAGCGTTTTCAAAATATATTCAATTTAAATTAAACTAGATAAAAAAGAAAATAGTTTGATGTGTTCTAGAAAAATCACGTGGGTACTAGCCCTTTGAATGCCATTGGGGTCATGTGTAAGTTCTTGTCAGGTTGAGATTATATGTGTTCAGGGCACAACTGCTATCACAGCAGCCATGCTCATTTTAACTTTTGCCAAATGGGGAATGTTCTCGCTCTGAAATGATAGTATGTGTCAGGCACTATTCTACATACTCTACAATATATTAACTCAATCTTAGTTTTACGTTTATTTTGTAGGTGTGAAAACTGAAGCACAGAGGCAATTTGCCTAGGTCATAGAGCATGCAAGTAAGGGAGCCAATTTTGAACAGTCAGTCTGCTTCCAGAATAAATAGTAGATCAGGCTGCTTTGTACACAAAATATTACTCATCAACACAGATTGAAGAATGTATGTTTTCCCATGGGATTGATTAGTATGATAGAAACATCTTCAGAAAGATAAACAGAGCTTCAGTGTCTAATTTCCCATTATTGTCTTCAGTTATTACACTTCGGATGTATCACATCTCAAACCTTAACCTTATTGTATCCTGCTCCTACCAAGATCGTGTGCTTAAATTTGCTCATAGTTATTTTAGTAATTGCCACCACGTCAAATGTCTTCTGCAGCTAAAAAGTGAAACTTAAGAAACACAGAACGTATTAATATTTTACCAAATTTTCTTATTTATTTGTGGTCACCAAATATCTGGAAATCCAATCTGATGTAATAAGAGCTTATCTTTTTAGAGTGCTTGCTATTTGCCAGGCACTGCTTTAAGGGTTTTGCAACTATAATCATTTTGATCTTATACCAGTCTGTTGAGGTGGCATAAAATTAGTACCATTATCATTATTATTTTACAAATGAAGAAAAGTGAGTTATTGGCTAAGTAGTTTGCCAAGAATTCCTAATTTGTCAGCATTAAAAACAGAATTTAAACCCAGAGAGTCTGGATCAAGTCCATATTCAGTATCCTAAGAATATATTGCTTATGTATTTTTCACTCATTCACTATTCCTTCTTTCATTTGTCTAGCATTCAGTCACTCAGCAAGTATTTATCAAATATTGCCATATCGTGTATTGCATTATGCCCTGAGGAATTTGCAGTTAATAAGATGAACAGCGGGCCCTGCTCCCATACTGTTTACATTCTAGAATATATAAGAAAGCAGGAAAACAGACAGTTAACAAATAATTCTTACAGACCATGAAAATCACCCGAGGGAAAATAAGAGAGACATGATACAGACACTGCAAGAGGTTAACTCCAGGTCACATGATCAGTGAAGCTGTCTCTATCTAGTCATCTGAGGACATATTTACAAAAGAAATAGGAAAATAGGTTTCAAGGAAGCAAAACGTTTAAAAGTAAAATTATATAACATGGTTAGACATCACATTATCAAATGTTACATTATCAATTATTTCAGAGCTATGTTGATTAAGGAATAGAAGTGACTAGAGTTAAGGATTAGATTGTAGACAGGTTTAATCTTTCAAAGTTTATTTTGAAAAACTGAAAGATGTGGTATAATTTTTTATAAGATGAGAATGGCATTGTAGATAAAACAAATCAGGGGTCCTTGAGTTTTAAATGGAAGAGAGGAGCTACCTTTATTTGCAGCTAAAATATATATACTGCTTAATAAGTAGGGCTGAAGTTAATTAAACTTAGAGACACTTGGAGATCATAATCGAGACTTTTAATTTAATGTCAAGTCTTTTGGGGATACTTGTGAGTTTTTTTCAGAACCAATTAACTATTGTTTATTCAACAACCACAGCAAAATAGACTTTTTACTAGTCCCTGGGTATCCACATTTCTTCCCTTCCAATTGTGTTGATTTTCTACTGTAGCTTGAGTTTTGTTGTTGTTTTTTCATCTCTTTACTCTCAGACTTAAAATTCTTCATAAGCTTCCTATTGGCATCAGATTAAAATGTATCCTGAGCATGACCTGTAGATGCCTGTTGGATTTAAACCCAGTTTTCCTCTCTTTCTCATACCTTCTCACCCTGGCCTTGGGCTTTGCTGATTTTATACTTACTGACTCCTCTGCTTGAGTTATTCTTCCCTGTGACATCTAACTCTACAACACACATGAACATGTATCTAGTTTCAATTAGTTAAATTCCAGTCTTTAATGAGATTATTTGATTAATATTTCACTAACAATTTGTACCTATAACGGTGAGATTGCATCTGTTTTAATATTGTGTTCCCCAAACAGATGTTATGGTATCTGGCACATAGTGGGCCCCCTCAATGATATACATTTAATAAATTAACAGAATGAACTGTGCTGGACATTATAGGAAATATAAATATGTGCACAATGGTCCCCACACAAGCTAAACATGGAATAAAAACTAACACATTAATGAATAAGGCTGCAACAACTCAAAAGAGTAGAACACTAAATGCTAAGTATTATGGTACAAATTTCCACACTCTCAAGGTTGTAAAAATAATTTAGAGTTGGAAGTTAACATGACAAATACAAGGGGCCTGGGAAAATTGGAGTGAGATATAACAGATGTCGGGATTGGTGAGAATTAAAATGATAAACTTGCTTTATGTAAGCTTATAATCTGTTGGCTATGAACAGCCACTCTAAACTGATAATAGGGAAATGACAGAACCAAAATGATTTTCCAGTCCACGTTGATTTGTCTGTAAAATGTGGGAGAAGTTGTGGCTTAATTTTCAAGCAGAATGTGATTCAACTTCTGCCTTAATGAACTAGACGACAATTTAGCCATTCTTACATTTGGTTTGTTTTGTTTTGTTTTGTTTGCAGCATGAGTATATTTATGTTACTGAAACATGAAACAAAGTTCTGTTCCCCAAGCTGAATGAATGAATTCCACAAACTCACAAACACTCACACAGGCGAAGAGTTTATTTTAAAGGATAGAGACAGGAAGCTCTCAGCATAGACACTGAGAGGGGGTGAAGTGCTTGAAAAGGCAGGAATAGCAACACTGTTTATCTTTATTAAAATTGATCTGTTCATGTTTGGTTGGCTTGGGACCTGATGTATGTAATTTCAGACCAATACCTTTAAATGTCACAATGTCCAGTTTGTCATTTTTATGGCTCTCTTATGGTTCCCAGTTTCTCAGTTTCTCCAGACATTAAGTCGCTATCCCTTGATCCTTTCTCAAGACCCCAGACCATCATTTAGGGACCAAATGTACGTTTAAGAGCTAATGGTCTACCTGGAGTTTTTCTCCTTGATAAACTGGACAGCAGTTAATGATGGTCTGGTCCTGGGTCTGAATGTTTTATGACCCTCCAAACTAGGGAGGCATTCCTCTGAATGCCTAGGACCTGGAGCAATGATTATGGCTTTAGGCTAATGGAACAAAATGTTTCTGTGAGTGACTGAGTTGAAATTAAAGGTGAAATTAGAAAAAGAACCAAGGTTCTAACCCTACACTTACTGCCCAATAATTTCTACCTCATTACCAAGTCCAGGCTTGCTCTGCTTGCCACAGGACAAGTCAATAAACCGAGAGACTAAGTACTGAGGCAAGGAATCATGACTACTCAGGAAGCTGGAAGATTAAGATGGCAGACTTGTCTACCTTCTTATAGGGTCTGGATACCAATTTTTTTGTATAGAACAGAGAGGGAGAGGAAGTAAGAAAGTAAAGTAAAAAGGATATTTATCTTGCAAACTAGGAGGGGATGTTTTATTTTTTCTTTTCTGCAGCCATTCACAAGTAGATGGGGTCAAATTGTTGCCCAGTGAACTGAACAAAACCACTTTTGTTTAAGTTCTGGCAGAGGGGTAAAGTCCCCGAGGCAGGACATTATGTATGATTATAATAACAAAAGCAATGAAAAGCAAAGGTCAAAGTCTGAGAAACAGATCCAGCATGGAGTCAAAATTGGCTCTTCCTTGTTACATTTACACATATCTTGATGTAGTAATTTGGTGATTAAATGACATAACTCAGGTAAATCACCTTACAGAGTCCTTTGTATGCAGTGCATTCCTCATAAATACTGTCTTAATTTCCTTCCACTACTTCACCTGTGTGTAGGAAGGATTACACCACAGAGACACAGAAGGCAAGAACACCCTGTAGGCCAGTTTATCAATGTAGACGTGTTAGTTTCCTAGGACTACAGTAACAAAATCCCACAAACTGGATGGCTTTACCAGCGGAAGACTTTTTTTTTTTCCCCATAGTTCTATAAGCAAAGGAATGTCAAAGATTTCTGGTTACCACTAGAAGCCTGAATAAGGAAAGGGAGGATCTTTACTAATAACCTTCAGAGAGAGAATGGTATGGAGAAGTACTGGAGTGGGTTGCCATTTCCTTCTCCAGGGGATCTTCCCGACCCAGGGATCGAACCCAGGTCTCCCGCATTCCAGGCAGACGCTTTAACCTCTGAGCCACCAGGGAAGCCCTGGGCCCACTGTAATTCAATATGACCTCAATTTAACTCATATCTACAGCAATCCTATTTTCAAATAATATTCTACAGTTCCAGGAAATATATAAATTTGGCAGACATTTTTCAACCGATACAACAGGTACGGTAAAATAACAGGGGTCTTCCCTGAGATGTCAGCCTCAAGAATGGAAAGACACTGGGTGCGTTTTAAACTTTTTTAATGAACAAACTAGTAGAAATATGTGAAGATTGAAACCACAGTTGTTGGCAGCTATTTTTGACTTAACGTTTTGGAGTGCTTTGTCTTCAAGAGTCAAAAGAAAACCAAATGCAAAGTTGTTCCGTTTGTTATTCCCTTCACTTTTACAATATAAAGAAAATTATTAATACATAGTTCAATCCTGAAAAGCATCTCAGGCAGGAAATGTTCAGATCCCATTCTCTAGCACTCTGACCCACTCTGACCCACAATTGCCTCTATTTCATCCCCATTTAAAATTTTAGAGTTAGAGTCATCTTAGGGAAGACTATTTGTTACGAGACTCCTTCCTGAAGAAACCTATGTTTGTGTATTATTTAGCAAAATTTGTTGAAACATAAACAAAATGATAGGCACTAATTACTAAATTGTGAAAAAGACAGATGAACAGTCTCCTCCCTCTTATCTTAAAGCCTAGATGGAGTCTTCATCAATGAAAAAGTAAACTAATAAATGGAAAATAATAAATGTTAAAACAATTCATGATTGCAAGTACCACAAAATAGACTTCTGTGATTAGAAAAAAAAAAAAAAAAAGAGTAAAGGGGAAGGGGAAGTGGGCAATGGAGAACTCAGAATGATCTTAGGTGGCCTCCGCTTGCTGTTGTTGCAGAAACCAGCAAGAGAGAAACCAAACCACACTCGGAGAGTTGGAGAACTCAGGTTTCTTATGTTGGCAGGCCCAGAGGAGTTAACACTCCAAGCTCTGAGACCCAAACAAAGGGGTTACAGAGTTTTTATAGACAGACTATAGTGGGCAACACTAGCTGCTAATAGGCTGGTTTAAATTAAGGGGTTTTGCAGGTGTGGGAACAGCAGTCAAGATTGGGAGGGGGATGCCTGACCTTTACACAGATAGGCATGATTAAACAGGTTTGCAGGGGCTGGGCAATTGCAAAGAACAGCACAAGGGTGAGTGAGATAAGCTCAATACAATACCAGTTCCTAGTATTGTAAGTCCTCACATTCTGAGACTGGAGGGGGGTTTGGGTTCCCGGTCAGAGACTGGGTGCACATTGTGGTGGTAGAAGCATGAGATCCTAGCCACTAGTCCAGTGGTCAGTGACAAGGGCCCTGGCCCTTCAGCTTTGCAGAGAATTTCCACAAAGAAGGAAAGTAGTGAACTAAGTAAAGTATTTATTAAGCAGAAAAAGAGAACAGTAGACCTGAAGAGTAAATACTAAAGAGTACAGTGGATAGAGGCACATGGGCAGACTCAGAGGGAGAATCCCCAAGTCTCCCCCTGGTAGCAGTTTGAATTACTTTTTATGGTGTATTTCTTCTGGGTTTCCTTTAGCCAGTCATTTTCATTTGGCCAATCACAGTCCATATTGGTATATCTCAGGATCTTCCATGTGTGCACATGCATCTCTTAGTCAAACTAGATTCTACAAAAGAGGCTTGTAGGTAGCCTGGCATTAGTTAGCATCAGTCCCCTTTGACTTCCAAGGAGCTTTTCTGTGCATGTGTGGTCAGGGAAACCTGACTTTGAAATAAGAAATATATATTCTGTGCAGGGCCCAACCTCCTCTCTTAATTGTCCTGCTATTCTCCTCTTGGAGTTTTGGTCCATAGAGAATGAATCTCCAATTACCCTGGAGGGGCCCATCTGCCTCCTGCCTCAAGAAAATTAAATTCACTTCAGTCGCTCAGTCGTGTCTGACTCTTTGCGACCCCATGGACTGGAGCAAACACCAGGCATCCCTGTCCATCACCAACTCCTGGAGTTTACCCAAACTCATGTCCACTGAGTCAGTGATGTCATCCAACCATCTCATCCTCTGTCGTCTCCTTCTCCTCCCACCTTCAATCTTTCCCAGGATCAGGGTTTTTCAAATGAGTCAGCTCTTCACATCAGGTGGCCAAAGTATTGGAGTTTCAGCTTCAGCATCAGTCCTTCCAATGAATGTTCAGGACTGATTTCCTTTAGGATTGACTGGTTGGATTTCCTTGCAGTCCAAGGGACTCTCAAGAGTCTTCTCCAACACCATAATTCAAAAGCATCAGTTCTCTGGCACTCAGCTTTCTTTGTAGTCTGACTCTCACATCCATACATGAATACTGGCAAAACTCAAGAAGATTAGCCTGAAGTTTAAAAAATAATTTTTATAGGCAAACAAAAGTAAAATAATACATATATGGGTATCTCTACAGTTCTCTAACTTCTGAGTTGTTCTCTTTCTCAAGTGAGATATTAATAGATAAAATACTGTCCTCTGAAACAGTCTCATAAGGATTACATCCCCCTGGCACCCCACTCCAGTACTCTTTCCTGGAAAATCCCATGGATGGAGGAGCCTGGTAGGCTGTAGTCCATGGGGTCGCTAAGAGTCGGACACGACTGAGCGACTTCCCTTTCGCTTTTCACTTTCATGCATTGGAGAAGGAAATGGCAACCCACTCCAGTGTTCTTGCCTGGAGAATCCCAAGGACGGGGGAGCCTGGTGGGCTGCCGTCTATGGGGTTGCACAGAGTCAGACACGACTGAAGCGACTTAGCAGCAGCAGCAGCACGGCTCTCTGTATCTTCTACTCCCCTTTCTCTTACCTCTCTGGCATTTCTCAAAACTACCTTTTACCTTGATAATTGTAATTTTACCCATGTTTCCTCCACCATTTGGAATGTTCTTCTACCCATGATTATCCTTCAGCACTGGAAAAGTCTCACTCATCCTTTAAAATTTATCTCATTTCATCTCTTTTTATTAGAGTTTTCCTTAACTGGTCTAGTTGATGTTCCTCAGAATTCTCATAATACTCTCACAATAGAGCTGATATTGAAGATACGGGCTTTGAAGTTAGAGGACATAGGCTGGAGTTCTGGATAAACCCTGTGCTAGTTGTGTGATCTTGGCAAGTTACTATGTCTTTTAAACATCATAATTTTTATATTCACATTGAGGTATATCAAGAACTTGGAAATGGAAAATGTGCTCATTCACATCTGACTCTTTGTCACCTCATGGACTGTCAGGAACACCAGGCTCCCGTGCTCATAGGATTTTTCCTGGCAAGAGTACTGGAGTGGCTTGCCATTTCCTCCTCCAGTAGCTCTTCCTGACCCAGGGGTTGAACCCACAACTCCTGCATTGCAGGTGGATTCTTTACCACTGAGCCACCTGGGAAGTCCAACATAAAGAATTTAACTCCTAAGATTAAGTAATAAAATTAAGCATATAAAATGCATTTTTCTTCCAATGTTTAAATAACAGAAAATGTGTTTCTTGAACTGATCATAGCATATTACATTTTTTGAAAGCAACTAGTGAAAATGGTCTCTAATCAAGCAAATAGACTGGGATATAGATATCATTAGGGGCCAGTAGTCATGACACTTAGATTCATATAGACCTTTTTTTCAGTGACTTTTTAAAATAAATGGTTAAAACTTGATTAAATAAACCTTTTATAATTTTGTTTTTTTCACATATGTGAATATATATATATAGCTGTACAGAGAAGGAATAAGCATTATCTATTTTTACAGCCTATCAACTAAGAGTGTGTCAACCTCCACCACCCGTACCCAATGCTGAAATTTTGACAGAAGATGATGAATTTGAAATAGGTAAAGTCTCTTAAATTACTTTCAAAGAAAGCATAGTTAACAAAGGTTTTGCTTGAAATCAATAAAAATAAAGAATAGTAGCAGCCTTTCTTAAACCTTCTTTCCCTGGATTGATGGGGATTGTTTAGAATTTGTAAGAATGGAAAACAGTGAAAAAGAGGCAAGGGAATGTTAGGTAAGAAAAAAGAATTTTGTATTTTTAGGATGTACAGTTAGAAAACAGTACAGGAATCTGAGCCATATAACTATTCTGTTAGTTATTTCCAAATTCTTATTTTGCTACCTTCCAACGCTGTAGTCTTAGCTATTGCTCTTCAAATTCAGGCATAAACTTGATATGTATAATAAATGATATGCAGGGTGTATTAGATGACATGTTTGACTTCCATATCCTTGAAAACAACTCATTACGCTTCATGTGATCATAAATAAAGTCCTTTTAAAACTGATTGGAAATTTAACCTCAATAATATAGTTTGAAAAATTATGTAAGAAAATAATGCATCTTAATGTAACATAATAAATTTCATCATTATTATCTATTAATATTAATTTTGGTTGAGAAATGTAAGAAAATATCAATGACCAATGTGAATCTAATCTTGATAGCAGTAACTAGGAATCCTTTTAACAGCTTGATATATTTTTAATGAATATCTTACCTGTACCAACCAAATTATTCCTTACTACTATTGCTTATATATAATCAGATTTCCCCAGTACCAGTTTTATTGGTATTTATTCTTGGCTTCAGTTCCAATTGGTCAGTGCTCATGACTTACTAGTAGTTTAATATTCTGAATATCATCGCTGCTTACAATAGAATTTTTATACTGATTGAAAGTGACTGCAAGAAAAAATATTCAGATTTTATAACTGGACCATCTGTTTATTTTAACCATTACCTTGGTGCTTATCTGAAGCCCTTTCTGCCTGTTTTTTCAATAGGTGATATTATTAGATATCAGTGTCTTCCAGGATTTACTTTGGTTGGTAATGCAATTCTGACATGCAGATTAGGAGAACGACTCCAGATGGATGGTGCACCTCCTGTTTGTCAAGGTACCAATTCTTATCATTATTTATCTCTAAGTATTTGTTTTATGTTTCAGTACTAACAAAATTGAGAAAACTCTATTTTATATAATTATTATATATTTAACTAACAGTAATTTAAAAATTATACTACTCATATATGGTGTTTTTCATTCCATTATTTATCAGATTTAACTAAACATTGTTTATTCATCCAAGGTTTAATTTTTCTAGTTTATCCCATAGTCACTTCAATTTATTTAAATTACTTTTGCTGTGAGGTTTGGAAGTGGAGATAGAAAACAAGAGAAACCACTTTAAATAAAGGTTCCAATGTGGATTGCAAGTAGCTTCTGTTCTAACAACTAGAATCATTAAACTTTATTGAGCACATATTAAGAATGAAGATCTAAGGGAATAAACAAAAAAAAGTTGTAAATGGTCCCTGCTATGAAAGCAAAATGGTGTAAGGAATATGACAGCCATATAAGCTGTAGCATATAGTGGTAAGGTAGAATCATATAATTGTAAACTGTTTATATGAGAGGGAAAGCTTGATGGAGGCATTACTGCCTTAGTCATGGGTTCTGAATAACAAATGATACTTACTTTGGTAGAACTGAGCTGGCAAAAGAGTTAGCCAAGAAACAGAGGTGTATGCAAAGACACAGAAATGAAAGATGGTGAGATGCAGACTTCAATGAATTCAGTGTTACAAGGACAAGACCATGATGGATCTGAATGATGTACAGGGATTTTGATGTTCAAGAATCATGTATTATTAACTTGTGTAGCTCCTAGGGCCATAATAGTGCCTAATACACCTGACAACCCACTCTAGTCCTCTTACCTGGAAAATCCTATGGATGGAGGAGCCGGTCAGGCTACAGTCCATAGGGTAGCAAAGAGTCAAACATGACTGAGTGACTTCTCTTTCTTTTTTTCTTTTTTTAACATAGTAATTAATTATAAATATTGGTTAATTAGAGTAAAATTGATTTTTATTATCCCTCCCCAGATTTTCTTGAATTGCTTCCTTCACTGGGGTTTATTCCTGAGAAATAAAAATCAATTTTCCATGCAGTATCTTAACTCTTACAATGATAAAACAAAAATTCTGTTTATTATTTCAAACGTGCTGTCAGTAGGAAGAAATGTTCGATTTTTCTACCTCTATGGAGTCCTTAGAAGAAGGTAGGGGCTCTTAAAGCATCAAGAAAGAAAAGATGAGTTTGGAGGTATAACCAGCACCAGTATAAGAATTTCCCTTGATCTTAATCAATGTTTTTGTAGGCCATCTTAGTGTTGGTTGTTAATTCTGAAGTCTGTCACCTATATTCCTGAATGAACAAGCAATTACATATCAAGATTTCTTCCTTGACCCAATATATAACTTAATTGTGAGCTCTTGGAGAACAATACTTCTTATTTATATCTAGATCCAAATGCAGCATTATTTTTAATTAAAAAAAGATTTTGTTAACCTGGTTATTTGAGTCCCTCATATCTCAAGACTTTCAATAACTTATTTCTAAAATCAGAATTTCCTGTAGTAAGTGTGTCTCCTCCTATTTTATCTGCTGTGGAGAATACAAAAAAGGAGACAATCAATGTTTGTTTCATAATAACACTATGGATGCTAGCTAATTATCCCTCAGAATGAGTTTAGACAGTTACTATATTAATTAATTGACCTAACACTTAGGCCAAAAAATCCGAGTTTAAATATTTGTTTAGGGACTTCCTGGGTCCAGTGGTTAATATTCCATGTTCCCAATGCAAGGGAAAGAGGTTTGATCTGGGGAAATGAGATCCTGCCACACAGTATGGCCAAAAATATATATATTTTTTCTTCAATTGAATTAATTCACAATCCTGCTAAATAATTCTCATTCATTTGGAATATGTTGTAACTAATCTATACTGATTTTAGTAATAATTTATTTTAAATTATTTTACTTTTTCACTTCTCATAAAAGAGGCTACAACACTTTTGTTATTCCTCCCTGGATCCTCTTTAGTTCTTTATATCACACTTAAAACATGGAAAGCATTTCTAAATATGATGTTCTTCAAAGGGTTTAATATAAATGAAATATAATAGGTGATTAAGGCTTCCCTGGTGGCTCAACAATAAAGAATCCGCCTGCCAGTGCATGAGGCATAGGTTTGATTCCTGGGTTGGGAAGTTCCCCTAGAGAAGGAAATGGCAACCCACTCCAGTATTCTTGCCTGGAAAATTGCATGGATGGAAGATCTTTGTGGGCTAGAGTCCATGGGGTTGCAGAGTCAGACACAACTTAGAAGCTAAAACATGTATAAAGAGGAAAAATTGTATACACTTCTTAAAGTTGTGGTGGCAAATAACAGAAAGTGCTTAACAGTATATTCTTGCTTTATATTGATTAGTATGAGAATAGGTTAATTTTAGTATTTACAGTAAGTTATATCAAATTGTCTCAGTTTTTCAAATGTAATATGGAATATTTGTTCAGTTGAAAAAACTGGGACCATTAAGACATACACTTGCTTTTCTATAACAATAGCCTAAGAAGAAAGTTTAAAAAGCAAAGAAATTATAACCATAAAATTAACTAACTGTAATAATAGAAGCATACATTAAGAGGCACCAAAAAGGAAATAAGCAGATCTGCTTGGACTGATGGAGGAGAGATTCACGAAGTATTTCACAGAGGATGAGACTTGGTGTGGGTTTGGAGGTGCCCAAATATTTCAAGTGTATCAGACGAGAGGAGGACATTTGAAACAGAAGCACTAACAGATATGCTGAATTGAGAAAACTATAGGTTATTCAGTATGTTTGGAGCATTCTGTTTCAGAGGAGGAACAGTAGAAAACAAAGCTGGAGAGGCATGCAGGGACTAACCTTGAAGGCTTTGAAGGTGCTGAATGGTTTTTATTGAGGGGTTGACATGTTCAGTAATACAGTTACTCACCTAGCTAAATATTTCAGAAATATTAAATATCAGTAGCTGGGCACACACAACATAACCCTTTTAATAAAACTTGCTTGTCATATATTTTAATTATCTGTATCCTTTATTTCAATATGCCATAGATATATATTTATTAATCTTTATCTTTGATTCATTTTTTTCCATTCCATTTCTAACCTTAAAATTTGTTTGTTCATTTGTTTATTTTACATATTTTTCACTTTGTAAAAAGCAAACATCAGATTTCTCTTTTTAGACTGAGAATGATCCAATACTATTTGTTGAATTGTTACTTTTTCATTTTAAAATCACATCGAAGATGCAAACATCTCAGATTCAATAAGAGAAATAGAAGTAAAAAAAAAAAGAAAACAGTTCTTAGATTAGCTATAGTATATATATAGTAAATATTCAAATATCTGTGTATTAATTTATGGCAGAGTTTATTAACTCAAGTTATTTTAAGTTATTAATTTGATTGAAGAGCAATCATATGTTGCCATAATTTACTAGTGTATTATACTTTGGAGATGCAGTTGATTTATTGTTATGAAATGAACAGCTTATGCTTTGTCTTACCTTTTTGGTCTGGAAAGGTAACTAGTGATCCCAAATTGCTTTAAATCCTCATGGTTTAAGGATATTCCTGAGATTAGAGAAGTAGCTTTGTCTGGAATGAATACTCTGAGGTAGGGCAACTTCCTGTCTGTCCTCACATACCTGAGTGAATGAAAGTTTGAGGACAAAATAAAAAATTAAGAAGGAAGAGGACTTAGATAAGAGAGGCAGAGGGAAAAGAACATAAGAAGATGAAGAAAGATAGGGAAATAATATAAAGATAGAGAGGGAAGTAAATGCCTTATCTTTTAATTATCTATATATTTATATTTATTAATCCAGAAAGAAAATGTTTCTCCCATGTAATAAAAAGGAAATTAATATTATGCAATTTGGGGACATTGCTTCATTTTTGAACTGCAAGCTTAGTATACAAGTTGTCATTTTATACACATAGTTCAAAGTTTTGTTTCCTTTAATGTTACTTAACATAGAAACAGAATATCCAGTATTTAAAATGCAGTTTTCACTTAAGTCTGAAACATGAGCATTATTTAATGATACATTTTTTCTGACAGTGCTCTGTCCCGCCAATGAATTACGCCTGGATTCTACAGGAGTCATATTGAGCCCTGGATATCCTGACAGTTACCCAAATCTTCAAATGTGTGCTTGGAGCATTTCTGTGGAAAAAGGATATAACATCAGCATGTTTGTAGAATTCTTCCAGACAGAAAAAGAATTTGATGTTCTTCAGGTGTATGATGGTAACCATAGGTTATATTTACTGGATATTCACAAATTCAAAAATGCTCTAAGTATACATTCAGGCCAATATAAACAGCTGCCTATATGACTTTATTTTACCTTATGGATAATTTTAGAAGTAGCAACATCAAACTTACCTATATACCATATGAAAATTGCACTTAGCTTGATCATTTTGTTATGAATGTAGCTGCTTTAGCTAAGGAATTAAAATGTGTAAACAAACACATTATGTTATTATTGATGAAATAAATTGGTCCTGGATGAATTTCACCATATTTAATACTGTTCTAAATATATGGAATACTAAACATAAATACTTTATGTTTATCTAAACATAAAGTTATATCTAAATTGTATTATTTTTCTTTCTGAAGGACCAAATATTCAAAGTCCAGTGCTTGTTTCACTCAGTGGGGATTATTCATCTGCTTTTAATATAACAAGCAATGGTCATGAAGTATTCCTGCAATGGTCAGCAGATCATGGCAATAACAAAAAAGGCTTCCGGATAAGATATATAGGTATGTGATACTTATAACTTCAGTGCAGACCTCACCTGCATCCTCAGTATGCTTGTGATTAGGGAGCACAGACACAGATACTATTCAGTTAGGTATGAATCTGAATCATGGTTCCTCTATTGACGTTTCTTGAGTTATTTATATAACATTTCTGTCCCTCTGTTTCCTTATTATAGTGGTAAACAGTACTATGTCTTTCACATAATTTTTGAAATAATTAAAAGCAGTTGAAGTATTTAACTTAATTATAAACTTTGATACTTTCAGTGTTTATTTTCCCAAGAGAAGTTTCCCTTGAACGCTCAAAAAATAATAGTATTGCTCAATTGTGTGTATCTGATCTATTCAATATATAAATAACTCCTTTAGTAAGCTTAAACAAAAAATAAACATCCAATTGTAAAAATCTTTTTTTTCATCATTGCCCACTGATTATGATACTTTCTAAAATATTTTAAATATTAAAATACAAAATGATGACTAGATCACTTAAAACCTTTTAGTTTAAAAAAAAATTAATTGTTTTTTCATCATTGCTTTTCACTGAGTAATAGTGGAAAAGATGAGGGCTGAAAATTCTTAATATCAAGATGAAATAGCTTTTTCTATATGCCTTCCTGTTTATGAAGTCTACTGATACTGAACCCCAAATTTCCCTGTTGATAAGTGTATATGGTTTTCCATTATGCAAAGATTATATCCCTTTTCTTTATTACCATCCTAAGTCATGTCAGAGGCCATGGGTATGTGCTCAGGAACAAAACACTTCAGAACCAATCAGTCATCTCTTTCTTTAGTGTTCAGATCATGTCTCCTAAAGCCATGGATCATTGCAAATCAGTTCTACTGAAAATTACTTTCTTAAATATTTTATAAATTATTCTGACACAATTGTAGACATAAGCTTAAGTATATTTGATTCTAGTTTTAAAGGTAAACTGTTGAATTTTACTCATTTATATAAATTTGCATGTATAGTATAAAATATACAAATATAATATTTTTGTCTACTTTGATTTTAAAATTATAAGATAATAGTTTGTGTCTTTTCCATATTGGAAGTAAGTTGTTACTGATATTACATGATAGCATATTTATAATTTTTATCCTATAATATCTATTGTTTGAAATATTATTAGGCATGCAAAGGAGAAATATTTAAAGACTGACATATGTACCCAGTCATTCTTAATACTCTTTCATATTTGAATCAAAGTTTCTATCATATGAACTTTATATATATATTTTTACTAAAGCTGTGCCCAGACTCTATTTAAAAAGTCAGAACATTAAGTTGTATTTTTAATGATGATAATAACTTAAAGGGAAACCATTTAAACCCAACAATTATAAGCATTAGATTCACCATATTAAAGACTATATTAAAGACTTATTTATGTTGATCTTCATGACAAAGTTGGACATAAATATAATGAAAACATCATTTTTAGCCCTAAGAATGACTTGACATATTGAGTACATATTTTGCCTTTAGACAATGACAGGTTATGACACATATATTCTAAATCCATCTCTTTCTTACTATTTACCCCTAAAGTCTCATTTTTTCTCAGATGAAAACATTGAAGTTTCAAAGGGTAAATGGATCCTGCCAGGCTGAATAGTCTCAAAAGTACATGTATATGAAAAAGCCAGTTGACATTATCTTTTGACATTTCAGACTTCAGGAGATGAAAAAAGTTTTATTTTATTGGCATTTTTTATCACCATATGTAAGCACTCTTGACAGCATGGAAACTCTTTAATAAACTGGGAGAGAGGATTATGAAATGTGGAGGGGTCTATTTTAGACATCCACCAAAATGAAATGCATGCCCTAACATGACATAGGTGTCTGGAGATAATTTCAAAGTGACATGTAGATACATGCTTTAAAATATTGCTACCCAAACTGTGGCATATAGGCCTTTCAAATGACAGGAAATAATACCATTCCAAAATTCAATGAACTATTTGTATGGCTTTTGAACCTTCAAGGTGTTACAAAAGTACAATGTATTTCAACTTAGGAGACATCTTCAGTGACAATAAGAATTAGAAAAAAGTCCAGAAATAGTTATGTCTCCTAAAGGTTATGTCAATAGATTGTCAGCTGGATGGAAGATAATATGATGTCCATATGAAGTAAAATTCACCTAGATGGCAATTGAATTGACCAGTTTTTATGAACTAGTATTATTATATTTTTATAACTGAATTGTAAAGAGTTTCTGATTCATTAGTTATACAGTGATTTTTATTTTCTTTTAAAAAAGCTTTCTACTGTAGTACACCAGAATCCCCACCTCATGGATACATTATCAGTCAAACAGGAGGACAGCTAAACAGTGTGGTCCGCTGGGCCTGTGATCGAGGATTCCGACTTGTCGGGAAAAGCAGTGCTGTGTGCAGAAAGTCTTCCTATGGGTATCACGCATGGGATGCACCGGTCCCTGCTTGTCAAGGTGAAGTATATTAGCCAAAAATGGCACATTGATAAAAGATTAACCTCGTTTAGCGTTTTCATTTAGATTGCTGAAACTTCTAAAATTATAAATATTCAGAAGCATATTATAGATACCTCTAAGGAAAATAAGGCTTGAAAACACAGGCTGATAAATTTGAGGAGCATGTGACGCATTGTTTCGTAATGTTTCATTTGTTGTTATGTGATTTATGTCTTTACTCTCTCCACTTATATGCATACTGTACTCATACATCTACCATCCCGTCACTTAGCTGTCAGAAATGAATGACCCGGAGCTGGATTTTGTGTTAGTGTAGAATCTGCAGAGAGAAAAGAGAGGGAAAGATGGCCAAGGTCACTGAAAACATTCACTCTCAAGTGTGCAAAAATGTGTTCTCAGTACAACAAATGTAAAAGAAAATGTAGCCAATGACCACATTATTTTTTTTTCACTGTTAAGCTAACTTGACAGAAATGACTTTCATTTTGTTAAAAATCAAGGCATACTCTGATTATGCAATGCAAAAGAATGACAAATCAACAAATGGAATATTTTAGAGCTTTGGACTAGGTCCAAAAATGTTTTTTAAAGTAGTTGAGTCTCTTACTAGGTATAGTCAAAAAGACAAGTTTAACAGTTCCACAGGAAGATGTAATGTCATTGGACTTTGACAGTCTTAAAACATATCATATTATTTTGCAATATCAAATTTAAATTTATATTTGATTTATTTTGCCCAGCATATGAAAGCATATATAGCAACTGTGAAGCCTCACATTAAAAATGCAAAGCACTTTTAATAAATAATGGGTGTTACCTCTGATTTACCTATTGAAGGTAATTTATATAAAGAAATAAAATATAAAACAAATCAATTAAAATTTAAAATTTGATAACAACAAGCTGAAATGAACAAAGATTTGATATTACCAGATAACTGAAATGGTTTCTTTTACTTGTTAAATTTTGATCTCTAATTCATGAATATATAGCTTTCATCAGTTCAGTTCAGTTCAGGCACTCAGTCGTATCTGAATCTTTGCGACCCCATGAATCACAGCACACCAAGCCTCCCTGTCCATCACTAACTCCCAGAGTTCACTCAAACTCACGTCCTTCCAGTCGGTGATGCCATCCAGCCATCTTATCCTCTGTTGTCCCCTTTTCCTCCTGCCCCCAATCCCTCCCAGCGTCAGAGTCTTTTCCAGTGAGTCAACTCTTTGCATGAGGTGGCCAGAGTACTGGAGTTTCAGCTTCAGCATCACTCCTTCCAAAGAACACCCAGGGCTGATCTCCTTTAGAATGGACTGGTTGGATCTCCTTGCAGTCCAAGGGACTCTCAGGAGTCTTCTCCACAGTTCAAAAGCATCAATTCTTTGGCACTCAGCTTTCTTCACAGTCCAACTCTCATATCCATACATGAGCACTGGGAAAACCATAGCCTTGACTAGATGGACCTTTGTTGGCAAAGTAATGTCTCTGCTTTTCAATATGCCATCTAGGTTGGTCATAACTTTTCTTCCAAGGAGCAAGCGTCTTTTAATTTCTTGGCTGCAATCACCATCTGTAGTGATTTTGGTACCAAAAAAATAAAGTCTGACACTGTTTCCATTGTTTCCCCATCTATTTCCCATGAAGTCATGGGACCAGATGCCATGATCTTTGTTTTCTGAATGTTGAGCTTTAAGCCAACTTTTTCACTCTCCTCTTTCACTTTTATCAAGAGGCTTTTGAGTTCCTCTTCACTTTCTGCCATAAGGGTGGTGTCATCGGCGTAACTGAGGTTATTGAGATTTCTCCCGGCAGTCTTGATGCCAGCTTGTGCTTCTTCCAGCCCAGTGTTTCTCATGGTGTACTCTGCATATAAGTTAAATAAGCAGGGTGACCATATATGGCCTTGGCGTACTCCTTTTCCTATTTGGAACCAGTCTGTTGTTCCATGTCCAGTTTTCATAGATATATAGAAAAAAGTGAGAACTGAAAAACTGTTTCTTTATTTTATTGATTCAGAAACATTAATTACTTATTAGATAGTGGGTTACCAACACTGAAGGCACTGACTTCTTGTAGAATAGATACATTTAATAAACTGTCAAAACTTCTGCTTTTCTTTGACCAATGAATAGCAAATGTATTTATACATTTCTAGTATTTCATATGGATTTAAAGTAAACATTTAAATGCTCTGAACTTTGAACAATTAAATATGTTATCAATAATTATTCATGTATATAATTAATC
This sequence comes from Capricornis sumatraensis, assembly GCF_032405125.1. NCBI lineage: Eukaryota > Metazoa > Chordata > Mammalia > Artiodactyla > Bovidae > Capricornis > Capricornis sumatraensis. Next base: position 71,202,103 of record NC_091079.1, read on the forward strand.
TTTAAGAAAACTTTAGTGAAAACAGTTAACTATTGATTAAAATAAAAAATTATACTGAACTTTCTGAAATTCTGACATTGTTTTGTAATGTTAGCACTATAATTTCATTGATTTTTTTTGGTGTATAATATGTCATTTATATATAGAGCCTTTTTTATTGTTGTTGACTTTAAATTTTTCTATAATTACAAAAGATAAAATGTAGCTGGAAAAAAGACATTTTACATAGTAAAGTGATAAAATATTTATATTAGTAACTCAAAGAATCATTTCCAAAATGGAACCTTGATTTTCATTGCAACAAGTTTAAAAGATTATTTTATAAAAAAATTTTATTGTATGTGACCTATCTGTGTTTGGATATAACTAATTAAAATGAAATGGCTAAATATCATTGGAAAGAGCTATATACACTATACAGTTTTGTTGTTGCTGTTGTTCCAAATTTGTTTTGCATTCTTCAGTCACTTTTATTTTTGTCTCTTCAGTCTCCTTATACATCCTTGCATATTTTACTTGAGCTATGGTTAGACAATATGAACACAGTTAAAGATAGAAAAAGTATTCTGTTGTCTCTATTCAGGTTTGGTTAGGTGTTTTATTTGTCTGAATATCAAGTGATCATTCATTGACCCCTTGAATTAAATCATTATCATCCCTCTACGCAATTGAATGTTGTACAGTGCCGTGTCCAGCACAGCGGGTGAGAAAGACTTGAAATGGGGTGAGCGCCTAATAAAATGACAGACAGATAATTTGGCATGCAGAGAGTCAGGGGCCCCTCCAGCTCTCCATGGCAGGAAGACAAAATGACTCCTTTCAGCTCGCACTTTTATTGGTAGAAGTCATATGAAATCATTAGGAAATAGCTATTCTGGGGAGTTTGATCAGCACACCATAAAGAGGCAGTAAAGTTAAGGCTCTACTGTTAATTAGGAACATCTTGTTTTGTGTTCATGGGGACGGCCGCAGGGGCGAGCAGTGAAGCGGAGCAGAAAGATGTCCTGCCCCAGGTGTGTCCGGTGGACATGCTTGCATGGACAATCAGGAGGGCACAGTTTGCCACACCCTCGAGTCATGTGGCGGGTTCTGGTCTCTGCTCCGCCAGGCTGCAACAGTACAGGGTTATGTAGAAACAGTCACTTTATATTCCCTGTTTTCACTTTTAATTTGTGATTTTTGAGAGCTCTAGAGAGAAGCCTCTGACAATCACTCAGTGATGAAGATTCTTCTGAACTATGTTTTTCTTTCTTTAGCTAAGAACTTAAATTGTAATGTATTTACAGGCACATTTGTTGTATCATTTTAGTATGTTGTCTTTTTTTTTCAGTTCTGAAATATAGTCATTTTATACTAACCATGTGTATAAAATCTATACTATTTAAATTTCATTGTTACTTTGCTATAAGTTTAACCTACACCATCCCAACAATTTGCAGTAAACAGTCTTCAGTAGGGATTCAGTGTGGATGGTTTGTTAAAAATTGAAATTCCCAGAAGTCCTAAGTGGAAATACTAACATTGCTTTAATAGATATCAGGGAATGATTTATGTTTGCACCACTATTTTAGAGGTCTATAATTAGATAGCTGGGATAATAACATAATTATATGAGATTGCTTATATAATTTATTAAATCAAAATTACTTTTCTGTTTATAATTTGTAAGTTATTAAATTACAAAAGATCAAACTATTCAACAGTAGGGGGTCTGCCATTTAATTTTGAGAATTTTTTATAGGTTTAGCTAAGATTACTTTTTTTTTTTAACTTTGTAGTCAATTTGCATGGATTAATCAAAATTAAATACCTAAGTTAAGGGTTTTAGATTGAAATGAGAGACAGGTAAATAGAATACAACTTTTATAAATATTACAATAAAACTCACATTTTTCTGTTCTCTTCATATGAGAAAAATATAGTTACTAGTCCAAAATGTCTTATGTAAAATCAATAAAATGAGGTATTTCAGAAATTAGAAATTTTATGACCAGATGTCATAAATAACTCCAGCTGGTTGAAGTCTGTACCCATATTCAAATATATTAATCTTTCTGCAGATAGATGTATGAATATTTATACTGAATATTATATATAAAAGATACAGAGAATCTCATTTAGGGTTTGTCTGCCAAATATATTCTTTGAAAATTTATTTTTTTTCTTTTTGGAGATGCAGATTGTGCACAGACTGGAAGCAACTGACTTTAGAGGACTTCTGTATAGACATTTTAACTTATGTGAAAATATTTTATATGTGATAAACTATTTAAATTAAATCTATACTGTAAATAGCACCTTATGGTAAAACTAACTTTTATGTAAATTTGATTTATAAATATTTATAAATAAAAATCAAGATATCAAAGACATATCAGCAAAATGCAGAAATATCCAAGCTACAATGAAAACAGTAAGTCCTGGCCCTGCATTTATTAGACATATCCATACACATCATATTCCATGAATTCATGGAGTTTGACTGGACCTAAGATAAGGTAATATCCAGCTTCCAGGTAAAAACCCCTGTTTTCCTCCTGCCCCAAATCCTCATGTGTGTTGGTTATCACCACCTGTAAACACTTTAGTCAAATTGAATAGAGCTAATTTGCTAGGTTCAGACATGAGTTAGTGCTAATACACTCTATATTTACCTACCTTGCCTTCTCATATAATCTATAAACATGCAGATAATCATGCACGCACTGACAAAAAACTCAGTAAGAAACTAAGAAAGAAAGCATTAATAATGTATGGATTCACCAATTTAAAAGCACTTTCAACACGAGTTTGAAATAAATGATTCAGAAAACGTTATAGCTCAGACAAGCTTTTTGGGGAAATATTCTGAAATTGTTTCAGAGGAATTAATAAAAATCCAAATAGTTTTATATGCTTTAAAATTAATGAGACAGCTGATTATTTTTCTGCTTCTTTTGTCTTCTATGTATGTATTTAATTTAGCAATTTCCTGTGGGATTCCTAAAGCTCCAACAAATGGAGGAATACTCACAACAGACTACTTGGTAGGAACTCGAGTTACCTATTTTTGTAATGATGGATATAGATTGTCATCTAAGGAACTTACCACGGCCATATGTCAATCAGATGGAACTTGGAGCAATCATAACAAGACCCCTCGTTGTGTTGGTATGTATGTTAAGAAAATTTCATCACTTGTGTTTCTACTGGTATCTTATTTGATTTAAAACTTTATGTATCAGACTCTAGAGCTCTTCCCTGAAGTGATGTCTAAGAAATAAAAGTAAATTAAGCTGTCTTGTGCTATAAAGAACTAGAATATAATGTAAAGACTTTTTACTCATTTTCAGAAGCTCTAGAATATATATGTCAAGAGAATAAAATGACTTTTTTTTATTTACTTTGTAGAAGGGCATCCATTAGTCAGCATGTTTTCAATACATAGGTATTTTGAAAAAATTTTTGAAGTTTGCATGAATGAAATTATATTTAATACATTCAGTTCTGGCTTTTATAAACATAAATGATGCTGCTGAGATGATCCAAACTTTTAAATAATTGTCAAACTTCTTCATAGAGCTTACATTTCGAATATTTTTCATTGCTGTCATTAATACTGTAAAATAGGTAAAATAATATTATATAATGGTTATTGAAAATAATTCACATAAAATATTTGATAGCAAAAGGACTGGAAATGTGTTTAAATAAGGTCTTTAATTTTTCTATATAAAACATTTATTCTCCTTTAGTACTGACATTTCAACTTAGCTGTGATTTCATTTAAAATGGGATTGTTAAATTATTTGAAGTCTTAACGTAAGTGTCTAGTAATGCATTTACTTATGCTGAGCAAGTTTTGAATCAGCTGTTTATATTGACACTGGGAACTGAGTTCTGTTCATTCAGCAAAAGAGTGAATACTGAATACTCATAAACACTCACACAGGCAAAGTTTATTTTAAAGGATAGAAATATAAAGTTCTTAGCATAGACACTGAGAGGGGGTAAAGAGCTGCCAAAAGGCATGAATAACAGCAGTTTATATCTTTATTAGAATTAATCTGTTCACTTTTGGTTGGCTCAGAGCCAGATATCTGTAATTTCTGAACAATCAGCTTAAATGTTACCATGTCCAATTTGTCATTTTTATGGATTTTTGGGTCCCCCATTTTCTCAGTGTCTCCAGATACTATGATGCATCCATTGACCCTTTCTGAGGACCTCAGACAATTATTTAAGGACCAAATATATGTTTAAGAGTTAATGGTCCACCTGGAGTTTTTCTTCTTGATGAACTGGACATAAATTAATATTGGTCTTGTCCTGAGTCTGCATGTTTTATGACCCTCCAGTCTAGTGAGGCTTGCCTCTGAATGCCTGGAAACTGGAGCAAATATGGCTTTAGGCTAGTGAAGCAAAACATTCATATGGGAGAATTAAAATTGAAATTAGAAAAGAACAGAGCCTCTGACCCTACACTGACTGCCTAACAATTTCCACCTCAATATCAAAAGTCTTGCATAAAAAGATCATTCTCATAAAACAGATTTTCTCAAAATATATAGTCAGTAATAGAGATTCTAGGTAAATGGAACAATATGTGCAGGTACTTTCAATTGTGAAATAGCATGATATATTCAAGGAACTTCCAATAATACCATAGAGCTGAGGGGAAGATTAGCATGAAGAAAAAAATTACTGAAGACTTTGTATGGCTCAGTAGTGAAGGAAGTAAGGAAGTGATGAACTAAGAATGGAATAGATATGAGACATAATTAAGTAAAACAGACATGACTGACTTAGTAGTATTTATCTTGTTTTTTGTATAGTTGTTACATGTCCAAGTATCAATTCCTTTACTTTGGAACATGGAAGATGGAGAATTGTGAATGGTTCCCATTACGAATACAAAACCAAAGTAGTTTTCAGCTGTGATCCTGGTTATCATGGATTAGGTCCTGCTTCTATTGAATGTCTTCCTAATGGTACCTGGAGTTGGAGAAATGAAAGACCGTATTGCCAAAGTAAGTATACATTCCATTAAAATTATTTCATAAGCAGTCCTTGGTGAATGAATTACTTGATCACTTCTCAACACACTCTAGAACAGTAATGAGATAATGTTAATTAAAAATAATTTATTCTCAAGTCATCTTAAAAACTTTGTAACTGTTTTTGTATTTGTAAATGCTTATTAAAAACAGAGTCCTTGGATTCAGATATTCTTTGCTTAGATTCTAGGTCTATCATTTATTAAAACAACTAGGCAGATCTTAGCCCTTTACATGTATTATTTCAGTTATACCTTAGTTCCCATTCTATGTCAGTTGATATTATTAGATTTATTTTACTAAAGAAGGAATTGTGCCCAAGAATTTAATCATGTTATGTCAAGTCATAGAGCCTATAAATGATGGAGAACTGGGCTTCAACCCATGGATTCTAATGAAAACCTCTGCCTTTTAGTGTTATTTAATGTTTATTCTGTTTCTTAGACTAGAAAATTATAGTAATGCCTTGTTGTTATTGTTCATTTGTTATGTCCAGTTCTTTGTGACCTCATGGACTGTAGCCTTCCAGGCTGTCCATGGATTTCTTGCCATGGATTTCCCAGGCAAGAATACTAGAGTGGCTTGTTATTTCCTTCTCCATAAGTTCTTCCCAGATCAGAGATTGAAAACATGTCTCCTGCATTGGCAGGCAGATTCTTTACCACGAAGCCACCAGGGAAGCCCACAGTAATACCTATCTCATACTTACTATTTACAATTTAATGGTGTTACATGTTGAAAATACCAGCTAGAACCTGATTCACAGCAGAAATTCAGTAAACATTTATTGAATGAAATTGAACATTTGAGTCATTCTATTTTCTTGCTTTCTTATAATAATACTATACATGGCCAGTGTATAAGGTAGATAAGCTAGCTGAACATAGAAAAATCAGTGGAAATATCTTGAACTTTATTTACTACATTTATTGGGTATTTACTTAGTGCCAGGAAATATACTAAGCTGAAAATTCATCCTTTTATTTCATGTTCATCACAATTTTAAGGCATTTATGATATAAACACATAATTTAGAAATAAGCTAATAAAAACATCTGACATCTAAATGGATTATGGTGACTAAAATATTTAACATAACAGATAACTCTAACAGATAACTGTCTATATGTAGTAAGTATACAAGTACCTAATAATAATTTACTTATGAATATTTGATTTATTTTCTTAATCTCCATACAAGTAAAGAATCTTGGGGTTGCCATTTTTATAATCATTGATGAATTAAATCTCAAAATGCGCATATAAGTTATATATTCTAAAACTATAGCATATGTATTTGTAAATTTCACCTTATTTTCTTAGGTTTTCACCCAAGATCTTTCCCTTTCTCTGGTCTCATTGTTCTTCCATTTCAAATTCATTAAAAGGACACATGGGATAAGGATATTTCAAAGAGCTAGGAAAAAATGTATAACAGCAGCATTCATTATATCAAACATTAAACAAATATTTGTCTGGTTTCTTTGTGTTCTGTCCTTTATTATATAGAAAAATTTAAGTTCTACATAAGATCAGGTTCCTGCCCAGAAGTAAGAGTGGAGCAAAAATCAGAACCTAAGAATTACAGTTCATAGAGAAAATGGAAAGAACAGAATTTTTTTCTGGTACTTCATTTATTCATCTTTTACATTAAAATATTTAAATATCAGTGTTATTAACCCTATATTATAGCTTCTGCAAAGAATTGTTTGGGGGATTAGTTCAAAACAATCAATATATCTTAAATTTTACATGCAATTTTTCAAAGTTTGCAAATTTTCTATTTGTCTATCTAATAGTCTCCTAAAGCCTAGAGATGAAAGCCAGACCTGGAGCCAGATAAAGGCTGGTGGTTAATTATTAAATTCTGGATTTAAATTGCTAGCTGTAAATTTTTATTTAGCTGTTTATGGGCTCTGAAATCTTATTAAAGTTACTGATAAATCAGAGAAAGACTTTAGACTAATAAATTATCCTCCCTTTAATATTGCTGGGTTTTTTTGTTTTTGTTTTTGTTTTTTTTTCACCACAACCTGCTGAGTGACCAGGTTGGCTAAGCAAAACACACAAACAAAATCACATGTCATCACATGTCACTGTTACTTCCCTGGTGGCTCAGCTGATAAAGAATCCACTGGCAATGTGAGAGACCTCGGTTCAATCCTTGGGTTGCGAAGATCCCCTGGAGAAGGGAATGGCTACCCACTCCAGTATTGTGGCCTGGAGAATTCCATGGACAGAGGATTCTGGCAGACTACAGTCCATGGGGTCCCAAAGAGTCAGACAAGACGGAGCGACTTTATTACATTACATGGGAACTCAAAGGAGAAAAACTTTAAATTATGTCATTTATTTTCTTTATACTTTCATGATCTTTCAAACATGTTTTGCAAATATCAAGTTTAATTGTCGTATTTAATTGTCAATTTTAATGGTCAAATCATAGGAATTCAGAATGTTGAAAACATGATTTTGTTACAAGTTCATGTTGACTGTATCTTTAGGATTTTTTATTATGTTATTGTTTTCAAGTTATTTCCTGTGGAGAACTCCCAACCCCTCCCAATGGAAATAAGATTGGCACTCAGACTTCATATGGCTCAACGGCCATCTTTACCTGTGATGCAGGATTCATGCTTGTGGGCTCTGCTGTTCGGGAATGCCTTTCTTCAGGTCTTTGGAGTGGATCAGACACCAGATGCCTAGGTACAGATTTTTAAGTCATTTTAAGCAAACATTTTATTCTCCCTCTCAAAAGGCAGCCCTTTTTCATAAGAGATAGTAACATATTCACTCAGTAAGGATGATAAAAACTGGAAAATGTTTAACTTTTAAAATGTCTCATGGTAAAAAAGCTATTAAACAGATATATCTTAATCTACTAGTATTCCAAATGAGAATCTTAAGTCATTAAGGAAAGGCAGAAATTTTTCCCAGCATGGTGAGAATAAAAGGTGAAAACTAATTGCTGAAAATTATATGTCTGCATACTCCACTGAATTAAGCACTGTAGCTGTTAATTCATTCTAAACCATCAATTCTCCTTTCACCTGTTTGCTTAAGGTAATGACTAAAGAAGAAAGACAACTTCCACATTTAACTTTCTCCCTTTTTACTTCCTAACAATTCAACATATGTAATATTACTTTTTATTAAAACTTGAAAATATATTTTTATTTATTATATATATTATTATTATAAATAAAGCTTTTCATTATTTTAAAATATATGTAAACTAACTTTAAAATACTCTATTTGATAACTCTTTGTCCTGATGAACTGCTATTGTATGCTATATGTTATTTATTGGATTTTGTATATAGAGTGTGGTTTTATTCACCTACTTAGAACCCTGATTCTGTTTTCTGGAATGATAAGGTGTAAGAGGAATGTTTATAAACAAACATTGACTCTCAGTCTATACAGACAACATTCTTGCATAGGATATAGTGTTGACATCTAATATAAATTCAAAAGCGTGTCAGTAGGAGGAATGTGCTATTGCCAAATAAGCAGATCCTAGAAACTTATATTTTGAATTAATTTGAATAATGCACATAGCCCAGTCATTCTTCTCATGGTTGCAAACAACTTATCCTTATAGCCCCAGATACTTTTGGCTTAGAATGATCCTAGAATGTGCTTATGATTGTTTAAATATAGTGTATTTATTCTCAAACTCCCAGCATTTTATTATAAATTTTTCAGTTGAGAGACTTGATGAATACCCACATGCCTACTATCTAGAATGTACACTTAAACACTTGTATTTGCATATCACTGATCTATTCATCCTTTCATGCCTGTATTAACCCATAAATTCATTTTATTTTTGACACATTTTAAAATTGCCAAATGCAGTACATTTCATTTGTAAACATTTCTATATACATATAAGCTAGCTAGAGTTCAATATTTGCTTATGGTTCTTTTTTTTATGTTGGAAAGTGTACAGTGCCATAAATACACTTGGTGCATTTTGACAGCTGTGTACTCCTATATAACTAAAACTACTCAGTAGTTACAGAACATTACCATTAGCTCAGAAAGCTTCCTTGTGACCCTTCATAGTCAATTTGCAGCTCTCCTCCCCTACACCCTGAGATAATAGCTGTTCTGTTTTTTTCGCCATATGGTAGTTCTTCCTGTTCTAGAAATTCATGTGAATGGAATCCTAAGTTTTGTACTCTTTTTGTGTAAGGTTTGTTTTATTCTGTTTCAATTATGTTTTTGTGTGTATCAGTCATTTTTTTTTTAATCTCTAAGTAGAATCTCCTTGTCTTGACCATTCCCCTACTGGTGATCATATGGACTCAATCCAGTTTGGGGTGATTATGAATAAAGTTGCTATGGATATTTGCATAAAAGTCTTTTTGTGGACACATCTATTCATTTCTGGTGTATACTCTGGATTGAAATTTCTAGAAGAGTTCTAGTTGTCTCACATTTTCTCTAGCATATGGTATAGCTAGTTTTTAAATTTTATTCATTTTTTGGCAGTCATAAAGGTATCTTGCAAAATTTAACTTGCACTATCTTGATGACAACTGATCAAGTACAGTTTCCTGGGCTTATTGGCCATTCATAAATTTTCCTTTGTGAAATTCTGAAGTATCTTATAAATTGCCTTTTATTATGAGTTATAGGAGTTCTTTACATACTGATTTTTTTTAAATAATTTCTCCCCACCTTTTACTTGCCTATTCACTCCTAATGGTGTCTTAATGAGCAGAAGTTTTCAATTTTTATAAAATCTATTTTCTCTCTTTTTTTCTTTCTTGTTATTACTTTCTGTCTCTAGTTTAGGAAACCTTTGTTCAATCATAAGTCACAAAGATTTCATTTCATATATTTTCCTAGAATTCTTGCAATTTTGGTATTACTTTATATCTACAACTTATTTTTAATTTGTTGTTGTATATATCATGAAGTAAGGCTGAGGGTTTTTCTTTGCTTGTTTGTTTTCCAGAAAGGTATCTGCCACTTCAAATTTGTTCTTATATTTCAAGATCACTTTGGATACTCCATGTCCTTTGTGTGTTCATATATGTTTTAGAATTAGCTTATTTTTTTATTTTTAAAATGCCTGGTAAGATTATGATCACAATTACATTCAATGTATAAATCACTGGGGAGAATTGGCATCTAACAACATTAAGTCTTCTACTTCCTGAACATGGTGAAGTTAGTATATTTATTCACTTATTAAGGTCTTCTTTTTTTTTGCAATAGGAAATTTTTATCATAGAGATCATGTATACCTATTGTTAAATTTATTCAGCAGTATTTTTTGTGTGTTTACACTGTTATATGAAATTGTTCATTACTAATTGCATTTCTAATTATTTTCTATTATAAAAATTATTTAAATTATTTATCCTAGTATCCTGCAGCTTTTGTTCACCTATTAGTTATGGATTTTCTTAAAACAGCATTGTCTATGTGTATGTCATGAGCATAAAATATAAGAGTTTTACTTTTTTTGTCTTTTCCTTTATGTTTTTCCTTTATTCCTTTATATTAGTATAGCCCACCAAACAGTGTTAAATAGAGCTAGTGAGAGTGGTCATGCTTTTCTTGGCCCCTGTATCAGGAGGAAAGGATTTAATATTTCATCAATCGATATAATATGAACTTTTTTTCTTAGATGTATTTATAAGGTTCAGAAAATGTCTGTACATTCCTAAGTATGGTAGATGACAGTGGTCAATATTTCATCTTAAACCAACAAGTCATTTCTAGATAAAACCCAGATAATCATGATGTAGTATATTTTTTTTTCTAAGTTGTTTTTTTTTAAAATCCTGCATCTGTATTCATAAGGGACATTTTTTCTGTGTCTTTTATAGGTTTAATATTGGGGTTATGATTACTTCATTAAACAAATTAGGAAGTGATTCTTTTTCTTCTGTTTTCTAAGAGTTTGTATAAGACTGGTATTTGTTTGTTTCCTTGCTTTTTTTGCTTAAATATTTGATTGAAATTACCAGTGAAAAAATATAAATCTAAGTGTATTTTTTTTTCGCAGAGGGAGTTATTATTTAAGAATTACTTTAATAGATACTTTAATAGATAAAGGACTATTTGTATTTTCTTGTGTTAGTTTTTGGATGATACAACTTCAAAAAATTTGTCCTCTTGTTCTGAATTGTTAAATATGTTGTAATAAAACAGTTCTTAATATTCCCTGATCCTTTTAACATCTGTAAGCTTTATAGTAATGTTACTTCATTCATTCCTAACATTGGTAATTTTAGTATCTTTTTTGTTTGTTGATAGGATTAGCTAGGAGCTTAACAAAGCTAGGAGTTTAACAATTTTGCCCACTTTTTTTTTAAGTTTCTAACCTTTGACTACCTTGATTGTCTTTCAAAGTGAGATATTTCACCTGGCCTGGTCTCCATTTTCCTTCTTCTTTTTTTTTTTTTTTAATAGAGGGCTAACTGACATACAGTATTATGTTAGTTTATCTTACAACATATGAATTCAACATTTGTATACATTGCAAAATAGTTCCTAGAGTAAGTCTAGTTACTGTCACTTTGCAAAGTTAACACAAAATTATTGAATATATTCCCCAAGCTGTACATTGTATCCTCATGACTTACTTATTTTATTCACCTTCCTCTTTCTCTCCTCTCCTCTGTCAACCTCTAATCTCTTCTCTGTTTTTATTCTGTTTGCTTTTTTGTTTTGTTTTTTGGATTCCAAATATAAGTGAAGTCGTTGTGGTATTTATCTTTCTCTACTGACTTATTTCACTTAGTGTAATACCCTCAAGGTCCCTCCGTGTTATTCTGAATGGCAAGATTCTGTACTTTTTATAGCTGAGTAGTATACCATTATGCATGTGTGAGATGAGTGTGTGTATTTTATAGATTTTTATCAGTTCATCTATTGAGGGACACTTAGTGGTTTTCATATTTTGGCTACTGTAAACAATGCTACAATGAACATGAAAGTGCATAAATCTTTTTGAGTTAGTGTTTATTTTTTCCCTTTGGATAGATACCCAGTAGTGGGATTGCTGGATCACATGGAAGCTCTATTTTTAATTTTTTGAGTAATCTCCATATTGTTTTCCATAGTGGCTGGACCAGTTTACATTCTCACCAAAAATGCACAGGGGTTTCTTTTCTCTACCTCCTCACCAACACTTGCTATTTCTAGTTGTCTTTCTGATAATGACGATCCTGACAGGTGTAAGGTGATACCTCTTTGTGGTTTTGATTTGCATTTCCCTGATGTTTAGTGATTTCCAGCTTCTTTTCATGTGCCTGTGGGCAAATTATATGTCTTCTTTGGAAAAATGTTTGCTGAGGTCCTCTGCCTATTTTTTTTTTTTTAATTCAACTGCTTGTGTTTGTTGTTGTTGTTGTTGTTTTTACTGTTGTTACTGAGCTATATGATCTCTTTATATATTTTGGAAAGTAGCTCTTTTTCATTTATATCATTTTCATATATCTTCTCTAATTCCGCCAATTGCCTTATCGTTTTGATGACAGTTTTCATTCACTGTGTAAAAGCTTTTTTATTTATTTTTTTTGTTGTCTTTGTCAAAGAAGACCGATCTAAAAAAAATATATTGTTTAGAATGATGTCAGACAATATGCTGCTTATGTTTTCTTCTAGGAGTTCACGGTTTTGAATCCTTCATTATATATAATTTTATTTGTTTTTGGCCATGTAGTCTTCATTGCTGGACAGGCTTTTCTCTGGTCACACTGAGCAAGAACTAGTTGTGATGCTAGGGCTTCTCACTGTGTGGTGGCTTCTCTTGTTGGGTAGCGGCCCTAGAGCACATGAGCTTCAGTACTTGCCACATGTGGGCTCAGTAATTGTGGCTCCCAGGTTCTAGAGCACAGGCTTATTAGCTGTGGCGCACAGGCTTACTTGTTCCATGGCATTTAATTTTTTATACTGAAACTATACTAAATTTATTACTACTAATAGTTTTTGGTAGCATCTTAAGAATTTTCTATATACAGTATCTGAAAATAGTGATAGTTTTATTTTGTTCCTTCCAGTTTGGATGTGTTTTATTTCTTTTCCTTGTGTGATTACTGTTGTTATTCCAAACCCAAGTCTCCTGCATTGCAGGCAGATGCTTGACCATCTGAGCTATTAGGGAAGCCCAACATAGTGCTTGGATCCCTGGAATAAATCACACTTGATCTTGATGTATGATTTGTTTAAAGTATTGTTGAATTCAGTTTGCCAATATTTTGTTGAGGATTTTTTTTACATCTATATTTATTAGGGATATTGATCTTTAGATTTCCTTTTTGTGGTGTCCTTGACTGGTTTTGGTGTCAGGGTAATGCTGGCCTCATAAAATAAGCTTCAAAGATTTCTTTGCCATATAATTTTTTGGAAGAGTTTCAGAAGAATAACTTTTAAAAATTCACCAGTGAAGTCATCTAGTCCTGGATTTTTGTCTGTTGAAAGGTTTTTGACTACTGTCACTATCTGTGTACTGTGATTGTTTGATTCAGATTTTCTATTTCTTCATGAATCAGTCTTGAAAGACTGTAAATTTCTAAAGATTTATACATTTCTTCTAGTTTTTCCAATTTGTTGATAATAATTGCTCCTAGTAGTCTCATAATTCTTTGTATTTTTGTGCTAATAGTTGTAATCTCTCATCTTTTATTTCTGAGTTTATTTGAGCCTTTTCTCTTGTTTTTAAAGAAAGAATTTTTAGTTCAGGTAATTTTCTCTGTTATTTATCTATTTCCTTGATTTCTATAAATGTCTTTAATATATTCTTCTATGTATTTATTTTGGCTTTTCTTTTTTTATTTTCCTTTTCCTAAAATGAAATATTGCTTATATCATAAAATAGGATATTGCTGTATTGTATATAAATACATAAATCAAAAAACTAGATCAAAATATTAAAAAATATTATTTTGACCCATTTCAGCGGGTCACTGTGGAATTCCGGAGCTTATTGTGAATGGTCAAGTCATTGGAGAAAACTATGGTTACAGAGACACAGTTGTTTATCAGTGTAATCCTGGTTTTCGCTTGATTGGTTCTTCAGTAAGAATATGTCAACAAGATCACAATTGGTCTGGTCAACTTCCAGCCTGTGTGCGTAAGTAAGCATAGCAAAAGTAGTCAAAGACCTCTGTTCAGTTCTCATGTAATTACCAATATTTTTTTCTTAGGTAAGGTAAATGATTATACAGACAGATACACAAACAGGTATGCATGTGTATTTAAAGAACTAAGTTCTCATAATGCATTTTTTTATACTGACATGCTAGTCTTTAAAGTAGGGTGTGTTCAGAAGTATAAAAAACCATTCACTATGAAAGTGGAAGATATATTAGAATGTGTGTCATTACTCTTTTGGATTTGGAACAATTTTGTTACTGTTTTAATAAAAGATCTCACTAGTTCAGCAAATATTCATCTAATCTCTTAAGTTAATTTAGATGTGAATTTACACCTGAAGGATAAAATGAATTTTAAAATATTCTAGTGCTTTTTCTTTCTCTCACTGAATACCCAGTACTCAGAATTACACAGTATTTCACATCACAATTTATCCTATTTTGGATTGAAAAGTAAATTATCCATGTATTTTTGTTTTTTCTCCTGATAATTTCCACCAGCAATCACTGATATTTATATTAAAATCGGTGTTAGGAAATGAGGATAAACACTGTAAACATGTTGTAGTTTTAACATTATAGGATTAAATGACAAAGATTTTGGAGGCTTCAGAGAAATAATTCATGGGGCTTTTAGTATGAGTTCACATATTTATAAATTCTATCACTGTCAACCTCATATCCAATCAACAGCATTTTATTGGAGTTCTAGTTTAATGGAAAATACATTAGTGTGTTAAGATTTAATAAGATAATAGAGCATACAGTTATCAAAATTGCTTATCTGTGTTGTGTGTGCATGTGATAACAGACCATCTAATGATTTAAAGACAGAAATATTATGCTGGATCTATACCAGTTTTTTTGCCTTTCATTATATAAAGAAAGTGAAGTCAGTCAGTCATGTCTGACTCTTTGCAACCCCGTGGACTGTAGACTGCCAGGCTCCTCCATCCATGGTATTTTCCAGGCAAGAATACTGGAGTGGGTTGTCATTTCCTTCACCAGGGGAATCTTCCCGACCCAGGAATCAAACCTGGGTCTCCTGAACTGCAGGCAGACTCTTTACTGGCTGAGCCACTGGGGAATCTCTTCATTATATAAAGGCATAGCCAACTAACACTACTACTTTTCTTGCTGAATAATTGGGACTATAAATGAAAACTGGCCCCTGAGGTAAAACAAGCACAAGTTTCTCTATTAATAATTTTAAACAGGAATAAGATTCAATTACATTTTCAAATGAATGGTTGATATTAACATTACAGCAGAAAATTAATTGCTGTTGGGTCATTTCAAAGTATTAAAAGTGACGTCGTCTTTCACTGTACCCAATTATGAAGCAGTATTACTGGAGTTGCTATGATTAATTAGTGAGATAATGCAATAAAACAGTTCATAGAAATACGATGTGTTTGGGAAAACCAAGCACTAAATAAATTCTAAAAAAAAGCTTTAAAATGATTAAAATAGTTCATCTAATTGAAATAGTTCATCTAATTTCTACATCTGTGTCAGTATTTCCAAACAAAACTGCTAGGTTATCAAATATCAATAGTGAAGAAAATATACCAGTAAGGTTGTTTGGTTTAGGGAATGTTAATATTGGTATCTCAATATATTAAGAATTCTAATACAGCATAAGACATCATTTTTATTGCAGTCATATTAAGCTATTCTTCAAGCACACTTTTGTTTATCCATTAATCATAAAAAATGATTGCATAAATAATATAAGAAATGATTTCAAAATTAAATACAAAAAATTGCCTTCATTTAATTCTTAAGCCCCACTAGAAAAGGAAAGTTGATTCAGTTTCATTCCTTTTTGCCGTTAACTAGTTATGTGAACTTCAATCATTCCCAAATGTCTTTGAATTTAAGTGTTCTTCCCTAAAAAGAAATAAAATGAAAAGTTACCATGGAACTTTTAATATCTATGCACCACTTGCATACCGTTACTAGAATTACAAATAATTGTCTACTCTCTAACATAATATTGCAATGATTCTACTCTATTGGACCAGTTTGGCTTTCTAAATTGTTCCTTTGCATTAATAAAATTAAGTATTTTTTCCTACAAAAGTGGCCTTCTTTCCACATTCTTTGAGGTAATTAAGTGTACTTTTCATTTAATAATTGATAACCAATTATTCTATTCTGTGTCTCTCCCAACCTGACCTTGTTGCTGTTAGCTGTGAGCTGTGGTCACCCTGGTAGTCCAATTTATGGAAGAACAAGTGGGAATGGATTCAATTTTAATGATGTGGTAACATTCTCATGCAATATTGGGTATCTCATGCAGGGGCCAACAAAGGCCCAGTGCCAGGCCAACAGACAGTGGAGCCATCCTCCACCAGTGTGCAAAGGTAAAAATCTAACCGTATTACAGCTGAGAGCATTGTAATAATATGTCTGTATAAACACAAATGGTAATGTTTGAAACAATTTGGGCAAAACAGTAGAAAATTAATAAAACAAATATTTAATATTGATATCATCTCATTACTAATGCTTTCCTTTATCTTATTTGTTAACTTTTTTAGAAGTTATAGAACTGATAAATGTTATTTCAGTTGCTTAACTAACTGTGTTATCTGGTACCTGTTCTGTAGCTGTATATAAAGTCATTTAGCTCATTTTTACTTACAGTTGGCTTCAGAATTAATAGAACTAATCTTCTCAGTTTATTTTTTCACATTTTTAAACATTGTGGAGTATAGTTAATTTACAATGTTATATTGTAAATTTTTGTTGGAGTATAGTTGATTTACAGTGTTATGTTAGTTTCAGGTGTTACATATATATATATATGTATGTATGTGTGTATATATCTTTTTAAGATTATTTTCCCATATAGGTAATTACACAGTATTGAGTAGAGTTCCCTGTACTATACAGTAGGTCCTTATTAGTTATCTAGTTTATATATAGTGATGTGTATATATCAATCCTAATCTCCCAATTTATCTCCTCTCTTCCTCCTGGTAACCATAAGTCCATTTTCTACATCTGTGACTCTATTTCTATTTTCTAAATCTTTCTCTGTCTGATTTACTTTACTCAGTATGACAATCTTCATATTTTTGGAAAAACAATGTTTGAGGTTTATATTACCATAATACCTGTGTTTGTTAGGAGTTTGTTTATTGTTCTCTCTATGGAAACATAGAGAATCATTTGTATTTTTTCTGTTTGCAAAGAAGTATGATATATTTCATAGTCTGATAAAATACACTTCAATTATCATTTTCCTCCATTTTCTATAACCATAGGTTGAAAGGTTTATTTCTTTTTTTATGTATCATTCTTTATAAATCTGTATTCAGTATATTTACAGAGTTGCTGTTGTTTAAAATAGTTTTGCAAAGAAGCTCTCCTGTTTCCAATATTTTCAGCCATATATCCATAGTTCTTTATGTTAATTTTCTTGCTTGAATCTTTGTTTTGTTTGATAAAATTTACCTTTGAAACTAAGTTTCTAATGAAAATTTATATATTATACTATCCTAAATATATATTTTTAAAATGTGTCATTTGTTTAGTGGTCAACTGTTCTGATCCTGGAATTCCAGCCAATTCCAAAAGAGAAAGTAAAATAGAACATGGGAATTTCACCTATGGCACTGTGGTATTCTATGACTGCAATCCTGGATATTTCTTATTTGGATCTTCAGTTTTGATATGTCAACCAAATGGACAATGGGACAAACCTTTACCAGAATGTATCAGTAAGTAGATAATGTGAACTCTTCTTTGAGAAAATGCCCTGAAACTAACATGTATATTTATTGTCTTTATGAAATATTAGAGCTGTGTATCAGAAGGAAGTGTACTGATTGTGCTTTTTTATTGTTTTGAAAGTGCCCTTCCTGTGTTCTACCAATTCAGTGCCCGTGTACCATCCATATTAATATTAATATGATTAATATTTCTCTATTATTCCTTGATTTTAAACCTTCATGCAACAGACAGAATATTAAAGGCAGATATAGTTCATACTCTGTGATGTTGCCATTCCACGAGAGGCAACTATATTTTTATTTTCTCTTGTACTACTATTTCAAATTTCATTTAAAGCAAAATGAGTCAACATAAATAGCCACCAGGGCTGCAAAATGCTTGGGAAAATTAGAGTGTTACTTAAAACTCATTGACTTTAAATATTTATCTTATACAGGCACATGCCTATATGAAATGTTAATATACATTGTCTTGAAGGTAGTAGGAATATGCGTACAGTTTGTTATATGTTTTTTTGGAGCTATAGAATATAAATAAAATAAATTATAGCAGTTTTGCATATAATTAACATGTTTAGTGAGAAAATAATTTAACAGAAATAAATCAAAAGTATCTGAAGACAGATAAATGAACTTGAATTCTAGGCATTCAGCTTATTGATAGGACTCAGTTACGTTTGCTTCTCAGAGTTGATGAATATTGGACATGATAGGAAAGAAACAATCATTGTGCAAATAATTTTTAGTTATACTAAATTGCTAAATTATAAAATCATTTTATGATTGTTTTATTTAGAGGTACTTTGTGTACATGCAGTTTTTTAAATAGTTGTGGCATCATTTATGTACTCATTCATAAACAAAGAAAAATTTATATAGTGCCTATCTAATTTCAGATACTATGCAGATAATTCAGTCAATTGTTGATCCCTTGTTTAAAATGTATTTGATTTCTTTTTGTAGACTGGTTAGTCTAATGGTTTAAGTAATTCATTTATCCTTGTATGGCTACAACATGAAAGTTAAAAATCTTTTGTAGGACCTGTAAACATGAACTTCTTCAGATATTCATAGCTCTCATATACTTTTTACCTTTTCCTTATTTTCTATAGCACTTCCTGGTAGTGTGCTATTTACTCAGGGGTTTTATTAAGTTTATATCTCCTGTGTGCTGTTTAATACTCATCATATTTAATACTCTAGTCATAAAAGGGAACACATAGTAAGTTCCCAAGCTACTTCTAGCTTATAGAGAATTCTCAGTGTTTTAACATCTGATTCTGCTCAGCTTAGCTGTATTTTGGTTGATAAGCCTCTGAGTATTTTCGTTTTATAGGATGATTTATTTGTTAATAGTCAAGAGTAGAATTTAGACTGTATATGCATAGTCTGAATCGTGTGCCATAGATCCATCTTCCATCCTTCTCCTTTACCCTCAAAGTTTTTCCCTTTTAATTTCTGTAGGGCATTTTGAATTCTATATGGAATCCTATAACATTATTTAGCCAATCCATACCACTCCTCTCCCTATCTTTCACATCCTTACCTAGACAAATGAATGCTTCCAATCCATGTACATGTGTATATAAACAAACACCCACCACCCCAATACATACAGGCCTATCGAGTCAGTCATTTAAGCTTACTTACAGTGTTCCTGTTAAACTCATACTCAGGGTGAGTGGGCTAACAGAATAACTCCTGTAACTTCAACTTACATGTAAATGTTTGCTTTTCAGAGGATGTATATAGTGGAACAGATAATTCTGATTCATTAATATTTCAAAAAAAGTTGGTGCAGGTTGTTCGATAGGAGATATAAAAAATTTTTATATCCAATAATTATGTATTGTAGTGATTGACTGTGGACACCCTGGCGTTCCTCCTAATGCAGTCCTGTCTGGTGAGAAGTATACTTTTGGGTCTACTGTTCACTATTCCTGCACAGGAAAGCGTACACTTCTAGGCCAATCATCAAGGACTTGCCAATTAAATGGCCATTGGAGTGGATCACAACCTCATTGTTCAGGTACCAGTAGGAAAATTGGATGATGTCTATTGGAAATTACATTATGAGTATTATGATTGGGGTTATTTTATTAGTAGTAGTATGATCGGGGCTTCCCGGGTGGCTCAGTGGTAAAGAACCCACCTGCTAGTGCAGGAGATGCAGGTAATGCGGGTTCAATCCCTGGGTCAGGAAGAGTCCCCGGAGAAAGAAATGGCAACCCACTCTAGTATCCTTGCCTGGAGAATTTCATGGACAGAGGAGGCTGGTGGGCTACAGTCCATAGGGTCTCAAAGAGTTGGACAGGACTCAGCAACTGAACTTGAACACAAAGCAATCTAAAGAGATACAATTAAACATTTCTCTGTTAAAAATATCATGAGGGAAGCAATAACATTATTTTTATATTTGTCAGAATTCTTAAGGTAATTTAGAATTTACAATGCAAATTAATACTGATCTTATATATGAAAAATTACAGGTGTAAATTTTGAACTGTGTTGTATTGAACATAAGTGGTTTTAGAATGCTACTTTCTGTGAAATGCTTTTATCTATTAGAATAGCAATTCATTTAGGCTTTAGCAATTCCATTTTAGCAGATATAAAAGATAATTTTCCCCAGAAGGTAATATTGTATCAATGATATCCTGTTAGAATTCAGTTCTTTGTAACTGAACTTTTTAAGCAATTGATTATTTAATAGCATGATTTTAAAATAAAGTCCTAAATGTTTTAAATTAAACTAACCCATCAAGTTTTATAAGATGTCTATCTATCATAATTTGATTTGTTATTAAGGCAACAGAAAACTCCTGCATCTCTATAATCCCAATAGCATTTTCTTAGAATATGTAAACATTAAATCTATGTTTAATAATTTTTTCACAAAGTAAGCATTTGATAAATATTATCTAAGGTCTTTAAGCCACTATTTTTCTTCAATAATTGTTATTTCCATTTTAGAGCTGTGAGGTTACCCTACTTGATACTATTCATTCTATTTTTGTCTACCTGCCAGATATTAGTGCTTTTTTTACTGCCTATTCTTTTCATTTACATATTTATTTTTGTGTTATTGTATCTCTGTGGAGATCATATGATGACTTATTAGGAGTTGTTTCACATTCTTCTTCTTTTAGAGGTAAAAGGTATGAAATAGTTCATTAATTTCAGTTATGTTAATTATTATGTAATTATGGTTAAATCCTATGAAGTCACTGCCTGGGACAGTGATAAATTATGAAAACTATCAGTTAATTAACAAACTCAGATAACTGATAATACACATAAACCCACAAGCGTTTTCTCTGTCACACACACTCACGGTGGATTAGAAAGCTACTACATAGTTGTAGAATAAAGTGTGTATAGATATATTTAAAAGTGAAATAGTGTCCTTAAATCTTCATGTGGTTATTAATATTGCATCATATGATGATAAGAAAGTATTAGAAAAGATTCCAGATGCACAGAGCATGTCAAAATTGGCATCTAGGTAGACAGAAAGCACTTTCAATGATTAAACATTCAACTCTCTCTCTCTGTTTCTCTGTCTCTCTCTGTCTTTTCTCTATCTG
Organism: Capricornis sumatraensis; assembly: GCF_032405125.1. Lineage (NCBI taxonomy): Eukaryota > Metazoa > Chordata > Mammalia > Artiodactyla > Bovidae > Capricornis > Capricornis sumatraensis. The sequence goes on from NC_091079.1 coordinate 71,223,591, forward strand.
TCTTATTGAATACTAGTTGTGGCAACTTTAATTAGACATATTTAAGAAATGAGAAAAGGACTGAGCAAACCCTAAACACTATAGTCAAGAGAAACACCCTATCATGAGCAAAATTCTTAACAACTTAAGTCAGAGTTTCTAGTCTTTGTTTATAATTCATTTTTGTACTTTTATGTATAAAAAGTATGGAATTTTGGTCAATGGTCATTAATAGAGAAGATTAAATGGTATAAGTTTAGACTAGAAATATTATACTTTAATATTTACATTTTCCAACACATCACAGTTCTGTTTTAACAGAAACTGATTTTAATTCAGAGAAGAAGAGATGAAAATTGCCAATTCCACGTTCTAAATTTTAACTGTATGAACGCATCGCATTGTCATTTGAGCCCAAAGAATTGTCAGTTATGAATTTTCTATTACCTTGGTTAAGAACTAGATTTGGGAAATACTAATGAAATGTCTTCAACTTATTAGATGTTTCCAAATATCACTAATGTGGAAAATAACACCATGCTCCACAACTATTTTCTTTTTCCTTTAGGCTTTTTCTTATGACTGGAGTCAAATGGAAAATATGAATTATGATTTTACCCAGTCAACTTACCATATTAAAGCACAACATGAACAACAAAAAAAATGCCCATAGGATTGATGGACTAAATCATGAATTTAGTAAATGTTTATTGAATTAAATTAATTTGAACTGTACTGAATTGCAGGTGATGCTACTGGTACATGTGGGGATCCAGGTACTCCTGGTCATGGTTCTAGACAGGAAAGTGATTTCCGAACCAAGAGTACTGTACGCTTTGCCTGTGATACTGGTTATATCCTTCATGGTTCAGAAGAAAGAACATGTTTACCCAATGGCAGTTGGACTGGAAGGCAGCCAGAATGCAAAGGTAAAGTCAAGTAGAAACTAATAACATCGAGAGTGTTGGAGTTTGATGTGGATCAAATTCAACTGTGTGCTGCTAAGTGAAATTACTCCTTCCAGTACTCTCTGTCTTCAACCATGGAATAAAAGTAGTAGTATTCCAGTTTTACCAATACTATCATATAAAAGAAATATGACAGGTAATAATTATTAATTTAGTCTCAAGTATGTCTGAAGTGTCATTTATATACAAACATTGTTCACATCACAGCAGATATCAGGATTGGAAAAGCTAAGAAGATATTTTTCCCCCATCACAGTGCTCTGTATTGTTGACAGCACTAGGAAAAAAATAGGTTTTTCTGACATTAGTACATTACCTCACAATATGTTTTAGTTTTCAGGTTTGTAGAAATGGTAAAATACAGAAAGATGTCTAAGTATACATGATGTTTTTCATTTATGGGTATTGCTAATAACCAGATCAGAGGAACCTGGTTGGCTACAGTCCATGGGGTCTCAAAGAGTCAGTCAGACAGAATTGAGTGACAAAGCACAGCACAGCACAGAATTGTTCTGATTGATTCAGAGTTAACATGATCAAATCTTTACAATATTGACTATAAAGGAAATGTTGCAGGGAAATTATCCTTATAATTTAAATTGCTCTTTTCTGAGATTATTTTAGGGCAAAAAAAAAAACTTGCAAAAGTATTTATGAAACTTGCTTGATGTTATACAAAATGTATTGGTTTTATAAACAGAAAACAATTCCCTTCTTAACAGTTTTTTAATTGACTATATTTCAGAAACTTTTTATTATGTTTAAAACTATATCTATACTTTAGGAAAGGCATTCATCCCTTTTTAACTGGATTGAATTTAATAATGGTAAGAGAGAATTACAAATCAGTTTCTGTTATAGGTTGGAGAACAAAGTTGTTGAGCAAAAGACACGAAGTACGCTGTCTTCACTTCATTTCTCAAGCTTATTTACCAAAGGCAGTCTTTATAATGATGTTGCACATTATGTGGGTGATAGCTAAGTCAGCCTTTTGTTCAGCTGTACTGCAAAATATTTGTAGATGAAATGCAACCCAGTGCTAATCTTATTTTGTTCATATATACATTATAGATAAAACAGAAGTAGGAGTTGTAGCAAATATAACAGAATTAATACTTTTCGCATAAAATGGAGTACACGCAAATCACCTGGTAAAACAGATTCTAGTAAATTAATAGAAAGAAGAAATAAACAGAAAATACAAAAGAGCAAAAAATTTTCAGTTATAGAAGAAATTCTACATTAGTACTAATCAGAAAATTATGGTTAAGCATCAAAGCATCATTTTTCATCTGTTTTAATATGAAATTGTAGTGTATGTGCAGCAAAACTAGAACTTCAAAGCATTTCTAGCGCCTTTAAATTACATTTTAGATTAATTTGATAAAATGCATATATATTGTTAGCTTTGATCTATTAACTCCATTTTTGAGAATTTTGTTCCTAAAGAAAATAAAAATATTGAAGAGAACACACAATCATAAAGATGCATTATTTTTATTTCAAACACTCTAACTACCAAAAACAGGAACCAATCTGACAACACTAGAAAAAATATCACATAGGCAATTGTATATTTACATAATGTGATAGTGAAAATACTAGAATAAGCCATGGAGCAATATGAGAAAATGTATCATACAAAGCTTAATTGAAAAATAAGATCAAAAGTATGCACTCTATTAAAATCATAGGAAATGATAGTCACTTGAAAGAAAAAAATAAAAGTCAATATAATAAAAATGACAATATTACAGAAAGGTGAAATTTGTAATATTTTTATTCTCTTTATTCCAAATGTTTTGTAGTGCTGCATTACTTTAGTAACTGAAAACCTTTCTGAGAATGCAATAGATTAACTATCTATTAAATATTAAATATCTATTAAATATTAAAATATCAAATGAGTATGATAAAACATCTTAAATAAAAATGTACAGATTTAAAGAGTGTAACATTCTTTGACGAACTGACAAGGTTTTTAAAAATGATGGGACATGATATTGGAGGGGTTGTGTGAAAATAAGCAAACTTTCACACCATTGATACAAATGTGTATTGTTATATAGTGTTCTATAAAAACAAAAGTTGGCTTAAAGCTCAACATTCAGAAAACGAAGATCATGGCATCTGGTCCCATCACTTCATGGGAAATAGGTGGGGAAACAGTAGAAACAGTGTCAGACTTTATTTTGGGGGGCTCCAAAATCACTGCAGATGGTGACTGTAGCCATGAAATTAAAAGACGCTTACTCCTTGGAAGAAAAGTTATGAACAACCTAGATAGTATATTCAGAAGCAGAGACATTACTTTGCAGATTAAGGTCCGTCTAGTCAAGGCTATGGTTTTTCCTGTGAAGAAAAACCATATGTGAGAGTTGGACTGTGAAGAAGGCTGAGCACCGAAGAATTGATGCTTTTGAACTGTGGTGTTGGAGAAGACTCTTGAGAGGCCCTTGGACTGCAAGGAGATTCAACCAGTCCATTCTGAAGGAGATCAACCCTGGGATTTCTTTGGAAGGAATGATGCTAAAGCTGAAGCTCCAGAACTTTGGCCACCTCATGTGAAGAGTTGACTCATTGGAAAGGACTCTGATGCTGGGAGGGATTGGGGGCAGGAGGAGAAGGGGACGACCAAGGATAAGATGGCTGGATGGCATCACCAACTCGATGGACGTGAGTCTGAGTGAACCCTGGGAGATGGTGATGGACAGGGAGGCCTGATGTGCTGTGATTCATGGGGTCGCAAAGAGTTGGACACAATTGAGTGACTGAACTGAACTGATATAGTGTTCTAATAATTTGGATAACTCTGTATATACTTAAAGTATTTTTCAGAACTTAAAATTATCCAGAAATTCCACTTTTAGAAATTTATCTTAAAAATAGGATCAATGTACATAGTTGTATATATAAGCTAGAGTATATTATAACCCAAAATGTTAGAGAAACTAAATTGAATTTCATGTTTATCAGCAGGAGATTGGTTAGAAGATCCTGAAAACACATAGAATGGAAAAGTATCCCATTACTAACCTTTATGAAAGATGCCCTAATTATTATTTGCAAACTGTTTGTTTCCTGTCTACCCACAAACCTATAGCACCGCTACAAATGACAGACAAAATTAAGTATTTAAGATGTTGGGGTTCCCTGATGGCTCAGATGGTAAAGGGTCTGCCCAAAATGCGGGAGACCCTGGTTCGATCCCTGGGTTGGGAAAATCCCCCGAAGAAGGAAATGGCAACCCACTGCAATGCTCTTGTCTAAAAAATTCCATGGGTGGAGGATCCTGGTGGGCTACAGTCCATGGGGTCGCAAAGAGTCAGACATGACTGAGTGACTTCCTTTAAAATGTGTAATTATACTTCATATTCATACAAATAGCCTTAAAATTTGTAAAGTCTTAGGAAGTTTTCTTATACTGAAACAAAATTAGATATTGCGACTGACATAGGCTTCTTTTTTAATATATAAAAAATTCACTTATGCCATTGATGGCAAGTGGTTAAACATAATATGGAATAATTGTATAAGGCATTTATGTTTGTGACTCTATTGAGAATGTATTGAAATCTTAATGAAAGTCATTCCTACTTTGTTTTATTCAGTTTATTTTTGTAGACTTTGGTCCAGAAATAGAGATTATAAAGTTTTAATGCAAACCATTTATATAAAAACATACATGATGCTTATAATATTTAAGTGTATATTTTATATGTTTTCTAACAAATATAATTGTAGTAAATCTGTGTTGCTTCTCATTACATATCTTCCAGTTTTACATGAGTAGCTTTTTAGGCAGAGACTCTTAAAATCCTTCTTTGAAAGATTTTGTATTACCCAAAAGCAATACTCAAGTAATTATGTGCAAAGTTTTTACCAAAATGACTAACAAAAATCATAAAAAATTAGCTATTCTATGATTTGTATCCCAGTAAGTAAACTAATAAAATAAATATAAATTCATCTTGAATTTTAACTCCTCATAAAACAGACTTCAATGCTTAGAGGATTTTTATAGCTTCTTTGGACAATTTGAAACAATCATTTATTCCTTAACTGTTTGTGAGAGGATTCCTGAATGCACTATTTTTATATATACTCTTGACTATTTTGTTTTATAGCTGTACAGTGTGGTAACCCTGGGACAACAGCCAATGGAAAAGTCTTTCGGATTGATGGCACAACATTTTCTAGTTCAGTCATTTATTCCTGCGTGGAGGGATATATTCTTTCTGGACCTTCAGTTAGGCAGTGCACAGCCAATGGAACGTGGTCGGGAACTTTGCCTAACTGTACAAGTAAGTTTCTTTTCAATATTTTGAAATATCACTAGACATATGAAAAGTAGTTGTATAAACATGTATGTTTGTGTTTTGTATTATAATTAATCAAACCAGGCAAGAATTTGAATATTTATAGGAGATTCAGACCATAAGGAATCTGCCTGCAATGTCAGAGACCTGGGTTCAATCCCTGGGTTGGGAAGATCCCAAGGAGAAGGGAGTGACAACCCACTCCAGTATTCTTGCCTGAAGAATTCCATAGACAGAGGAGCCTAGTGGGTTCTAGTCCATAGGGTCACAGAGTCAGACACGACTGAGCCACTCTTTCACTTTCCCCTAAAAATGATAGTAGTGTTATGGTCGTGTGTATACTAGTGAGTTTAAGATTCAGCTTCCAAGGTATTATATAGGTAGAGAAAAGAGGGATTGCAGAAAATCAATGTTATTAAATATAATCTTACAGTATATTAAAAATAGAGATGAATTATCCCCTATAATAAAGACTAAATATATAACATTCAAGACTAAAAATAGAATGAAATTTTATTTTGCCAATCTCATACACATTGATTCTTAACTTGGCTTTTTAAAAAGCGAACTGATTATTTATGGATTCTTGCACTGTTTAGGGAGAAGGCAGTGGCAACCCACTCCAGTACTCTTGCCTGGAAAATCCCATGGACAGAGGAGCCTGGTAGGCTGCAGTCCGTGGGGTCACTAAGAGTTGGACACAACTGAGTGACTTCACTTTGACTTTTCACTTTCATGCATTGGAGAAGGAAATGGCAACCCACTCCAGTGTCCTTGAGAATCCGAGGGACAGGGGAGCCTGGTGGGCTGCCGTCTATGGGGTGGCACAGAGTCAGACACTACTGAAGTGACTTAGCAGCAGCAGCAGTGGCAACAACAGCAGCAGCAGCACTGTTTAGGGAAGTCTTAGTGGCAGATTTGCCCTCTTCAGATGTAAAAAACTTATGGCATTCTAGTGATTCAGCATCATAAAGAAATTACCCACTCGATGGATTTTTTAATGTACTTAAAATTCCTATATATAAATTAATGCTTACCTATGGAAAAAAATAGAATTTACCTAACAAACAATAATCTATCCATTGGAAAATCATGGCTGCTTATATTAATTAAGAGGAACTGCAGTATCATCATATAAATCATGACATTTTTGAAAGAAGAGCTGTTTTATGTCTGTTCAGAGACTCACTCAAGGAGTTATGAGAAGTTGCCAAAGTCTTTGAATGAAGTAGGTCTCAGGACACTAATGGAGTTTCTTGTGTATTGAAATTTGAACAGATTATATTTTTGAAATAGAGGCCTTCATTAAAAATAGTTTGTGAATATCAAAATAAATGGGCATAATTAAAATTTGTAAATGAGGAACATACTGCTTCCAGGATTCAAAAAGATGTTGATGCTGAGAAGGTCAATAGTTCTTGATGGTGTCAATAATGGATCCACTCTTGGCTGATCTAGTAATTTCCAGAAATATATAAGATATACCTTGTGCTGTGTGTGGGTCAATGATCCATCCCCTGCCACTTTTTTTTTTCTTTAACTCCTTTGTGAGTATTTGTACTTCCTGAATAAATGACTGAAAACAATCTATTTATAGGAGGATGTCATCAAAGTAATGCCATGTCCATATTTGTGATTCTGGAGAAAGTTGGTTGTATTAATAGTTAATATCTTGCTTGAAAATTGTGTGTGATGGCAAGGCTGTTGAGATACTGTGTGATTATTTTGTCTCTTGAAAGGGGAGGACAAACTACGGCTCAGAGCTCATTGAACTAAGCTCTATTAGAACAATCAGCCAAATCTGCAGTAGCAAAATATTTTCCAGTTATTGATTTGAGTCAGTAATAAGTAATTTTCCTGGCCTTGTGTCAGTACCAGATACTGTTATATCTCATCTTTAGGAGTAGTTCTTTATTTCCCTTTGGACAGTTTGGTCTTGGCTTAATCAGGTTTTCTCCTAGGTCTCCTAAGATCTCTGTGAATGCGTGTCCTCTCTTGTACTCCATCTCGTAAAATTCTAGTTTGTCCTTTTCTGTCCAATCCATCTTTAAAACTCAGGGAATCCACTTGGCTTTGCATGGGGTCCTTCTTCCCATGCCTGCTGAAAAAATATCTTTGGGTAGTAAGATGAGACTGTCATAGGACTCATCTCATTTGTTTCCTGTTACTCGAGGTTTACTGTGCTTTGCTGCCTGATGAAAGCTGTATTTTTTTTTTTTTTTTTTGGAGGGGGAGTAGGGTTAAGGAGTTGTTTTAAAACAACTTCCTTGTTTTTCTGTCTTGAAGGAAAGAAGGTCTCCCACTTTCTTTGAAAATGTTTCATTTTTGTAAAAGTGAACAATTAACAATTAAAAAATACACTTTACTCTTTTCATCCTATAGGGCTTCCCTGGTGTCTCAGATGGTAAAGAATCTGCCTGCAATGCACGTGACATAAATTCAATCCCTGGGCCGGGAAGATCCCCTGGACAAATAGGCTTTGTTGTTTTCATACTCTACCACCTTACCTGAGCCTTTAAAACTCTTACCCACTGTCCTTGAAATATTAGCTCAAATGGCACATTCGGGAAAAACCCTGCTAGGGCACTTCTTCCTCATATCCCTTTGGCTAAAACTGATCTCGCTCTATGCTATTTAACTCTTCTATGGCAATTACTTATATCTCTAAACAATAAACTTCAAAGAGCAATAGGAATCAGGGTTGTTTTATCTCATCGACCCTCTAGCCCATGATATGTAAATTTAGTAAATAGTTATTGACTGACTCATATATCTCATATGAGCTATTTTTTTAGCTATTAGTACATATGACTTACCATTCCACTCCATCTTAAAATACTCATAGAAAGGGCTTGTAATTTTATACATAACCTGGCACATGATTCTGGTATATGCAAGTGTTAGTCACTCAGTCATGTCTGATTCTTTGTGACTCTTTGGACTGTAGCCTGCCAGGCTCTTCTGTCCAAGGAATTCTCCAGGCAGGAATACTGCAGTGGGTTGCCATGTCCTCCTCCAGGGGATCATCCCAACCCAGAAATGGAACCCGAGTCTCCTGTATCTCCTGTGTTGCAGGCAAATTCTTTACCCACCTGCTGAGTCATCAGGGAAAGTGTTTTCAGTATACAGTTATGAAAAAGAATGAAATAATGGATACATTCAGAATAAAGGAAATCTGCTGAGTAACAAATTTTTTCATGTTGAATAACAATTTCACTTATTCATGGGTAAATACCTAAGTGTTTATCTAAAGTGTTTGGCAATTTTAGTTAAGATAAACAAATAAACACATCCTAATTCTTAAGACTGATATTGCATTAAATTTTTTACTGAATCGTCTTTGTTTTCCTTAGGAAATTTTTAACCAAGTTATAGACACTCAACCAAGACAGGCTGGCAGGAAATAACATATCAAAATATAAACTCTTTTTTTGTGTAAGTCCTTTAAGGAGAAGTATTATGTTCAGTAAGGCATTTCAAGTATTCGCTTTTAATTGATATATTACTGTTAAACTGAAAACTGAGAATTTTAATTGTTGATTTACTTCTTCAAATCTCTAAAAAACTGCTAAAATCTAGTAGCAACCCAAACCAAAGGCAGAACTAAAATTATCCTTCCAAAAAGAACACAGAAGTTTCAGTGAAAAGTAAAACATTAAACTTTTATAATTAAAGAATTTAAGATACTGAAAATGTTAATACACAGTGATCCATTGCTTAGAACCAGAGTTTCATAGTCTTGTTAATTTGAAATGGAAGTTGATTTAAACATATGATTGATAGAATAGTGTAACTTTAGAGCTGGAAGAGATTGTGGCATAGACTCACATGCATAGATCAGGAAACTGAGGCACCAAATCATTTAATTGACTTACCAACTACTAACTTTGTCTGTGTGAATCTTAACAAATTGTGGAAAATTTTTAAAGTGATAGGAATATCTGACCACCTTACCTCTGTTCTGAGAAACCTGGTTGCAAGTCAAGAAGCAACAGTTAGAACTGGATATGGAACTGACTGGTTCCATATTGGGAAAGGAGTACATCAAGGCTGCAAATTGTCACCCAACTTATTTAAATTATATGCTGAGTACATCATGTGAATGCTGGGCTGGATGACTCACATGCTGGAATCAAGATTCTGGGAGAAATAACAACAACCTCAGATATGCAGATAATACCACTCTAATTGCAGAAAGCAAAGAGGAACGGAACTAAAGAGCCTCTTGATGAGGGTGAAAGAGGAGAGTGAAAAAGCTGATTTAAAACTCAACATTCAATAAACTAAAATCATGGCATCAATCCAAATACTTCATGGTAAATAGATGGGGAAAATGTGGAAATGGTAACAGATTTTGTATACTTGGGCTACAAAATCACTGTGGATTTTGGCTGCAGCCACAAAAGTAAAAGACGCTTCCTTCTTGGGAAACAACCTATGATAAACATAGATAGTTTATTTAAAAACCTGGGATATTGCTTTGCCGACAAAGGTCCATCTAGACAAAGCTTTGGTTTTACAGTAATCATGTACATATATGAGAGTTGGACCATAAAGATGGCTGAGTGCTGAAGAATTGATGCATCTGAATTGTGGTGCTACAGAAGACTCTTGTGAGTCCCTCAGACAGTAAGGAGACCATACCAGTCAATCCTAAAGGAAATCAATCTGAATATTCCCTGTAAGGCCTGATGCTGAAACTGAAGCTCCAATACTTGGCCACCTGATGCAAAGAGCTGACTGGGTGGAAAAGACCATGATGCTGGAAAGACTGAGGACAGAAGAAGGGGGTGACAGAGGAGGAAATGGATGGCATCACTACCTCAGTGTACATGAGTTTGAGCAAACTCTGGGAGATAGTGAAGGACAGGGAATCCTGGTGTGCTACATTCCACTGAGTCACAAAGTCAGGCATGAATTATTGACTAAACAACAACTACTGACAGAGCTTACCACTGAACGATTATTTCTACCACATAAAGGAGAAAATTTCCCATTGAATGAATTTTTTAATTTCTTAGAAATAAAGGAAACTGTAAGTTCAAATAAAATATATTTTTCATAAGTTTTGATTTAATGTAATTGTCTTTTGTGGGCATTTTTTATAGTATCTATATATAAGGATATAAATATTAATTGAATAAAACTAGGTATAAAAAAAAATAAAGTATTGGATTAAATTTCTAAACCACATTCCTGATTCGGATTTTTGGAAAACCCACCTAAGCAAAACAAAACTTTTTTTTTATCCTTTTTCATTCAAATTGTTATTATTTTTATGCATAAATAAAAATATTTCATTCAGTGTTTACCATTAGTTAGCATTTGTGCTTTTGGAAGTGAGTGTATGCTGTGACCAGTGCATTCTCTTGGCAAAACTCTTTGCCTTTGCACTGCTTCATTTTGTACTCCAAAGCCAAACTTGCCTGTTACTCCAAGTATCTCTTAACTTCCTACTTTTCCTACAATGCAAAAAAGCAAAATGGCTGTCTGAGAAGGCCTTACAAATAGCTGTGAAAAGAAGAGAAGCCAAAAGCAAAGGAGAAAAGGAAAGATATACCTATTTGAATGCAGAGTTCCAAAGAATAGCAAGGAGAGATAACAAAGCCTTCCTCAGTGATCAGTGCAAAGAAACAGAGGGAAAAAAATAGAATGGGAAAGACTAGAGATCTCTGCAAGAAAATAAGAGATACCAAGGGGACATTTCATGCAAAGATGGGCTCGATAAAGGACAGAAATAGTATGGAACTAACAGAAGCAGAAAATTTTAAGAAGAGGTGGCAACAACACACAGAAGAACTGTACAAAAAAGATCTTCAAGACCCAGATAACCATGATGGTGTGATCACTCACTTAGAGCCAGACATCCTGGAATGTGAAGTCAAGTGGACCTTATGAAGCATCACTACAAACAAAGCTAGTGGAGGTGATGGAATTCCAGTTGAGCTATTTCAAATCCTGAAAGATGATGTTGTGAAAGTGCTGCACTCAATATGCCAGCAAATTTGGAAAATTCAGCAGCGGCCCCAGGACTGGAAAAGGTCAGTTATCATTCCGATCCTGAAGAAAGGCAATGCCAAAGAATGCTCAAACTACTGCACAATTGCACTCATCTCACACGCTGGTAAAGTAATGCTCAAAATTCTCCAAGCCAGGCTTCAGCAATATGTGAACTGTGAAATTCCAGATGTTCAAGCTGGTTTTAGAAAAGGCAGAGGAACCAGAGATCAAATTGCCAACATCCGCTGGCTCATGGAAAAAGAGTTCCAGAAAAACATCTATTTCTGCTTTATTGACTATTTCAAAGCCTTTGCCTGTGTGGATCACAATAAACTGTGGAAAGTTCTTAAAGAGATGGGAATACCAGACCACCTGACCTGCCTTTTGAGAAACGTATATGTAGGTCAGGAGGCAACAGTTAGAACTGGAATTGGAACAACAGACTGGTTCCAAATAGGAAAAGGAGAACATCAAGGCAGTATACTGTTACCTTGCCTATTTAACTTATATGCAGAGTACATCATGAGAAACACTGCCCTGGAAAAACACAAGCTGGAATCAAGATTGCCAGGAGAAATCTCAATAACCTCAGATATGCAGATGACACCACACTTATGGCAGAAAGTGAAGAGGAACTCAAAATCCTCTTGATGAAAGTGAAAGAGGAGAGTGAAAAGTTGGCTTAAAGCTCAACATTCAGAAAACGAAGATCATGGCATCTGGTCCCATCTCTTCATGAGAAATAGATGGGGAAATAGTGGAAACAGTGTCAGATTTTTTTTTGGGGGGGGAGGGGGCTCCAAAATCACTGCAGATGGTGACTGCAGCCATGAAATTAAAAGACACTTGCTCCTTGGAAGGAAATTATGACCAACCTAGACAGCATATTGAAAAGCAGAGACATTCCTTTGCCAACAAAGGTCCGTCTAGTCCAGGCTCTGGTTTTTCCAGTGGTCATGTATGGATGTGAGAGTTGGACTGTGAAGAAAGCTGAGTGCTGAAGAATTGATGCTTTTGAACTGTGATGTTGTAGAAGACTCTTGAGAGTCCCTTGGACTGCAAGGAGATCCAACCAGTCCATTCTAAAGGAGATCAGCCCTGGGTGTTCTTTGGAAGGACTGATGCTAAAGCTGAAACTCCAGTACTTTGGCCACCTCATGCGAAGTGTTGACTCATTGGAAAAGATTCTGATTCTGGGAGGGATTGGGGGCAGGAGGAAAAGGGAATGACAGAGGATGAGATGGCTGGATGGCATCACCGACTCGATGGACGTGAGTTTGAATGAACTCCGGGAGTTGGTGATGGACAGGAAGGCCTGGGGTGCTGTGATTCATGGGGTCACAAAGAGTCAGACATGACTGAGCAACTGAACTGGACTGAAAATCACTTTAGATATTGACTGCAGCCATGAAATTAAAAAATGCTTGTTCCTTGGAAGGAAAGTTATGACCAACCTAGACAGCATATTCAAAAGCTGAGACATTTCTTTGCCAACAAAGGTCTATCTAGTCAAGACTATGGTTTTTCCAGTAGTCATGTATTGATGTGAGAGTTGGACTATGAAGAAAGCTGAGGGAGAAGAACTGATGCTTTTGAACTGTGTTGTTGGAGAAGACTCTTGAGAGTCCTTTGGACTACAAGGAGATCCAACCAGTCCATCCTAAATGAAATCAGTCCTGAATATTCATTGGAGTGACTGATGTTGAAGCTGAAACTCCAATACTTTTGCCACCTGATGCGAAGAACTGACTCATTTGAAAAGACCCTGATGCTGGGAATGACTGAGGATGAGTTGGTTGGATGGCATAACTGATTCAATGGGCATGAATTTCAGTAAACTCTGGGAGGTGGTGATAGACAGGGAGGCTTGGCATGTTGTAGTCCATGGGGTTCTCAAAGAGTCGGACATGACTGAGCTACTGAACTGAACTGAAATTTGCATTCCTGTCCCCTCTGATGAAAAGGACATCTTTTTTTGATGTTCATTCTATAAGGTCTTTTATGTCATATCAGAACTGTTCAGCTTCAGCTTCTTTGTCACTAGTGGTTGGAGCATAGACTTGGATTACTGTGATATTCAATGGTTTGCCTTGGAACAGAGCTCATTCTGTCATTTTTGAGATGGCACACAAGTACTGCATTTGGGACTGTTTTACTAGGAGGGCTACTCCATTTCTTCTAAGGGATTCTTGCCATTATAGTAGATTTAATACTCATCTGAATTAAATTCGCACATTCTGGTCCATTTTAGTTCACTGAATCCTAAAATGTCATTGTTCACTATTGCCATCTCCCATTTGACCACTTCCAATTTATTTTGATTCATGGACCTAACAGTCCAGGTTCCTATGCAATATTGTTCTTTACAGCTTTAGACTGTACTTCCATCACCAGTCACATCCACAACTGGGCATTGTTTTCACTTTGGCTCCATCTCTTCATTCTTTCTGGGGTTATTTCTCCACTCTTCTCCAGTAGCATACTTGGCACTTACCAACCTGGGGAGATCATCTTTCGGTGTCATATCTCTTGCCTTTTTATACTGTTCATGGGGTTCTCAAGGCAAGAATACTGAAGTGATTTGCCATTTCCTTCTCCAGTGGACCGCTTTTTGTCGGAACTCTCCCCCATGACCCGTCCATCTTGGATGGCCCTACATGGCATAGCTCTTAATTTCATTGAGTTAGACAAAGCTATGATTTGATCAGTTTGGTTAGTTTTCTGTGATTGTGATTTCATTCTATCTGTCCTCTGATGTGTAAGAGGCTTGTGGATGCTTCCTGCTGCGAGGGGCTGGCTGTGCTGGCATCATGCTTGCTGCTAAGTCACTTCAGTCATGTCCGACTCTGTGCGACCCCACAGATGGCAGCCCACCAGGCTCCGCCATCCCTGGGATTCTTCAGGCAAGAACACGGAAGTGGGTTGTCATTTTTTTCTCCAATGCCTGAAAGTGAAAAGTGAAAATGAAGTCTCTCAGTAAGTGTCCGACTCTTTGTGACTCCATGGACTACAGCCTACCAGGCTCCTCTGTCCATGGGATTTTCCAGGGAAGAGTACTGGAGTGGGCTGCCATTGCCTTCTCTGGGGCACCATGCTTAGTAAATCTTTAATCCAATTTTCTGTTGACGGGTGGGACTTTGTTTCCTCCCTGTATTTTGTCCTGAGGCCAAACTATGGTAAGGATAATGACCATAATGGCAACATCCTTCAAAAAGGCTTATGCCAGCATGCCTTGGCTCTTAGGACTTTTTACCTGAATGGTCTAGTGGTTTTCTCTACTTTCTTTAATTTAAGTCAGAATTTGGCAGTAAGGAGTTCATGATCTGAGCCATAGTCAGCTCCCATTCTTGTTTTTGTTGACCGTATAGAGCTTCTCCATCTTAGGCCACAAAGAATATAATCAGTCTGATTTCATATTGACCATCTGGTGATGTACTTGTGTAAAGTTGTCTCTTGTGTTGTTGGAAGAGAGTATTTGTCTCCAGAAGAGATCTAACCTTCAGTGCAGTGCTCTCACTTAGGGGTGATTTTGCTTCCCGGAGGACATTTGGTAGTAGTGCTAGTGAGTGTGAGTGGCATGTGCTATTCGTATCTAGCAAGTAGAGATCAATGTTAAACATTCCTGATGCATAAAAAGCAGCCAAAAGTGGTTGGTTTGGAATGTCAATAGTGCCAAAGTTAATATCAAGAAAACTTACCTTACTGAGATACTGTGCTAGAGGAGAACTCTGTTGTGGATTTGAAACCCAGCGAAGCACATGTGTTATAATGCCCGAATAAACATATCCATTGCTGCTTTGTGGCCAGTGGGAAATTGGTGGGATAGCTCAACTGTCACATGGGTTTGATACATGAATCATGGTGCGTGTATATCCGGGCAAGGGAATGTCATGTCATTAAAAACAAGTCACATGGATCTATATGTGTTACCATGCAAATATGTTCATTAGATACTGAGTAAAAAATAATCTGTGTTATATTGATATTCTATTTAAAAATGCAGATTTATAATGCTCATTTAAGAAGCTAAAAGAGAAAGTAGGTTTGAAGTGGCATAGATTGACTAGAACTACCAGTTATGTTTTATATTGGCTGTAGAGGTTTATACTTAGATGTATCATAAATAATATCAAATGGGCATCAATTACATGATAGAAACTAATGAGAAAAGTTCCCACAAAACCAATTTCAAAACTTTCAGTTTATGTATTTTTGAGAATCTGAGTTAATCATTCCTTACATATTCATTCACTCATTTACTCTTCAAACAAGTATTTATTTAATCTCTTGTAAGTCATACACTAGACTAGGCTTAGATAATTCTAAAGGAAATAGACAAAATTACTGTCTCCATGGGGTTTATTGGGGTGTGAGTGTGTGGATGAGTGCACATGCATACACTCATGCTGTGTGCATAAAGGATTCTAGTGACCTTAGAAGAGATTTTCCTCCATTAAATCACAGCAACCTGTTGTTATGCACTAATGTCTCTGAATTTTAGGGTACAGTCCTAAAGAGCCACTATCCTAAGGTTTTCCCTAAAGAAAAAAACAAAAAAAAACAGAAAGCCTCTTTTTGTTGCTGAAAATAAGCTGATGGTGAATGAATTGACTTGTGGAGCAGGTGCTATTTACAAAGATTGTTGCTGTTGGAAACTGCCCCTTTGACTGGCCTTTGCTTCATTATGAAGCCACCAGACAAATCCTTCTGAAGCTGTTGTTATCAGGCATTCCATTCATGATTCTGCCAAGATATGCAGAACTCTTTCTCAGTGCCTCTCTGAAGTAAACCCTCTGTCGTCTCTTTCGGTGGCTACATCTCACACAGCTCATGTGCCTTACGATTGGGTTAGCTGTTCTTTCTTGCCAGAATTCTAATTCAGTCTCTAAAATACTGCCCAGAAAACAATAATAATCTGTTGGTATTCGCTTTTTCTTCTTCTTAATTTTAAATCTAGATTAAGGATATAAAATAACTTATATAGAATATAAAAAAAGAAAAGAAAAGAAATTGAAGTCAAACTTTTTTATACGATTACACATTTTAAAGCTGCAAAAAGAATTGACACATTTTGGTAAATAAGCAGGATTTGATTTTCTATCCAACTGTTTTACAATTAAAAAAATATTTTCCTCATCAATAATGAAAAGAACAAAAGTCATTCTATACACAGAGCTCTTATTAGGAGTCAGATGGAAACATCAATGAGTGCGATTTCAGGAAACACTTGGGGGTTCTGAGGATTATCAAATGGAGTGTTGTGAATATTGTTCTGTAATTTAAATATCATCATTCATGGTCCTAAAAACTTCCTGGCTCAACAGATTAGGTTAATATGAAACAAACCTTGGCATTCATAATTTTTAATGGTAAGTTAATAAAACACAGTAGAATTTAATTGCCATTAAGGTCTTCTTTGTCTTAATCTATTTTTGGTCTTTAACCTTTGACATCCAAAATACAAGAAATTATTAAAAATGAAAATAAAACAATATAACCTAGATTTACCTGGTAAAATTATTTGTCCTTTTATGAAAAAAAAAAAAAGTGATTCAAAAGGCAAAAAACAAAAAAATACTGAAAGGCTGATTTGCTACTTGAGTTTGTCTCCAGAAAAGGAAGTGTGTTACCTTCTGTTTTCCTTTTTCTCTTAGCCACAGCAATGCATTTAGCCAAGTGTGCTCAAATAATGGTTTTCAAAACAGCAAGTGCTTTTATGGCTTATGGTGGTTTGGTGGTTTAGTCGCTAATTTGTGTTCAACTCTTGTGACCCAATGGACTGTAGCCTGCCAGGTGCCTCTGTCCATGGGATTCTCCAGGCAAGAATACTGGAGTTCATTGTCATTTTCTTCTCCGGGGGATCTTCCCAACCCAGGAATTGAACCCAGGTCTCCTGCATTGCAGGCGGATTCTTTATCAACTGAGCTATAAGGGAAGCTTATAAGGGAAGCTTTTATATATATATATATTTATATATATTATATATATATAAATATAATCTCTATTAAGCTTTGTTCATAAATGAACACACACATACATGCTTTGTTTGTAAATGCCATATTTAGACTTAAATACGCTTAAATTTCTTATGCTGTCACCATCTTTCTGAAAGTTCTTATATGGCATCATCAGTTCAGTTCAGTCGCTCAGTCATGTCGGACTCTTTGCAACACCGTGGACTGCAGCATGCCAGGCCTCCCTGTCCATCACCAGCTTTTACTCAGACTCACATCCATTGAGTCAGTGATGCCATCCAACAGTGTCATCCTCTGTTGTCCCCTTCTCCTCTTGCCTTCAATCTTTTCCAACATCAGGGTGTTTTCAAATGAGTCAGTTCTTTGCATCAGGTGACCGAAGTATTAGAGTTTCAGCTTCAATGAACACTCAGGACTGATCTCCTTTAGGATGGACTGGTTGGATCTCCTTGCAGTCCAAGGGACTCTCAAGAGTCTTCTCCAACACCACAGTTCAAAAGCATCAATTCTTTGGTACTCAGCTCTTCATGGTCCAACTCTCACATCCATACATGACTACTGGAAAAACCATCATAAATGGAAATTTTAAATGTAATTTGAGCAATATTTATGGACCAGCATTATTGACAGAACTTCATCCTCTAAAGTTTCCTGTGGTTGAGGTTTAATACTCGATGATTGCTGTCTCAAATTCTTAATGGTTTAATCTTTGAATTTGTGTTTTATAATTGAAGTCCACTGGGACAATGGAGCATGCGCTAAGGGTTTGGAGATTTTGTTGTTATTGTTTAATTGCTAATTTATGTCTGATTCTTACGACCTCCTGGACTTAGCTGATCAGGCTCCTCTGTCCATGGGATTCTCCAGGCAAGAATATTGCAGTGGGTTGCCATTTCCCTCTCCAGAGGATCTTCCTAACCCAGGAATCAAATCCATGTCTCCTGCTTAGCAAGCAAATTCCTTACCACTGAGCCACTGCTCTGCTCATGTGCAATTTGCCTCCCTGCCTCTGTCTTCCTAGGTTATGTCATAGGCCTTTAGCTTACTACCACCTGGTGCCCTTGCCTGCCCTTCCCACTCCCACCCCTACCCTGAGCCACTGATACCCTGTGCCCAGCCTGTCCATCATGTATCACCAGAGGGATGCTCACATTGTACCTTGTTCTCCATCCTTTTATGGGGGGCTGGGTGCAGGTATGGGTGAGGCTAGTTGAGGTTGTATGTATTCATGGAGTCTTAGAGCAGAGCAGGGCAATGGTTTACCCTTTCCTAGACTGGCAATAACAAGGAAGATATAGCAAGCATTTGACATAGGCCTCTTACTAACTCCTAATTCAGGAAGCAGGCATGTTCCAGAGTGGAGGTTGCAATTTCCTTGGGGTTGTTCTATCACTTGGGATGATGATGAGATGGTAGAAATGGGAAATTGATTTCTCTATCCCTAACTGACATTTTCATTTTTTCATTGTGCTTACAAATTGTGTATCTCACCCAGTATGTGATAAATTCACATTTTATAGTTTATTTATTCTTTCACTTATTCAGTAAAATTATTATTTTTGTACCTGACTTCATTTAATTAAAAACTATTGTAATATCCAGTTGAGTGTGCAGAAAATAAGGTCTCAGTCCAGCAAGCCTCATAATTTAGAGATTTCAGTAACCATGCATAGGAGTATAAATTTAAAATATTCTGTTAGAAATCTTGATCTGATAGCATGGCTTCTCCATGATTATTTAATTCAGATTAAAAGAGGTCATCACATCAGAGTTTCCTACAATATATTAGCATATTAACATTTTAAGAGTCTAAATGAACATTTCTGGACCATATGTATAGAATCTGTAATAAGTAAATGGTCATAATTAGGAATTGATAGTGTGTGGTTTAAATATGCTTATGTTTTATCTTAAAATGAACATAATAACTGATTTTACCTACTTTTATGTTAATTATGCCATATGCTTACTATTCCTCTCCATTAAAAACATGTCACATTAACCATCTGCTTTTCCAATCCATATTAATAGTAATCAGTTGTGGAGACCCAGGTATACCAGCCAATGGACTGAGATACGGAGATGATTATGTGGTTGGACAGAATGTTTCTTACATGTGCCAGCCAGGCTATACAATGGAATTCAATGGTTCAAGAATCAGGACTTGTACCACTAACGGCACATGGAGTGGAGTCATGCCAACTTGTAGAGGTAAGATAATGATTTTGTCAATATTTATTAGTGATAAGCACTATATATTTTCTGTATTAATATGCATATTTAAAATAAATTTAAATAGTGTTTTTTGTATCATTTCATCTTTTTTACTGGTACCAAAATTGAGTGCTTCAGTCTTTACTTTTAAACCATATAGATAATAACATATAAGATTTTAAAATTTTTTAACAGAAATGTTGTATCTCATTCTAAGTAATGACAATGAACTGTAATACAGCAAAATTATGTTCTGGGACTTCCCTGGCAGTCTACTGGTTAAGATTCTGCTCTTCCAATGCAGAGGCACAGGTTCAATCCCTAATCAGGGAACTGAGACCCCACATGCCGACATGGCACTGCCAAAAAAAATGTATCATGTTCTGTGATACATAATCACCATCATCATTTATGTGGATCAATGAGTATTTAATAGAGAATATAGCTGTAATGAAATAGAACTTTAATTTGGTTTGTCACCTGGGTCAGTTATTCAAGAATGGGAGAAAAACCTTCTATAATTTGAAAACAATCAGCCTGAATTATAGAACTCTACTTGTTCTTAAAAGGTAAAACTATTTCTTTGAAGAATGCGATCTAGCAGTAATATGTTAGTCAATACAGGTATAGGTTTACTACTTTATGCTATTAGTTTTCCACTGAAACTCTTTCCATAAGTTTTTTACCGATTATTTGATTACTTGTAAAATACTATACATTCAGTGTCAGACAATATGTATTGTTTTATAATAATACTGATTTTTAATCATTGAGATTTCTCAATAAGGTACATCTCTAAATACCTGTGAGTTGTCAGTTTAATGTCTCCCTGACATAATCTAACATTAATTCCAATGCATGTCTTCTTTTTTTTGATTATACAATTTCCTAATCAGATCATGATATACAGTTAGTATATGAAAATATATAAACAGACATTTTATATTTTACATATTATTTCATACATTATTGATTCTGTTAATGACACTATTATATAACTCTAAAAATTATTTATATATGTTGCTAGTCATCAAAATAAAATCATTCCTCACTTTTAGATTTTATAATTGGTGGCCCTCTTTTTCCTTTTATCTCTATCTCCTTATCCAACCTATCTTTTCTCAAGGACATCTTAATTTTAAAAATGAATGATTAAAAATTTTATAATGCATTTAGAACCTTACAATAAGATTTAGCATATAAATCTAAGTGGTTAATAGAACTAATTTAGATATTTTAATGAGATACATGTTCTGTGTTTCAAAAATGTCACAGATTTACTTCCAGGTTCTTTGCTACAGTGTGACTCTGTATATAGCCAAACACAGCTCTTCAGTCTGTCTAAAGGTTGCTGGAAATAATTTTATATAAAACTAATCATTTATCAGTTGCAGTATACTGGATAGGAGGTCACCCTCTTTTTCCTTTCTTTCGATGTCAGGAAGCTTGTTATTTTGTAAGAGAATCTCTGAGAACCAGTAGCCATTATGTTGCCAAGAAGTAGTCTCATCCTAGAGGAATTAATTCCAGGGATGTTTCAGGAATACTACCAGGAGAATAAAACATGTCACACCATATTGTCCTCCAAAAGGTTAAATTAGCACATATGCTTCTTCTAATGATATTTATTTCTGTTAACACCAGGATATTTCAACAGCTGTGTCTAATCGTTTTTAATGTAATTGCAGCTGTTACCTGCCCAACTCCTCCCCAGATCTCTAATGGAAGGTTGGAAGGAACAAATTTTGACTGGGGCTTTAGTATTAGCTACATCTGTTCTCCAGGCTATGAACTGTCCTTCCCTGCTGTTTTGACCTGTGTAGGGAATGGTACCTGGAGTGGGGAAGTACCACAATGCTTACGTAAGTATAATTTCCATACTAAAAATTATATTTTTCCACTTTCACTCTCTTAGAGCTACTTTACTGAGATTAGAACTGTTATATATTTTTTTTCCAGATTTTGCTAGAACAAAAATGAGATTGTTAAGCTCTTTCCCATGCATAATTAAAATTCAGTTAAAAACAGTATTTACCAGTGTAGCTATTTTTTATGTAATCCAACCATTATATTCCTTCCGTTCTGACTAAATTTTAGACCAAACTGCTTTGTGTGCAAAATACACTATACATTTTACTTATCTTGTTTTTTGGGTGATGTCCTCTACTCAGGTTTGTGTTCCTCGAAGGCAAATATTCTTGTTTCATTCACTTTTGTACCCTAGTATGTAGTATAATCCTTGGCAGATATTAAACTTAGAAGGCTATGGTAATTAAAACATTGCAGCATTGGTGCTGGCATAGACAGTAAACCAGTGTTAGAGAATAGAGAGTATAAACCATGTATCAATACTTAATGTATTATGGAACAAATCAGGGGGAAGAATGGACATTTCAGTTAATGCAATAAGGTAGTTCATACACACACACACACACACACACACACACAGTCTTTATCTTACACTAAATAACAAATCAATGTCAAATTCATTAGAGAATTAAATATAAAAGTTTTAAAGATTATAAGACTACCTAAATGAACTTGGAGTAAAAACAGATCTCTTAAAATGAAATATAAGAGCTCTACCTGTAACTGAAAAGTGGAAAAAATAAACTACATTTAAAATTTCTTATTTCAAAAGGCCAATCGTAAACAGGATAGTTTATTTGAAGAGCTTACTATTAAGTGATTGCAAATACTAGGCAGGGAATACCACCATTTGCTGGCCCATCAGATCATTCGTATCACATTTGCTGCAGAGAGTATGCTAACCAGTTTTATTTAGCATGAGAGATAAAACTAGTGTACTTCAGCAGTTGTGATCTATTAGACTGAAATTTATGCACCATCTAAACAAGCTCTTTCTAGGTAACAAGATTTACTAGAATAGTGTGTTCCAAGCCTCAAGGTTGATGTCACACAAATTGACCCTTGAAATTCTGATTCATGCTAACGATCATCTAAGAATAGACCAATGGGTTCTAAGTGAGACTATACTATATATTAGTAACTATTCAATAGTTACTTCAGAATAGATAGACACAAGAGAATATTACAGAATTGAGTTTATGGTAAACTTTGTTTGATGTGAGTGAAAAAAATCTTAAGTTTCTCAACATAATGTTTTATTTTGGGATCTATTAAAACACAAATGCTAATAAAATACCATAGACATTTAAATTGTAATAGATATCCAAATATAATAAGGCTGACCTTGACCCAGTTGCTTTACATACATATAGCAAAACTCTTAGGTAGGTATGTTTAGTTATGACATTTTAATGGATAATGACACCTGAGTTCAGAGAAACAGATCAAATTGTACAGACACTGGGTAACTCTGCCACTTACGGACCAGCTGCTCTGTTTCGTGGCCTAAAGTCTTTGATGTAAACATCCTATCTGATCTTCCTAGGTTTTTCTATTATGTATCTTCCTAGGTTGTTCTATTGTGTGTGTGTTTCTTTATATAAATGATGGATCCTTTTAAAATTAGAGAAACTAACAAATTATTAAATATGAAGGACTCTCATTGTAAATAACTGTTTTGTTGGTTCCTATTAAAGTCAAAGTAACCTAAGAACGTTTTTGAACTAGAAAACGGTTTCAAAGCTTCCTTGAGGCCTTCTCAATGGGCCTTACAGATGCTAATAAGAGCAATTAAGAATATCAACCAGAAATGTGGAGAAAAATAAGAAAGGCCTATATATCATTTTAATGAGGTTAAAAAAAATTTTTAAGACGATTTTACCACAAATAAAAAAAATAAAAAACTCTTTGGGTGATTATTAAGAATGGGATAAATAAGATAGACATTTATGTAATTAAAACAAGATTTGATATTACTGCACTACCTAAAGTTGGCTTTCCAGGTGGCTCAGACTATAAAGAATCTGCCTACCAATGCAGGAAACCCAGGTTTGACCCTTGCTTCAGAAAGATCCCCTGGAGAAAAGAATGGCAACCCACTCTAGTATTCTTGCTTGGAGAATCCCGTGGGCAGAGGAGCCGAGCAGGCTACACAGTCCATGTGGTCACAAAGAGCTGGACAGGACTGAGTGGCTTCAAGGTCTATTACTAGTAAATGGCAGAGTATGAATTCCAATTCAGAGAAGGTTGACTTAAGAGACAATTCTCCTATCCATTGAAGAGTCACATTCGATCATTTTAGGTATTTAATGAAGAGGAAAATCTTTTCTCTTATTTCTGTTCAAGCTATGACTTTTTATCCTAAAGTTTGTATCAATGTAAACTGAAGCCTTTTGAAAATGAACGCTGTGTCTTAAGTTTCTATCCAAACACCAATAGTTATTTGCTTTAGTACATGAAAATATAAAGATAGAAAATAGATGGAATGATATGGGGGATGCGAGAGAAAGATTGAGAAGTTTATGTGGTTACATTTCTCCTCCTTTTTTTGTTGTTGAATGACTCAGCAGAAATATGAATGAGAAACACTTCAGAAGTAGGTTATAAAATAATTACAAAATAACTGATAGAAATGAAATTTATTTAAACACAGCTAAAATCATAAATTACATGTTATTTATTTTTTACTACAAATTTAAAATTCAAAATATGCTGTATGTGCTTTGTCTGGGTATCTATTGGCTCTGAAGTCATCTGATCTCATCCTGTACTACACTTCTGCTCCAGCCTCAATGGCCTTGTTCTTCCTCTAGCATGCTAGATTTGACCCAGCACAGGGCTTTGGCAATGCTGTTTCCTCTCTCTGTAATGTTCTGTCTCAAGATATAAACGGAGTAAATTTTTTTTTTCCCCTCCAAAACTTTTCTCAGTGAGAGACAGCCTAGCTATCTTATTAAAGTCTGCCACTACTCTTCACCATCTGTCACATCCACAGTACAGTCCTGATCTCCTTGTCCCACCATGTTTTTCCTCATGGAGCTTATTATCTTCCCACATACTATCATTTTTACTTATGTATTATGTTTGCTGTTTGCTTTCTTCACAAAAGCATAAACTTCACAAGTGCAGGAACCTTAGTCTGTTTATCAATCAGTGCAAGCACCTAAAGTTACTAAGAATAGTGTCTGTTTTCAGTACTTTAAAAATATGTGTTGAATGGAGTCATCTAATCTATTTGCTTAGAACTGCTGTCAAGTTTATCTCTTCAATGGCTGCAGAATGTTGAAATTGTTTTTGCATGAATTTGGATTCTAATGACTGACCTTCTTTTCTCTTTAAAAAACACTCAGACCCATCGCACCCACCCACCACTACCACTACACATGCACCATATTTTGAAGAGGGAGACAGCAGGATACTAGGATACATGACATAGGTGTTCAACAGAGCACATATCTATGAAACAAGTACCTGCATCTTTTATATACATTGCAAAATATAGAGCAATCTGCAAGGTACATCCTAGGCTATTATGGGTTGTTTGTTTCTGATAGAGCTATTTGTGAATCGTATCCTTTTCAAGAATACACTCCAATTTTGTAGCCTACATGTACAAATATGTGGTTTGATTCTGGTCAATATCAAATTAAAAAAAAAAAGATAACTGTTATGCTGGTCTACTAGGTGGAAAAAATTTTTTTTAAAAATAATATTATGCTGAGTTGAATATTAAGCATTTATTCATGTAGACAAAAGCTAAAAGTATTTTCATTGGGATAGATTAACATGGATTCCATGTCACTTTAGTGCAGTATTCCAATTATTTTTATTACTTTTCTAAACTGTTAACTCTGATGAATTTAAATCATTGTACAATTGTCTCTCTTTTCACTTACAGCCAAATTTTGTGGTGACCCTGGTATACCTGCCCAAGGAAAAAGAGAAGGCAAAAGCTTTATATACCAGTCAGAGGTTTCATTCAGCTGCAATTCTCCTTTCATATTAGTGGGATCTAGCACCAGAATATGTCAAGCAGATGGCACTTGGAGTGGTTCATCACCTCACTGCATAGGTAATATTAATGAAAGATAGACAGTGCTCAGTAATTTTGGAATTAATAGCTAGTAATGACATTTAATGATTTACTTTATCCTATAAATTATAGTTGGCTAAATGTGAAAACGGAGAAGGCAATGGCACCCTACTCCAGTACTCTTGCCTAGAAAATCCAATGGATGGAGGAGCCTGGTGGGCTGCAGTCCATGGAGTCTCTAACAGTCGGACATGACTTCACTTTCACTTTTCACTTTCATGCATTAGAGAAGGAAATGGCAATCCACTCCGTTGTTCTTGCCTGGAGAATCCGAGGGACGGGGGAGCCTGGTGGGCTGCCGTCTATGGGGTTGGGTCACACAGAGTTGGACACGACTGAAGCGACTTAGCAGCAGCAGCAGCAGCAAATATGAAAAACAAAAATGTAAAATATAGAAGCCATTGTAAGGCATTGAAAATTAATATTATTAAACATTTATTACTTTGGTACTTTTGAAATAGTTTTCCTGTTTACCAGTTTAAAAAAAAAAAGTAGAAAGCTTCCATATTAATATCATGAAGTACTATTTGTATCAGTTCAGTTAAGTTGCTCAGTCGTGTCCGACTCTTTGCAGTTATTAAAGCATACTCAAATGAAATTAAACTTGCTTTAAAAATATTACAAAGGTATATTGATTTCAAATGGTTCTAAGTACATTGCTCTAATCCTAATTTTTTGTGTGTTTTTATTGTCTTATTTTTTTTCATTCAAATATAGTTGAGGTACAAAATTATATGTTACAGGTGTTTAGTATAGTGAATCACAATTTTTAAAGGTTATACTCATGTGCAGTTATAAAATATTAGCTCTATTTCCCATATTGTACAGTGTATCCGCTTACTTTATTTTATGCATAATGGTTTGCACCTCTTAATTGCCTATGCCTCTTTTGCCCCTCCCTCCTTCCCTCTTTCCACTGGTAACCGCTAGATTGTCTTCTACATCTGTGAGTTTGCTTCTTTTTTGTTATATTTACCTTTTTTTTTTAGAATCCACATATAAGTGGTATCATTTCACTCAGCATGATACCCTCCAACTCCATCCATATTGCTACAAATGGCAAATTTTCATTCATATATATGTATATCACATCTTATTTATCCATTCATCTGTTGGTCACTTCCATATCTTGGCAATTTTAAATAATGTTGCTATGAACATCTTTTCAAATTAGTGCTTTAGTTTGTGGGGTGTATATACCCAGGACTGAAATTGCTGAGTCAGAGGGTAGTATTATTTTTAGTTTTTTGAGAAACATTCATACTCTTTTCAACAGCAGCTGTACCAATTTATATTCACACCAACACTGTATTGAGGGTTCCTTTTTCTCCTAAAATTAAATTGCACATTGAGTAAACTTATGAAAAATTCTGTCATACAAACTAGCCAACTCAGAGGCTATCAGCGCTACCATTTTTATGTTTGACCCTCTTACAGGCATCAGTTAAAATGCAAATACCTAAGTCTTGTTTCTAGAAAATAAATTATTTCTTAAATGGACTATTACCTTCAGTTCAGTTCAGTCGCTCAGTCGTGTCCAACTGTCTGCGACTCCAAGAATCACAGCACGCCAGGCATCCCTGTCCATCACCAACTCCTGGAGTTCACTCAGACTCACGTCCATCGAGTCATGATGCCATCCAACCATCTCATCCTCTGTCGTCCCCTTCTCCTCCTGCCCCCAATCCCTCACAGCATCAGAGTCTTTTTCAATGAGTCAACTCTTCGCATGAGGTGGCCAAAATACTGGAGTTTCAGCTTTAGCATCATTCCCTCCAAAGAAATCCCAGGGTTGATCTCCTTCAGAATGGACTGGTAGGATCTCCCTGCAGTCCAAGGGACTCTCAAGAGTCTTCTCCAACACCATAGTTCAAAAGTATCAATTCTTCGGCACTCAGCTTTCTTCATAGTCCAGCTCTCACATCCATACATGACCACTGGAAAAACCATAGCCTTGACTAGACAGACCTTTGTTGGCAAAGTAATGTCTCTGCTTTTGAATATGCTATCTAGGTTGTTCATAACTTTTCTTCCAAGGAGTAAGCGTCTTTTACTTTCATGGCTGCAGTCACCATCTGCAGTGATTTCGGAGCCCCCCAAAATAAAGTCTGACACTGTTTCCACTGTTTCCCCATCTATTTCCCATGAAGTGATGGGACCAGATGCCATAATCTTCATTTCCTGAATGTTGAGCTTTAAGCCAACTTTTTCACTCTCCTCTTTCACTTTCATCAAGAGGCTTCTTAGTTCCTCTTCACTTTCTGCCATAAGGGTGGTGTCATCTGCATATCTGAGGTTATTGATATTTCTCCCAGCAATCTTATTTCCAGCTTGTGCTTCTTCCAGCCTTACTTGAGATTAATTATTAGAAAACTCCCTAAGCAAATGTTTTGTGTATGTAGTCCTCCTTCATATCCTTCATTTCCTTTAACTTTTTATTACCAGAGTAGTGGATGGCAAGTCCTTTTATATTCACTTCAGTTCAGTTCAGTCACTCAGTCGTGTTCGACTCTTTGCGACCCCATGAATCGCAGCATGCCAGGCCTCCCTGTTCACCACCAACTCCCGGAGTTCACTCAAACTCATGTCCATCGAGTCAGTGATGCCATCCAGCCATCTCATCCTCTGTCGCCCCTTCTCCTCCTGCCCTCAATCCCTCCCAGCATCAGAGTCTTTTCCAATGAGTCAACTCTTCACATGAGGTGGCCAAAGTACTGGAGTTTCAGCTTTAGCATCATACCTTCCAAAGAACACCCAGGGCTGATCTCCTTTAGAATGGACTGGTTGGATCTCCTTGCAGTCCAAGGGACTCTCAAGAGTATTCTCCAACACCACAGTTCGAAAGCATCGATTCTTTGGCACTCAGCTTTCTTCACAGTCCTACTCTCACATCCATACATGACCACTGGAAAAACCATAGCCTTGTCTAGACAGACTTTTGTTGGCAAAGTAATGTCTCTGCTTTTCAATATGCTATCTAGGGAACCTTAGAAGTGTTCAAAGCTCATGGATTGCATAATTTGTGTAAACTGCTCTATACCTGAATTTAAGTTTCCGTTCATGGAGATATTTATTAGGGTTTTTTTTGTTTATTATTACCAGGACCCTTTCGTGAAACCCTAGATCTCTTAAAATTATTTTATATAGGATAAATATGCATTTGAATAAACCTTTATGTTTTAAAGGAATATTACACTTTGTTTTAAGAAAAAGAATATTTTCTTTATTTTAGAACCCACCCGTACGTCATGTGACAACCCAGGCGTGCCACGTCATGGATCTCAGAACAATACATTTGGATTTCAAGTAGGTACTTTGTTATTATTTTTTCATATTTTATTGAGATATATAACTGGTATATATTAGTATATAAATTTAAAGTGTCCAGTGCAATGGTGTGACATATATACTGGGAATGATTCCTGCAGTTATATTAGTTGGCATCCATTTCTCATACAGATACAGTTAAAAAAGCAAAAGAGAAAAAAATTCCTTGTGATGATTATTAGGACCTATTCTCTTAAGAACTTTCCTGTATATAATACAACAGTGTTATGTATACTCATCATTATTGTATATTACATATCTAGTACTTATTGCTCTTATAACTAGAAGTTTGTACCTTTTGATTACCTTCCTTCAATTCTCCACCATCCCTCTGACCCCCACTGTTTTGGTAACTACAGATCTGATCTCTTTTTAGGCGAGTTTGGATTTATATTGTTGTTGTCATTGTTTATTTTTTTAGATTCCACATGTAAGTGAGATCATATTGTATTTGCCTTTTTCTTGCCTAAGTTATTCATCAAGCATGTACTTTAAATAAATGCTTTTATTTAATATAAAACTAGATCAAAAGGCTTATTTTGTTCAGTACACAGATCCTGTTAATGCAAGTAGAAAAAGAGTCATGCTTATATCTGCATTCATAAACATATTTTAAAAAAGGGAACATATATGCCTCAAGATATAGCCTGACTCACCATGAGTATAAAGTAAGAGAAAAATTAGAGAGACCTGTAAGCATAGAAAAATCTATAGGCACTAGCTTGTAGGTAAGAGAAATATTAAGTGAGGGAGTAAATGAGTGAAATCTACAGGAAATATGGAGACAGTGAGGAAAAGTGTAGATGAAAGAGGTTTAAAGAGAAACTTCTGAGTCAGAGTTACCAAATACATAAAAATGTGGTTATTCAGTAAGGCAATAAGACTAAAAGATTTTTTTCTTATTTTATATATATATATATATATATATTAAATATTAAAATAATTTTAAACATATCATTGATGTGGAATATTTTTGAAAAAAGAATTTAACCATAACCTATTATTCCACAACACATATTTGGATTGTTAGAGTACTTTAACATGTCCAATTGTATGTGGCTGACATTCTTTTCTCTCTTATTCCAGTTTAGATTTTCTGTAGAGATTCAGGAAGATTTTCATTATAGGGGCCATAGGAGAGCCAAAGTGCATACTGATTTCAAAAGAAAATAGCCAATTTACACGTTACCCAATTGCCTTGTGTCACAGGGTTTTCTAAATTGTGCTGTTTTCTGTGAAATTCAGTGTGAACCTGAAGAACATGTATTTCTAAAGGAAGTGCTCATCAAAGGTGCCATATTTCTGTTGCTAAAAATAGTTATCATTTATCTACAGTTCAGGCACAGTATGAACAGTGATTTGATAGCTTTTCCAATTCTTCCTGTTTGCCTCAGGCCTGTCTAGGTAATACAAAAGTGTAAAGAAGTGTCTTGGTCTCTATTATGTTGATGTTTTCAGAAAACTTTATAGATTCATATCTCCATAAAATGCTTTATCAACTGATGGAGATCTTGAAAAATAAGCAACTAGCTAAACAGCATTAACCTTCATCATATAAGCCAATAAACTGAAACAAAACAAAGCAAGTCAATGGCAGTATTTTTATAGAATACAGAATTTCAATGTTAGTGTCTATACACTTAATCAGATAATTTTCTAAAGAGTCTGTGTCCTTTTTTAGTAAATACCCTTTGAAATAATGGAAATGAATAGAACTGAGTTTAGAATAGTCACCCATTAAAATGAATAGAATCATTCACTCTGCATTTTAAGAATTCTATTATAATCAGTGAAAAATATTATCACAAAGTTAAACTATTATTTAGATATTAAACATATTAGATCATTATATTCTATCTAGATAAGTATGCATAGGCTAGATTTAAGACATGTTAAAATCTAATATGTATATTTATATTAATCTCTGAAAATTAGAAATGAAATACTGAGTATGTTAAATTATAGATGTCAACTTTCTTACATGTTTATGGCAGATAT
Source organism: Capricornis sumatraensis (assembly GCF_032405125.1). Taxonomy (NCBI): domain Eukaryota; kingdom Metazoa; phylum Chordata; class Mammalia; order Artiodactyla; family Bovidae; genus Capricornis; species Capricornis sumatraensis. The sequence goes on from NC_091079.1 coordinate 71,254,333, forward strand.
ATGTGTTCATCTGTATGTATACTTATTATATACATTTATATGTAAATTATGTTTACTAAACCTATGTAGAGCTAACATAATTAAAATGTTATGTAATTCTAACTAATATCAATTTATTGGTGGATTCCAAATAAATATGATCTTATATAACTAGAAAAGGCATAGCTAGCAGTTGAGGTAAACCCTTCTTTACAAGAGGAGTTCTTTGAAGTAGCTTAAAACTAAAGACATTACAAGCCATGTGTGAGTTTGTCCCAGGCCACAAGAAAAGAGATCTGGGTGAGACTCATCAAGCCTAAAATCTAGGAACTGGACAACAGTACTAAGTCTCTTCAATTACTCTGCATTTATATACTTCATTTTCTTTCTCTGTAGGTTGGCCATATGGGAAAAGGTATATCATTTCTATTTACATCTCAGTCACATACAGCAAGATTGTCTCGATCTCAGTTTCAGATATCCAGAGACAGAATCAAAGTGTTACAACTGTTGTATCTATCTCTGGTCTGATCTAGTGACCAGTAGTGAGTTAAATAAAATCATAGCTGTGATTAGCCCACTTCTGGGAGGGACAGGAGAAAAGGGATAGTTATGAATTGCAGAAGCACTCTGCATCTCTTAATTTTATTTTTAATATGTTTATTTGTTCATTCTCCTTTTCTATAAAGATTTATGTAGTAGCTTTTTGAATATTGATATAATTATTAAAATATAAGAATATATCTCCTGTTGTTAGGGATGACAAACACTCTAGCATTAGAAAAAAAAGTATTTAAAGTAATTTCTCTTTTTATCTAAAATATTGTCACTTGGAACAAGTTTAACTAGTAAGGAAAGTTGCTGTCAAAATGATTAATGCAATGTCCAGATTAATTATGGAGGAAATACCAAACACAAATATTTCGCTAACTGCTTATTACTCTAAATTGATCTCTGGTGTTTAGAAGACATACTGATTTAGGACTTGTTATATAAAGGTATTATAAATATAAAATATTTTTAACTTGACTTTTAGATATTTAATTCTAAGTTATTTAACACTTGGATATTTAACCCTACCAAAATATCCTTGATGAAAAGCTCTGTCTTGACTACAGAGACTAAAAAGCATCCATGATTGAGGAGTAGGGAGACAGAAATAATCAACTAAATATAACATGATCAATTATTTGTGATCATCCAGGATTGGCTATAAAGTAATGCTAGAAGTGAGTGGATAAATAGATAAAGGCAAGCCATATTGAAGCACTTTGAATTTTTGGTTGTTTTTTGGTCTGGGTTTTCTTTGGGCCATTCCTTGCAGCATGTGGAAGAGTGCCCTGATCAGGGATGGAACCCGAACTCTTGGCAGTGAGAGTGAGGAGTCCTAACCACTGGACCACCAGGGAGTTCCCTGCATCTCTATAAAGAAATATAGGTTCTGTTGAGTTGCCTCTGAAACTTGCCTTTCTTACATTTGTCTACTTTATGTGATGACCCCTACAAAATATGTGGAAGTATGATTTTTGGATTAAATGACTTTTCCAAAATAAAAAAAATAACAATTATATATGAATTCCAGTTTGTAATTGAAAGAAGTACATGAGTACATTGAATGTTACATAGTGTTTTGTTACATTAAATGGTGGATATCATAACATGAATTTTTTTTAAAAAAAGTAAAATTAAAATTTTAAAATTAAAATATTCTGATTATTTTTAATAAAAATTCTTAAAACACTTTAATTCAATTTTTCTAAGGGCCCAAATTGATTCTCAGTCAGTGAAAATCCCTTGCATCTTAAGCATCTTAAGCATATGTGTTATCCTTTTGTTTTTATTACTTTGCCTTTCTACTTCAATTTTGTTAATTTTAATTTATCAAAATTTTATTAGAACCTGCCTCAATTTTCCTTGGGCAAAATGTTTAATAGAACTATAAAAATACCAAAAAATGCCAATATACAGCATTTAAAAGAGAGAATAAAGACTTAAAGAAGATAAGTCATACTTACTAATTAGATATATCATGATTTTTTATGCATTTGCAGACAGCATACTAATTTGAGACAATTTAAAGAAAATTTTATTTAAACATTAACTGTGATTAAAATGATATGGGTTTTTTAAATTCTTGATATAAAAATAATTTTTAAAATTAATTTTAACATTATATAAAATTCCTCATACACATAACACTTCTGTTAGTAAATACTGGTAGGAAAATTGTGCATAAATTATTTCATAAGAATTTTCAGAATTATATAATGGAAAATTTTATGATACTACTGTTTTTCTACAAATATTCAAATTATTTATGTTAGGAATTATTTATAGTCAGAAAGGAATTTACATGGCAAGTTAGAAAAGGATGCAGAGATATGTAAAATATACAATTAAGTGGATTGATCACTGGCAAAATTATTAATTAATTCAGTAATATTTAGAAAACATTTTATAATATGTTTAGAGCATTTTGAAATATTTAGATATTTTATCTTTTTTTGGTTGGCTGCACTGTGGCTTGCCAGATCCTAATTCCTCACCCAGGGATCAAACCCATGTCATCTACACTGACAGTACGGAATAATAACCAGTGGGCCTCCAGGGAAGTCTCTAGAGAATATTTTGATGATTGATTTGAGTGTAACAAATTCTGAATAAAAATCAGTTTCTAAATTTGTATAACTCTAGATCTATAAATATTTGGTATAGATATTTGTGGGGCTTCCCTGGTGACTCATTCAGTAAAGAATCCACCTGCAATACAGGAGACCACAGTTTGATCCCTGGATCGAGAAAATCCCCTGGAGGAGGAAATGGCTACCCACGCCAATATTTTTGCCTGGAAAATCCCATTGACAGAGGAGCCTGGTGGGCTACGGTCTATGGATTCCAAGAGTCAGACAGGACTTAGCAACTAAATCACCACCACCAGATATTTGTGAATTTGACAAAAATTTTACTATTTAAATGTGTTAATGATGTATGGAAAAACTTACATTTTAGTTCTATGGTATCTGGTTAAAATATAAATCAGTATTTATTATGACTTCAGAAACGATTACAGATGTTAGGAAAAAGTCTTACAAGTTAAAAAGAAAGTGTGTAATCCATCATGTTTCTCATTCCTTACTAATATAAAGGTTGCTGAAATAACCCAAATGTACTTTTCAAAGAACAAATAATGATTTAACTTTACTAAATTATGGAAGGGGTATCACTGCATTTTAAGAAACTGATAGACATGTTAAACCTTTTTAAGTAGTCAAATAATTTTATATTAAGTCATTAGTCACCATCCCTTTAGTTGGTCCAACATTTTCAAGATGCTTTCCTAAGCTCTTGATATATGATGATGAATAGCATAGAACCTTTGGCTGAGAGAAGCTGTTTTGGTGTGTGGGTCAAATGGAATAGATTATTTTATAGGATAGGTTGATAACACTGATAAAAATGAAAGGAGCTATGGAAGCACATAAGAGACAGTTTTCCTCATCTGTTTACTGCAAGGAGAGCTTTCTAGAAACTTTATCTGAGCTAAATCTTTTAGGGTAAGATCTAAGAAGAAATTAGTTGGGAAATACATTCCATGTGGGAGGGACAGTGTCAAAATATGCATGCATTATGGGAACTGCAAAAGTTTCAATATTATACAAGCACAATCTGAGTAAAAGTAAGTGGTCAATGGTGATGCTAGAGAGATGGCTAGTGATCAGATTATGGAGGCTTTTATCAGCCAAGTTAGCATGGTGTAGCTTTATCTTATGAGGGATAAGCCAGTAAAGATTTTAAAAAGGATAATGTTAAAGTGGAACTTTCATGTTGAACAATCACTCTAACTTCCGAGTGAAAAATAAATTTAATGTGGTCAAGATTAGAGAAGTGGAGACAGGAAGTGATTATTATAATTGGCTATAATAATAATTTTCAAAATTTGGCCCTTGATCTGCAGCAGCAATATTACCTAGGAACTTGGAAATGTGGATTTGGGAATCTCCCCCAGATTTACTTGGTCAGAATTCCTGAGGGAGGCTCAGCTAGCTTTATTTGGAAAAGTCCTTCTGGTGATTAAGATACCTGCTAAAGTTGGAGAATCATTGAGAAACAATGTCAAGGACTGAAATAAGTTGTATATGTGGAGAAAAGGGAAGGGGATGGTTTCAGAAAGATTTAGGAAGTAAAATGGTAGATTAAGAGGGGAGATTTATGGGTGAAGGGTGGCCATTAACTGAGATTCAGCTAAAGTATTATTGCTGGGTTGATTGAGGTGATGGGTTTTGGAGAGCTGGTCTTACAAAAGAACAAAATTGCCAAGTCTATATGATCAGGTGTATAAATCACACAAGGAAGTAAAAAATCTGTAGTACCATATTGCACAACTTCAGGGAGTATGTGAATGGCATGCTCTGGAGCATAATTTGAAGGATTTGGTGTCTCAGTGGTAAAGAATCAACATGCCAATGCAGGTTTAATCCCTGGGTCAGGAAGATCCCCTGGAGAAGGAAATGGTAACTTACTCCAGTATTCTTCTGGGGAATTCTATGGACATAGGAATCTGGTGGGCTACAGTCCATAGGGTCAGTCACAAAGAGTCAGACATGACTGAGCAACTTAGCACATATTGAATACAGCATGAAAGTGCTCCCTGGAGTAGAGCAGTGTAGTAGCACTGGACAAAATCAGGCTTTAAGAGAGTAAGAAATTTCCTGGATGCAGAGATGAGGCTGAAATGGAAGACATATATGAGAAAACTGGAAGGATAAAGGTTGTTATGAGAATGACTATTGGAACTGAATGTTTTGGTCGTAGCATAATTCTTGCTGATAACAAGAATATGAAGATGGTGGAATATAGCTGGTCTCAATGTGAAAAGCCTTAAGGCAACAATTGAACATTTTCAGACTCCATATAGCAGGGAAGGCTGAAGTGCCAGACTCTTATAATCGTTATCTTCTCCTCTGTCTCTAACCCCTTAATAAATTCTGGTAATTTTCTCCCTGTAATATATTTTAAGTAAACAACCTCCTTTATACGTCTGTTGCCACAAGTTGGTCAAACTTTATCCACTCAAATCTAAAATGGCAACACAAGCTTCATAATTAGAATTACTGTTCATCATTCTTCTGTTTTGTAGTTTCCCCATACGGTGGCTAGTTTAGTTTTTCAAAAGTATTTTCTACAGAAATTTTAGTTTCTCTGAAAGCTTTAGCAATTTTATGTTTTTATTTGAGAGATTCAAACACTATAGCCTGCTATTTGAGATTCTTCAGAAACTGATTATATCTCTGTTCTAATAATTACTGCTGGAATTTATTTAAAGTTTATGTCCCATGCCCATATGGAGTGAATATATTCTATTTTATTTCATCCTTATATCTCAAGATAGATAATATCATCTTTACTTTTATATAGGGAATTAAGTTTCAAAGAGGAGATATAACTTATTCAAGTAAGATCAGATTCAAAGTTAAAGCCAAGTATACATGCCTCTGGGGTCTATTTTATTTTTCACCTGTATCTCTTTGTTTACCACTTTTTTCCTAAATCCCCAGTTCACTGTGTAAATTATCTATGTTAACTAACCAAAAGTCCTCTTTTTTCCTCAACTATTAATATCATGGTATATGTTTTAACCACTATATATTTTCTCATAATATTCTTATCTTTGCTACTATTATATCAGTTTTCAAACTTCAGTGTTCATTAAAATCTCTTGGAGGACTTGTTAAATCACAAATAACTGGTTGCTAAGGTTCCAGAGTTGCTATTTCTGACAAGTTCTTAGGTGATGCTGAGGTTACTGGTCTGGGACCCCACCTTGAAAAACTTTGTTCTATATATTTGTACAAATTCAATATCTCTTAAAATATCCCCTGGAGGAGGGAATAGCAACCCGCTCCAGTATTCTTACCTGGAGAGTCCCATGGACGGAGGAGCCTAGCGAGTCCATGGAGTCGCAAAGAGTCAGACACGACTGAGCGACTCATACTAAAAGCTTAGTGCAAATAACGTCTTCCATTGTATTTTTCTGTTACCAATTCAATCTTCAGTAAACACCTTCATGTCTAATGTCATATTGCATTTACTGTCTTCCGTATTCATGTGCCTCTTATGTTGATAGTTATCTTTATTTCTGCATGTCTTTGTCCATCTTCATGTATATATCTTTATTTGACTCTTTGTTTGTCTGTCTTACGTTTATATATAACTTATCGACCTTTTGTTATCTTATAAATTTTCTTCAAATTACAATGGCAAAAAGTTTGACTTCTATGTATACATTGTATTCAAGCATTTGATGCTGAATGTACACAGAGATCTAAGTTACTTTTTATCTTTGGTCTTTTTTTCCCCATTTTTACTTTAAATCAAATTTCAGTTTTCTTCCAACCTCTACCATTCAGAATTTCTTTTGAAAGCATTTTATCATCCATATTTTTTTTTCTTTTTTGTGTCTGTTGCTGCATTTGAAGTTACACTGGAACATTTGTTTTTTGTCTGTAATTTACTTTAGGTGGGAAGTGTTGTGCAGTTCCACTGCAAAAAAGGACATCTTCTTCAAGGGTCTACAACACGGACTTGCCTTCCTGACCTCACTTGGAGTGGAATTCAGCCTGAGTGCATACGTAAGTATAAGAAATTATACTTATAAAGGATAAGACTTTATATACATTATTTTCCAAGTGTGAAAATAAATTTATGTCCATGTAAATGGTGAGTCACATTATTTCTAGGTTATTATAAAATATAATTCACATATATAGTGTTATTACTATAGCATAACCCCATGCCTGGTGAGGAGCGTTATTTTTCAAGAATCTAGAAGGCATAGGGAACAGTTTTGTTCTTTTTGAAAAGCTCTTGTAACTGTGTTCAGTTTGGTCACATGGTAATTTTAGATAATGATGATTTTTTGGTTCATAGAAATGACCTATGGCTCTGAAGTACTGTGAGATATAGGAGGCTCCAACACAGTAGTGACTCAGTCTTTTTTCACTTTTTTGTTAAACTCTGAGAACCTGAGTAAAGCTAGAAACATCCATGAAAAGAAATATGCATGTATACCTTAACCAAATCATTGAATATTGCTTAGAATTTCCTTAAGCTTCTAAATGTGCACTGCCCATAATTTGGAAGAACTGTAAACCATCTTTTTTGAATTATAGTTAGAAATAAATTTTAGCTGGTGAGTTATCCTTTTCTCCCCCCGCCCCCCTTACTTCCTCATTTCAATCTCTTCCTCCATCTTTTTTGGGTGGAGAGAAAAATAAAGAGTAAGCAGGAAAAGAAATACTCATCAGAAAGACATCTAGCTTTTAAGATTTCCTGAAGTCCAAATAAGGCCTGCAAATTTACTCTGTCCCTGTCAGAATCACCCAAATAATAATGGGGGCTCATGTGGATCCACAGTTTACTGAAAAGCAGTAGAACACTCCACTGAGAAGTCATGTCACATGCCTGGCTGGCTTATACTTAAATACAGCAAAATTCCCTAAAAGAGAATTCCTTAGAGTGTGTACATACTTTAGAACAGCTGTGTGGGATGTGACTAGACCTTTCATAGTAAACCAAGATTCTTTGGAGACCTGCACTTGGCATATAATGATTTAAATAAAATTAAGTAGCTTCTGTTACTGCAGAGCATCTCAGAATTTCTAACATGTGCATAATTAGGGTTAAGAATATAGCAGAAACAGACTATTTGTGTTTATTTCCCCAATGAGAATGAACTTTTATTAACTAAGTTATATTAAATATAAGCCATATAACATTATTTTTACATGTGTTAAAATATTAGATATTATTTATAGTTTAGTTGTTTCTCTACTAAGAAAAAAATGCAGATATTATTTTCCAAACAAATTTGTCCACAGAACATTCTTTCTCAGACAGGATCTATATTCATGAACACATGATTAGATATGTCTTGTTTAGCAGGAGAATTCTTTATAGCATCTCTTACTGACTAAGAAGGGAGTGGTTATCCTAAGACACAAAACAGGTAAACTGAGGGGCAGGGTCAAGTAGTGTCATAAGTGAAATAGTGGAGTTAAGAGAGAGATTTAGTAATGGGTAAAACCATGGAGGAAAGGAGACAAAAAAATCAAATGAATGAAAAATTACTGCTAGCATATGGACCTAAAATATGGCCAAAAAATGCCATGTGCAAAAAATTATTCAGTTGTACTTTCTACATTAGGAATATTAATAGCAAAGCAACATATTGAATTGTGATTGAACTTAACTTTAGAAAACATGCCTTTTAATTTAAATAAATATAATAAATGAAAAATTACAAATTAATATTTCCTAAACTGGTACAGAAAATCTGAGTTTGACAAACTTTAAGAGTTATCTTACTGCAGGAGTTAATAGAGTCTTTAAAATGCTAATATATACTGACTCTCCAGAATACATCTTTTATTTTTTCTCCATTTTTTAACATCCACCAGTGTTCCAGAGATGATTGTTTAAAAAATGCTAGTCTGTGAAAATATTTACATTTACATTGATACGCTTTCCTTGATGCATTGGAATATCTAAAGGTATACTTATATAAAGGCATTGTTGTTGTTTAGTCACTAAGTCAAGTCTAACTCTTTTGCAACCCCATAAAAGAGCCAGGCTCCTCTGTCCATGGGATTTCCCAGGCAAGAATACTGGAATGGGTGGCCATCCAGGAACTGAACCTGCGTCTCCTGCATTAGGCTCATTCTTTACTTCTGAGTTACCAAGGAAGCCCGTATAAAGGCGTTACATACCTATAAAAATATATAATGATTCCAATCTCAAAATTTTATAACATGTCTATAAAAGTGAACTTTTTTTCCTTTCTTTAACATAGCCCACAGCTGTAAACAGCCAGAAACTCCCGCTCATGCAAATGTAGTAGGAATGGACCTTCCATCCCACGGGTATACATTAGTTTATACCTGCCAGCCTGGCTTCTTCTTAGCTGGTGGAACAGAGCATAGAGTGTGTAGATCCGATAACACCTGGACTGGGAAAGTTCCTGTTTGTGAAGGTAAGTTTTCTCTATAAAAGCTTGCAACAGAAGATTTTGTACTGTCTTGGATTTCCTCAGATATAAGAGACAAAAAAATTAATTAACTTAGGCACAAAAGTAGAAGTGATGTAGTCATTCCATGCTCTGTTTTTTTCTTCTTACCTTAATTACTTTTCCTAGTTCTCTGCTCACAATAGGTGTATTAGTTTTCTAAGGCCACCATAAAAATGTACTACAATCTGGATGGCTTGAAAGAATAGAAATTTATTCTCTCACAGTTCTGAGGCCAGAAACCTAAACTCAAGGTGTCAGCAAGGCCCTGTATCCTCAAAGGGCTCTAGGGAAGACTCATTCCTTACCTCTCCCTAGCTTCCTATGGCTTCTGGCTATCCCTGGCTTTCCGTGGCTCCTAAAGGCCTCCTAAATTCTGCTTCTATTTTCACAGGGCATTTTTTCCTATGTATCTCTGCACGTCCTCCTCACTTAGAAAAGCAGCAGTCATTGGATTTAAGGATTATCTCAGTAATATGTCACCTCAGGATTCCTACCTTTTTACATCTTCGAAAACTCTGTTTCCAAATTAGGTCATGTTCTGAGGTTCCTGGTGAGCATTAATTTGGAACATAAAATATTCAGCCCACTTCAGTAGTGAAAACTGCTCCCAGCGTTCCTGAGTTTATATCCTTCTGGTAGAGTAAGTCTGGTAGAAAGCCTTTCCCAAAACTTGGTTAGGGAGGCAGTATCCAGAAGTCTTAGTGTCACAGGTTTTAATATAATCAATCTGCAAATTCCTTTCTCAGTCAGGATTATATGACAGTTTGACCATATCTAGGTGCTATGTTAACCTGTGCAGCTGCTTTACTTGATCAGAACAATTTCCATCTGGACAAGATATGATGAGTTTACCAGAGGAAAAACAGTTTCCAGAAGAAGGAATAAAGGAAGTTTTTCTAGAATTCTTAATAAAGTCATCAATACATTTTTTTTTCAGGCCTTTAGTTCTTGACGTCTTGAAGCATTCACAAATGTAAATGACTTTCTCCTTGTGAAATGTTTCATTCTCTTTGTTTCTGTAGGGCGCTACAGATAGTTTTCTTTTTAAAGTTTTTTCATGATAGAAATCCCTTTTATGTGAGATCTTATTCTTTTATTTACTTGTCATTGTCTTTCTCCACTCTCCTATCCTTTCATCTGCCCTTTTTTGACTAGAATATAAGCACACACACACACACACACACAAAAAGCAAAAACTGTGTCAATATATTTACAAGTTTAATTTTGATTACTGGAGCAGTGCCTTATATGTGAAAAGTGTTTAATCAGTATTTGTTGAATAAATAAATATTTTATCTCCTCAAATTCTGGGACACATTCTCCATTTCCTTTTTAAGCTTAATATTTTCTATCTTTTCTAAAGCTCAGTTCTTTGTTTTCTTTTCCTTTCATTCAGTGTTCTCTCCCTAGGTGATCAAATTCATTCAAGCCAATGACTTAGTCTCCTCTATGAAGATTATTTACAAATTAATATTTCTAGCTCATATATCTGCTTTTAATCCCAGACTTATATTTTCAATTCCTTACCTGATATTGCTTCTTGAATTTCTCAAAGATATTTAAATAATACATGCAAATATAAACTCATCAATTTCCCTTCACCATTGTTGTCTCTTGATGTTCCCTAACTTTGTGGTACCATCATCACATAATAAATAGAAATCTAGTAATCACCTTTGACATCTTCCCGTCCCTTTAGGTCCACCAGAATTTTAGTAGCTTTAGACAAAAAAATCTATCCACTTCTCAGTTTATCATCACTACTACAGCAGTTTAACTCAGCATTATCTCTGCTGAGACTACTGAAATGGCCTTTTAAGTTCTCTGTCCAAATCAATACCTATTTGTCTCCAAATTGTTCTCTGTCTTGCAGCCAAGGGGATGTTCACCCAAATAACTTCTCTTTAAAGACTTTAAAGACATTACGTTGTTCTTAGGTAAAAGATGTACATCTTTACAGGTCCACAAGCACTGCATATCAGAGCTGCTTCAACTTTGCAGACATATTCAGCACCTCACATGATTCTGAGCTCCTTTTGGTTAGGCTTTAAACTTTAAGTCTTTACCTTTGAGTCTCGTCAATTTCTTATGACACCGTGGGATACCTTAACAATTTTTTTACTCAGTTTTTCTTCCTCTCTCTTTTTTGGCCATGCCACAGAGCTCATGGGATCCTAGTTGCCTGACCAGGGATTGAACCGGGGCCTGACCTATAAAGGAGCTGAGTGCTAACCACAGGATCACCAGTGAATTCCCTATAATTTTTAACTCCTAAGCATGAAACCTATCCAAATTATTTGCCTTTAAGCAATAGGAACATACCCTTAGCCCTCAGCTTCAATATTGGAATCAATTATTTCCATGTTGATTTATGCCTTTAAAATAAGAAATAGGATGCAAAAGTGCTACCTTAGATGCTAAGGTAGCACTAATATTCTCTTGCCACACTGGATTCTAATGAAGATAATTATTAAAATTGTTAGCTGTACAACAGTAATGTTGAGTGGGGACTGAGATGCTATAGTGAACAGAACATTTTGGAGAAAATTATGATATGTCAGAGAATAAAATTGACAAGGCATCACATTGTGTATGTGTGTGTCTGTATATGTGTATTATTAATTATATTAAATTTTGTAAATGTTTTTGTTTCTTTTCATAGCTGGTTCCAAAATATTGGTAAAAGATCCTAGACCTGCACTTGGAACACCCAGCCCAAAGCTAAGTGGTTAGTCCTTTCAAATGCTTTTCTAGTAGTCATGGTTTCTAAAGGTGATCATTAACAAAGTGACAACCATTTATTTAGAAAACTATATTTCAACATGGAAATGTGATGCATTTTACAGTTTGGAATTTGAAATTTTAAAATGTATATTATAAGATGTTGAATTTCAAGCAGTGTACTACTGTGACATGTTAATACCCAAAAATATTTTGTATAGTTCTCTCTATGAAATTTCCCTTCAAGAATATCTGCAAATAGCTATAAAATAATGCCAATGTTTTATTTAAAATACTAAAATCAAAATGAGGCTTATATATAATATTTAAATGTAATTTTTTTTAAGAAGGAAACAAATACACTTGGAGTTGAGAGTAAAGTTTACCAACTTCTAGAACTTGTTCAGTTTATTTTCAATAATTTGATTTAAAACTAAAATTATTTAATCATTAAACATAGGGAACTTGAAGTCCTACAACCATAATGTAATTCCCATTTTATGCACTGCCTACCCTAAAACTCTGGAAAAGATACTTTCTACATCTGGGCATCCATTTCTTTATCTATACAAAAAAAATAATAGTAATGATTAGATTAATATGAACAAACTTCATGGAAATGAAGTACAAAGTGCTTAGCTCATGGTAGAGCCTCAGTATATGAGACCTGCTTTTTAACGTATTAGTAAATATTATATTTACATGGTAGAAATGAAGAGATACACACAGAATTAACGCCTCAGCATCTAATCTTTACCTTGGAAATAGATTTGGTCCATTTGTAATTAGCCAGGTACAGTGTTGCTGCTGCTAAGTCGCTTCAGTAGTGTCCGACTCTGTGCGACCCATAGACGGCTCAGAGGACCCACCAGGCTCCTCTGTCCCTGGGATTCTTCAGGCAAGAACATTGGAGTGGGTTGCCATTTCCTTCTCCAATGCAGGAAAGTGAAAAGTGAAAGTGAAGTCACTCAGTCGTCTCCAACTCTTCACGACCCCATGGACTGCAGCCTACCAGGCTCCTGTGCCCATGGGGTTTTCCAGACAAGAGTACTGGAGTGGGTTGCCATTTCCTTCTCCAAGGTACAATGTTAGAATGTAATATTTGTTGGCTTCAGAAGTTCTCAGTGTACATATAGTGGAAATGGACTGCCTACCAAAAAAAAAAATCAGTTTGAAAAACTGATTTTTTTCAACAGTCAGTGAAAACAGACTGAATTTCTCTAAAGTAACCAATGAATATGTCATCATAAGAGAGAAATCATTTCATGGACTCAGAAAACCACAATGGTCAATCAATGCCCAGAACTCTCCAAGAAAGATGCTTTATCTGGGAGCCAGAAGGGTGCTCAGAATAATAGCTCCAGCACATAGAGTATAACCCTAGACTATCTGCAGCAAAATATAGCCAGTGTCCACCAATCAGGCTGACAATTTTTTTTAAGAATATGGAAGAACTAAACAAAAAACTAATATATGTGATATAATATTTTTAAAAACTGTCAGTTGCTCAGTCATGTCCAACTGTCTGCAACCCTAGGGAGTGGTATAATATATATACATATAAAGATTTTTTATCAACCAATGAAATAATATATATTTTCTTTAAAATTTCATGAGAAAGCTATGAGAATTGATCATATATCAATAAATAAATAAATCAACATAAATTTCAAAGCAAAGTAAGTCTTATCTGACCATGATGCAGTTGAAAGTCAATAAGAAAATAGATAAATTTTTTAAATGCCTCAGTGTTTGGAAATTAAGAACAAAATGAATACTAATGAATAACTTATGAATTGAGGAAGAAATTAAAATGGAAAATGTAGCAATAGAGCTTAATTATGCTGAAAAATCTAAATATCAAAACTTGGGGACTAGAAAAAGTAAAGATGTGAAGGAAATATAAAGCTTTAAACCTAAATATTAGAAGAAAAGAAAGCCTCAGAATCAATTAATGTCCTGTTAAGAATATATAAAAAGTATAATGGAATGAAGAAAATAAAGCAGAATTCAATATAATATAAATGAACAAATAAACCAAAAAAATCTGAAGATATAATAAAAGAATCTCAACAGAGCCAAAGGTAGTTCTTTTAAAAAATGTTCAAAGCGACAAATTTCTGGTAAGATTGATAAAGAAGGGAACAAAAATTAAATAACATTTCAAAAGAAAATGTGATAATTAGAGAATATAATGAATAAATCAATATATATAACAGAAAATACCAGACCACCTTAACCTGCCTCCAGAGAAATCTGTATGCAAATCAAGAAGCAACAGTTAAAATTGGTCATGGAACAATAAGTGGTTCCAAATTTGTAGGAGACATCAAGTATGTATTCTGTCACCGTTATTATTCATCTTATATGCAGAGTACATCACTGGATGAATCTCAAGGTGGAATCAAGATTGCCAGGAGAAATATCAATAACCACAGATATGCAGATAACACCACCCTAATGGAAGAAACTGGAAAAGGTCAGTTTTCATTCCAATCCCAAAGAAAGGCAGTGCCAAAGAATGCTCAAACTACCGCACAATTGCACTCATCTCACACGCTAGTAAAGTAATGCTCAAAATTCTCCAAGCCAGGGTTCAGCAATACGTGAACCGTGAACTTCCAGATGTTCAAGCTGGTTTTGGAAAAGGCAGAGGAACCAGAGATCAAATTGCCAGCATCCGCTGGATCATGGAAAAAGCAAGAGAGTTCCAGAAAAACATCTATTTCTGCTTTATTGACTATTTCAAAGCCTTTGCCTGTGTGGATCACAATAAACTGTGGAAAGTTCTTAAAGAGATGGGAATACCAGACCACCTGACCTGCCTCTTGAGAAACCTATACGATGCAGGTCAGGAGGCAACAGTTAGAACTGGACATGGAACAACAGACTGGTTCCAAATAGGAAAAGGAGTGTGTCAAGGCTGTATATTGTCACCCTGCTTATTTAACTTCTATGCAGAGTACATCATGAGAAATGCTGGGCTGGAAGAAGCACAAGCTGGAATCAAGATTGCTGGGAGAAATATCAATAAACTCAGATATGCAGATGACACCACCCTTATGGCAGAAAGTGAAGAGGAACTAAAAAGCCTCTTGATGAAAGTGAAAGAGGAGAGTGAAAATGTTGGCTTAAAGCTCAACATTCAGAAAATCAAGATCATGGCATCTGGTCCCATCACTTCATGGGAAATAGATGGGGAAACAGTGGAAACAGTGTCAGACTTTATTTTTGCGTGCTCCAAAATCATGGCAGATGATGACTGCAACCATAAAATTAAAAGACACTTATTCCTTGGAAGGAAAGTTATGACCAACCTAGATAGCATATTCAAAAGCAGAGACATTACTTTGCCGACTAAGGTCCGTCTAGTCAAGGCTATGGTTTTTCCAGCGGTCATGTATGGATGTGAGAGTTGGACTGTGAAGAAAGCTGAGCACCAAAGAATTGATGCTTTTGAACTGTGGTATTGGAAAAGACTCTTCAGAGTCCCTTAGACTGCATGGAGATCCAACCAGTCCATTCTGAAGCAGATCAGCCCTGGAATTTCTTTGGAAGGAATGATGCTGAAGCTGAAACTCCAGTACTTTGGCCACCTCATGTGAAGAGTTGACTCATTGGAAAAGACTCTGATGCTGGGAGAGATTAGGGACAGGAGGAGAAGGGGATGACCGAGGATGAGATGGCTGGATGGCATCACAGACCCGATGGACATGAGTCTGAGTGAACTCCGGGAGATGGTGATAGACAGGGAGGCCTGGCATGCTGTGATTCATGGGGTTGCAAAGAGTCAGACACGACTGAGTGACTGGACTGACTGACTGGATGGAAGAAAGCAAAGAGGAACTAAAGAGCTTCTTGATGAAAGTGAAATAGGAGAATGAAAAAGCTTACTTAAAACTGAACTTTCAGAAAACTAAGATCATGGCATCTGGTCCCATCACTAAATGGCAAATAGATGGGGGAAAAATAAAAAACAATGGCAGACTTTATTTTCTTGGGCTCCAAAACCACTTTG
This sequence comes from Capricornis sumatraensis, assembly GCF_032405125.1. Classification (NCBI taxonomy): domain Eukaryota; kingdom Metazoa; phylum Chordata; class Mammalia; order Artiodactyla; family Bovidae; genus Capricornis; species Capricornis sumatraensis. The sequence continues at coordinate 71,270,115 of NC_091079.1, forward strand.
AATGGTGAATGAAGCTATAAAATTAAAAGACACTTGCTCCTTGGAAGAAAAGCTATGACAATCCTAGACAACATATTTAAAAGCAGAGACATCACTTTGCTGACAAAGGTCCATATAGTCAAACTTATGGTTTTGTCAAAGCTATGGATGTGAGAGTTGGATTATAAAGAAGGCTGAGTGCCAAAGAATTGATGCTTTCAAACTGTGGTGTTGGAGAAAACTCTTGAGAGTCCTTTGGACAGCAAGGAGATTAAACCAGTCAATCAGAAAGGAAATCAGTCCTGAATATTCATTGGAAGGACTGATGCTGAAACTGAAGCACCAATACTTTAGCCACCTAATTCGAAGAGTTGACTCAGTGGAAAAAACCCTGGGAAAGGTTGAAGGCAGGAGGAAAGGGGGATGATAAAAGATGAGATGGTTGGATGGCATCACTGAATCAATGGTCATGAGTGATAGAGGCTCAGTTGTGTCCAACTCTTTGCAACCCCTTGGATGTAGACTGGCAGGCTCCTCTGTCCATGGAATTCTCAAGGCAAGAATACTGGAGTGGGTTGCCATTTCCTTCTCCAGGGTAATGGACATGAGTTTGAGCAAAACTCCAGGAGATAGTGAAGGACAGGGAAGTCCACAGGTTCACAAAATGTCTGGCACAACTGAATGACTAAACAACAGAAATTACATAATTGTCAATTTTTTTAAAGTTAAATATTGACAAGGTACTCAAAAAGTGTATCTTTACATAACTAATAGGAGAAAAATGAGCAATACTATAAGAAATAAAGTAGTGGTTAAAGCTATTTCCACAAGAAAAAAATATGCCTCTACTGATAAGCTCTACACAATTTTGAAGGAACAGAACAGATCATCTCAGTTTTATAAAAACTATTAAAGAGGCTCATTTTATGGGTCCAATATAACTCTAATAACTCAAGTAAAAATGTTATAAAAAGGAAAAAATTATAGGCCCATTTGATATAGGATTATACGTTAAAAAGTCCGACTTAAAACCTTAGTGAATTAAATACAGTTGACTCTTGAACAGCAAGTGGATTAAAGGTGCTGGCACTCAGTGCAATCAAAAAACCTGTATATAGCTTGTAGTCAACCCTCAGTCTGTTTCTTCTTTACCCAAGATTCCTTTGTATTTGGGATTCTACATCCATGAATTCAGCCAATCATGGATCAATATAGTAATACTCTAGTTCTTACTATTGAAAAAAATATGTGCATAAGCGGAGCCTCACAGTTTAAATCCATGTTGTTCAAGGATCAACTGTACAACATTATCATAAAGAGGAAACCATTGACAAATTGTTTTAATGATGGATATACATAGATATTTTCATGGTAGGTAACTAATCCTTAAACATAATCTATCCCGTTAAAAAAGTAACATCACAAATTACGAACACCACAATACTTGTACAGAAACTATTTTATAAGACTGAACATCTGTTTATAATTTTTAAAGAGTTTTAATAAATTAGAAAGAAAAATAATTTTTTTAACCTGGGTAAAGCTAGCTATAAAACCCTAGAGCAATTTCATCTAAAGTGGGAAAATATTAGAAACTTTTCACTTAAAATCATGACACAGTGATTAGATTACCCCAAGGAAACAATAATTTGGCAGTGGTATCAAAGTCAGGAACATGGCAGTGCTATGGGACCCATGAGACAAAGTTTAAATTCAAAAATGTCTTTGAAAAAAAAAAAGATCATAATCATCATTGCCTTCCTCCCTTTCACTGTGCTTCACATCAGCTTTAGTTGGATAACATTTTAGAGTTTACAAGAACTACTGAATAAGTAGTTTAAATCTTTAATTTAAATCACATTTAAATCTCATATTAGACTCAACAGTAGAAAGTATTATCATCTCCATTGTACATAGGGATTTAAATGACCAAATGGTGTCTACCTCCCGGCCTGCCATGACTCGGATTTCTCAGTTGTGTGTAAGAAAGGTGGAGGGTGGTGGTGGCATGCTGGAGCCTACAGGTAGAGCTTTGCTCTAGCCAGTTCTGTGCATTCTTTCAAAGTGCATTCAGTGATGTCATGTTTATAGTTTGAAAACTGCAATTATGGAAATATATATACTATAGAATCAGCAAATACTGTTCATACAAATCAATTTGTAGATTTGTTTTCTGAAGTGCCTGTGTTAAACGTTTACAACCAAATCAATAATTTATCCTGATACAGTGTAGCTGCTGCCAATATCTTCTTTTCACTGCTGTGTTCTTCTCCCATTGGAGTTCTCTTTAATCTCTTTTAACTAACCTTCTTAATTCCCCTAAGCACCATGGACAAGATCACCAGATGTAGCAGATTTTTGTTAAATATTCAGAAGTAGCAAAGAGAAATCATAGTACAGGCCAGGGGAAAATAAACAATGAGAAAGATAAGAATAGTGTGTTTATTGAGTACCTACTAATTTGCCAGGCACTGCTATTAGAATATCTTTCTCCCTTGCTGTTCCTCTTACCTCTCCAACTTGGAGTCCATTACCTCCAAATTCCAGATCTTTCTAGTGCAGGATAATTTCAGTTGTCACTCCCACCTCCAAAAAATTTTAGGTATATTTTTCAAATTAACTGCTCTTTAAGTTGAACGGTTTTATGAAGACATACAAGACTTTCTAGAACTAATTCCCCCAAAAGATGTCCTTTTCATTATAGGGGACTGGAATGCAAAAGTAGGAAGTCAAGAAACACCTGGAGTAACAGGCAAATTTGGCCTAGAGTACAGAATGAAGTAGGGCAAAGGCTAATAGAGTTCTGCCAAGAGAATGTGTTGGTCATAGCAAACACCCTTTTCCAACAACACAAGAGAAGACTCTACACATGGACATCACCAGATGGTCAACACTGAAATCAGATTGATTATATTCTTTGTAGCCAAAGATGGAGAATCTCTATACAGTCAGAAAAAACAAGACTGGGAGCTGACTGTGGCTCAGATCATGAACTCCTTGCTGCCAAATTCAGATTTAAATTGAAGAAAGTGGGGGAAACCACTAGACCATTCAGGTATGACCTAAATCAAATGCCTTATGACTATACAGTGGAAGTGAGAAATAGATTTAAGGGACTAGATCTGATAGACAGAATGCCTGATGAACTATGGATGGAGGTTCATGACATTGTATAGGAGGCAGGAATCAAGACCATCCCCAAGAAAAAGAAATGCAAAAAAAGAAAAATGGCTGTATGAGGAGGTTTTACAAATAGCTGTTAAAAGAAGAGAAGCCAAAAGCAAAGGAGAAAAGGAAAGATATACCCATTTGAATGCAGAGTTCCAAAGACTAGCAAGGAAGGATAAGAAAGCCTTCCTCAGTGATCAGTGCAAAGAAATAGAGGAAAACAATAGAAGGGGAAAGACTAGAGATCTCTTCAAGAAAATTAGAGATGCCAAGGGAACATTTCATGCAAAGATGAGCTTGATAAAGAATATAAATGGTATGGACCTAACAGAAGCAGAAGATATTAAGAAGAGGTGGCAGAATACACAGAACTGTACTAAAAAGATCTTCATGACCCAGATAATCATGATGGTGTGCATACTCACACTCACCTAGAGCCAGACATCCTGGAATGTAAAGTCAAGTGGACCTTAGGAAGCATCACTACGAACAAAGGTAGTGGAGGTGATGGAATTCCAGTTGAGCTATTTAAAATCCAGTCCATCCTAAAGGAAATCAGTCCTGAATATTCATTGGAAGAACTGGTGCTGAAGTTGAAACCCCAATACTTTGGCCACCTGATGCGAAGAACTGACTCATTTGAAAAGACCCTGATGCTGGGAGAGATTGAGTGCAGGAGGAGAAGGGGACGACAGAGGATGAGATGGTTGGATGGCATTACCAACTCAGTGGACATGGGTTTGGTAGACTCCCGCAGTTGATGATGGATAGGGAGGCCTGGCGTGCTGGGGTTCTTGGGGTCGCAAAGAGTTGGACACAACTGAGCCACTAAAGTGAACTGAACTGAAGGTGCTTACCAAATCAAAGACTTTTTACCAGTACATTGTATTACATTTTTAGGTAAGGTCTCTTTTACATACAGAGCATAGCTTTGTTGTTTGAGGTTTGGGAACGGAGTGCCACTCTTAGGATGACTTGCAAAGTCCCTGAGCCTGGACTATGGATTTTTCATGATACTAACCATGCTTTATACATATATATATATAATACTCTACTATATAATGAGATATAAGGCCCAAATAGTAAAAAGTTTCACTATTTTATCTGCATAATAATAATGATAGCAACTAACACTTAGCAAAACTTCATATTCATTTAATCTTCCTTGTAACCTCTATGGTAATTCCACATTAATGATAAGGAAATTCAGGTTTCGAGAGTTAAGTAATTTAGGAAAAACCGTACAGTTTGTAAATTGTAGCTGCTGCTACTGCTAAGTCACTTCAGTCGTGTCTGACGCCGTGTGACCCCATAGACGGCAGCCCATCAGGCTCCGCCACCCCTGGGATTCTCCAGGCAAGAAACCTGGAGTGGGTTGCCAGGACTTAAGTATCAATACAAGCATTCTAGCTCCAGTGCTTGCACTTCCATCTGCTATATTACTTTTGATTTATCAAATACAATATAACAACTCAACTTATGAGTGCACTTTGTATTCATCTTCTACCATAGCTCCATAGCTTTATTTGTTTGCTGAGTAGATTTTGGGGAATGTACAATTTTGTAACTCCAGTCTTTGTGATTGGAGCAGTAAGAATTGTTATGGGTGTAGAGAAAATCAGGTAACAAATGTCAATAACTTGTTAAAAAAAAAAGAAAGGTTTTTCTCCAAATCTGTGTTATTCATTCACTCACACAAACAGGCATAACTGTTTTGAAGAGTTGCTATCTAAGAATGGGCTTTATTGTGATGTACTGGATTAATGGAAACTTTTTTCAGCCTCTTACCAGGATCTAAGTAGACTTTGACACACCTAATTTATATTGGTTATAAATTACATTACTAATTTGCATAAATATAATGTCTTATTTATTTGTATGCATTTAACATTAAGAATGTTTCTTCTTTGGGTGAAAATTTTATATTAGAATATTCTTTGATTCTACCACAACTCATCTCTTTCCCATGAGAGTTCACCAATTCTAGTGACAATTCTTTATTTCTAAAAAATACTTGTAAACCTCAAAGCTATGAGGAGCAAACCAAGGGAGCCCTGTTCTTCCTCACAAGCACCTATTATTGAAATAACTGAGCTCAGTATTCTGTAAAGGAGACAAGGAGCATCCCTCCTGCTAGTCTTCCAAGGCTGCTCAGCAAGGGAGGTTTTAACTCTATGTCCTTCCTCCTGTGAGCCTATCTCTGCTGCTAGGAGAAGAGCAGGCATCCTGGAACTTGTATATAGACTGACTTGACTCAATAACATAATTTTATTTTCCTTCTGAAAAAAAGATATTATAGGAAGCCAAATATGGGTAAATGACATTTAGCTGGATTTGCAGTCTTAATGTCTTTAATCAATGTGACTTATTTATCTCTCATTGATAATGATGTGTGTACAAATCTAGACTATCATTATTTTGGCTTATTCTAAAAAGATTCAAACATGTATGTGAAAAAATCATCTTATAATGCACCTTTTTCTTGTATATTTAGAAAAATGATTATTCTATAAACTAATCTGACACTGAATGCTTATATGTATAGGGCACTGTAAAATGAATGTGTATGTTTAATTTGTTCACAGTTCCTGATGATGTGTTTGCCCAAAATTATATATGGAAAGGCTCTTACAATTATAAAGGAAGGAAACAACCCATGACCTTGACAGTCACTAGTTTCAATGCTTCCACTGGGAGAGTCAATGCGACACTCAGCAATAGCAACATGGAACTGCTTCTTTCAGGTATCACTTTAAAGAAAAGAAACACTGCCTTCATGCCTTTATTTCCATCATTTCATCCTTTTTATTAGTGATTTTTATACTGTGAAATATTTGCTTTATTTCTGGTGGCATTTATAATTCATTTAGAAATAAGGCTTTCTGGTTTGATTGAAGCATATATAATACTACACAAATATAAAACTGAGACTCTGAAATAAGCCCCCTCAGGAATATTTTTACATGGCTAGAATGACATGTCATGAAATAGAACAGAACTTTTAATTTGAATGTAACTAACTGCTTCTCTATTCTCATAACACCAAAGAGACTGGATCAGTGATTTGCAAGCTATTTTATCATCACAAAATCATGTCTTCAAATGAGACTGTTTAGGAGGACACTATAATCTAAGACAGAAAATGTAGGGCTACACTACCCTAATTAGGCAAAAGGAACCCAGAGCCTATCCATCTTCTCAGCCTTCTCAAGTTTCTTTGATCTGGTGCATACTTCCCTCATTATCTTTGACTACTCTGGTTTTTCTGACATTCAAATGTTTCCTCAGATGGCATCTTATCAAAAGCACTCCTGATGACCATAGGTAAAGTAGCCTTTACCTTACAAATAGACTCACTCTGTTAATCATAGGCAGTCTTATCTTATTTCATTTTCTTCTTTTCATTATTTGAAAGTATAGCATAGTATAGTATAGCATATTATGGCATGATATGACATGACATGACATGACATGACATAATTTGTCTATACTCCAACAATTCAAGCCCTAAGAGAGCATATCTTTGCCTTCCAGTTCATTACAGTATCTCAGAGGTTAGAAATGAAACTGGAGCAAAATTGGTCTCAATGACTTTGAGTTATTGTTTTCATTTAAAAATAGATTTTAAAAATATTGATACTGAAAATATGTAATGTATATATTTAAACTTATTGACTATATAGCCCATATAATTATTAATAGTGAAATAATTTGTGGCATAAATAAAATAGGAAATAAAATTTTATCTATTGATTTTGTAAATTTTACAAGAACTATACAGCATCATTTTGTATTGTTGAATGAATGGCTCTACTTTAAACCCAAAATAAAAATATTAGAAGTTAATATGTATTTTAATTTTAAATATATATAAAATTACATGATATAAATTGAATTAAAGGAATGCATTTAAATTGTGACTACCAATCTATTCAATTTTGAAGCATGAGTTTTATTTTTCTTCTGTAAGAGTGAAGTGAAGTGAAGTGAAGTGAAGTCGCTCAGTCGTGCCCGACTCCTTGCACTGAGCTCCTCTGTCCATGGGATTTTCTAGGCAAGAGTACTGGAGTGGGTTGCTGTTTCCAGTTGGCACTAAATAAATATATATTTATCCTAATCCAATTTCTACAAATATAGGAACATAAACATAAATAATTAGACCAATTTAACTTGCTATCACTGTCTACATAGAATTAATTATAACATTTTCCAGCAACTTTGGTTACTTTTGTGTCTTTTCTCTATTATAATTTATAGATCAAGATCTGTGTATTATATTTATATTCCTAGCTTATTTTTATGATACCTTATTGCTTAAGTGAAATAGTAAGTGAATGAATTAGTGAGTCATTTCAACTGTCAGTTAATCACAAAGTTTTTACTTAGAATATGATTTTCTACAGTTCCCCAAAACACATTTCTATTCCAGCTTATTTCTACTCTCAGAGGACTCCTATTCAGGAAAAAATAAAATAAAATGAATACATTTGCTTCTCTTCTTTATGCCACATTCTGCATTTACTTTCATTTTTTTTTAATTTTTATTTTTACTTTATTTTACTTTACAATACTGTATTGGTTTTGCCATACATTGACATGAATCCACCACGGGTGTACATGCGTTCACAAACGTGAACCCCCCACCCACCTCCCTTCCCATAACATCTCTCTGGGTCATCCCTGTGCACCAGCCCCAAGCATGCTGTATAATAAACAAATGGGATCTAATTAAAATTAAAAGCTTCTGCACAACAAAGGAAAATATAAGCAAGGTGAAAAGACAGCCTTCTGAATGGGAGAAAATAATAGCAAATGAAGCAACTGACAAACAACTAATCTCAAAAATATACATGTATTTACTTTCTTGAACTAAAAATTCTACTTGATTTTTGTTATCCAGCTCAAATACTTTTTCTTAATAAGCATTTCCTAATCACTCTGGTGTGAAATGATCCTTCTTTCTTTGGCCTTTAATTCATCATATTGTCTATCTCTGTCGTTTTATCGCCTATTTCATCAGAAATTAGTGTAAGCATCACATTTTTCGATAGGAACCACATATTCATCTTTGTGGTTCCAGTAGCACCTCAAATACTCTTTTTCTAAGAGTGGGTATGTAATTAATTATTAAGGAAAATGTCAAGAGTTTCAACATTTGATTTATACCCTTGAATATTTTAAATCTGACTGATGAAATAAATCATTTTTACAACAATCATGGAATGATGTTATTAATAACAATAATATTTGATTTTAATAGCATATGGAATTTAAACCCCACAGTAAGAGTTAAGTTGAGAATTTCAGCTGAGAGATTGCTATATATTATATAGCAGGATTTGTGAAAAAGCATGAAACTGGACTTGATTTGTTGCTTTTTATTCTTTTCCTATCACATGTATTTATGATATATTTAAGGAGCTATAGATAATAAAGTGAAACATAACTATTTGCAAAATTAGTAGACTAAACATCCTTATATTTTTACAGGAGTATATAAAAGCCAAGAAGCTCGCCTAATGTTACACATCTATCTTATTAAAGTACCAGCTCAAGCTACTGTGAAGAAAATGAAGGAGGAAAATTGGGCCATGGATGGATTTGTAAGTATATTTCTTTAAAAGTCTGCTGCTAAACTTAATAACACATTTGTGCTATGGTTTGTCATTAAAATTCCAGAAAAATGTAATTTTCTAAATTGAGCTACTTAAATGCACACACATAAAATAGCAAAACTACTATTATGACTAATTTATTTTGAAAAAATAAATGATTCAGTATAAATACTTTAGTAATCTAGTGTGTCTAAACTACTAAGCGTATGACCTACTCTCTTCTTACCTAGAAGGTTTTCCTTGTAAAAGTTTTGTTACTTCAGAGCATATAGTCGGAGTTCCCATGCTCATTTTATCAAAGACTTCTGGGCAGTGTGTAAGTATATGATTTGTTGCTTCCAACTGCCAGTTTAGAAATTCCATTCACGTAAGTGATTGAATAGAACAGGGTAACTCCAAAGTGAGTTTATGGTAACTATTCAGAAGTAGCTCACATAACTTCTTCTTCATAGCCAACTTTATAAAATTGTCTAAATATGAAGAGTAAGTTTGGTTTCTGAGGGAAAAAAAAGCGCATCCTGTTTCCCTTTCTGTGCCATTTTTCATGGAGTTGAGGTCTAACTCATCTTCAGTGCACTTAGATTGTTTCATTTAGGAAACAAATAAAATGAATTCATTAATTTAACTATTAGAGTTTGAGCTCTTCTTTTTAGAAGCATTTTGTGTTTAAAAATGACCTTGCCCAGGGTATATCTGATAATAAGGAATAAATCACTTGTGAAATGTCAGACTTACATGAATAATTTGGTATAATATTTTGCTTTTTAGGGCGAGGATGCAAGGTTTATTGCAGCTTTCACAATAACATACATGACTTAGGTAACATTGCAAATAATCAGGACAAACTGGGGTAAATTCATATGACTAGTTATCAGTAACACTGAAATGTATCAACTCACATTTTATTAGTGAGATCAAATGACACTGTGCATGTAACCTATTTTTTACATATAGAATTCTACATGCAAGGTACAGTTAATAGCATTTGCAGCACTAGGCAGAATCACAAAATCTCAGGCTCAACATGTAATAAGTTCTTTCTCATGTGTCTGAGGTTAGCTTGGGGGGCTCCACTTGAAGCTGTGGTATGAAGTTCAGGTTTGCTCCAAGTGTCTCATATCAGGTCCAGGCTGGAGGGATAGCAGCTGTCAGGAACATGTCCTGCTCTTGCCAAAGGCCTGAAACTCTGAGGGGCAAAGTGGAAATATGTCCCCCTTATTTTAACAGCCCTATTGAGATATAATTCATGTACCCTACTCATTTAAAGTGTACAGTTAAGTAGTTCTTACTATATTTACAGATGTGTAACCATCACCACAGTTGATTTTAGAATATTTCCATCACCTCAAAAAGAAACCATATCCTTTACTTATCGCCCAACCCATCCACCCCTCCTTTCTCCCCCAGATCCAAGCAACCACAACTCTATTTTCTGTCTCTAGATTTCACTGTTCATATTTATGAATCATACAATCCCTGGTCTTTTGTGACCATGCATTATATGGTTTGTTTCACTTATAATGGGAAACATACCTCTTAAGGCCTAGGCTTGGAACTGACCTATTGTCAATTCCACCCACATTCTATTGGCCAAAGCAAGTCACAGGACCAAATCCAACTCATTGAGGAAGAACAAATACACTTTTCATGAAGGTTAATGGGAAGGGAGAGAATTGTGCCTGTATGCTGAACAATAATCAAATCTACAAAGTACAGTATTATTATATTTTAATTTTTAATTGACTACTTGCCTCATTCTGTTTTATCATATCCTTGGTCTTTTTCTTGACAGTTTCTTCACCTAAAAGAAATCTATAAATCTGTATCATTATATTAATAACTAATCCCCCTTATTTCCAGTATCCTAATTAAAGATGAAATTTTTCATTTTATTTTTAATGATGGTAAATTTGCATGATGTTCTGTTTTACACAGAAGAAGATAAGGAGGAAGGAATTGTGCATAATATTCATTTTATATTAAGCCTGAATATTTTCTAAGACTGGGAAAATATATCTATGGCCAGCTTTTAGGTTTAATCAAACTTATAAATATTTTTAGGTTTCCGCTGAGCCTGATGGAGCTACTTATGTATTTCAAGGATTTATTCAGGGTAAAGATTATGGGCAATTTGGACTACAAAGACTAGGTAATGTAGTCATTTTCATTTTCATGTACTTTCTTTATTACTCAAGATATCATAAGAAAATATAATGGATTCTGTACATTAGGCACACTTACTGCACTTTGAATTTTGCATTGTCAGGACTATACATTGATACACTTGATAGCCTTTTAAATAATTACATTCTTTAAAATGTTGGTTCCCTGTGTTCCACCTCCATACAGTGTTTAGTTTTTCATCATATTTCTAATAAACATGACAAACTGCCTTTCCCTCAAGCAAGTAAAAAGGAAAAAAAGTGATAAAGTTTTGAAATAAAATTTTAAAATGTGAATAATTTTATCTTATGAGATTTGTATTACTTCTCTTCCATTTGAATATCTTTGCAATTTTCTTACTGCCTCCCCCACCAAAAAAAAAACAAATGTAGTGGCACTTTGAGAAACTCATAGAATCTGGAAAGGGAAAATTACTTTGAGGAATGAGCCATTTTGAGGGCTTTATGCTATTCAGATATGTAAATTTTCTGTGGTGGGAGGTACAGTTTGTCACTTTTATTTCCAACTCTTCTCAAACATGTCTAAATATTTAGTAGTCTCGTTTGAATGTATTTAGTAACATACCTTTTGGTGTATAATTTTCCTAAAGTATAATGTCTCTCATTATATTGTGGTAGTAATGCATAAAGAGTAAATCCATGTTCTAAAAACTACTCCTTGATGTTTATCTTTTAAATTCCATTGCTTTGAACTTTCATGTAAGTTTTCTGAGTCCCTGGAAAATTAAAATGTAAAAGGGAACTAATATTTTTAACCTAGGGTATGACTTCAGTTCTGTTCAGTGCCTCAGTCATGTCCGCTGTTTGAGACCCCATGGACTGCAGCACACCAGGCTTCCCTGTCCATTACTAGCTCCCGGAGTTTACTCAAATTCATATCCAATGAGTTGGTGATACCATCCAACCATCTCATCCTCTGTTGCCCCATTCTGCTCCCGCCTTCAGCCTTTCCCAATATCAGGGTGTTTTCCAAGGAGTCAGTTCTTCGCATCAGGTGGAAGAATTATTAGAGTTTCAGCTTCAGCATCAGTCCTTCCAATGAATATTCAGACTGGATTCCTTTTGGATTGATCTCCTTACAGACCAAAAGGAGTCTCAAGAGTCTTCTCCAACACCATAGTTCAAAAGCATCAATTCTTCAGCACTCAGCTTTCTTTATAGTTCAACTCTCATATCCATACATGACTACTGGAAAAACCATAACTTTGACTAGATGGACCAAAGTAATGTCTCTGCTTTGTAATATACTGTCTAGGTTTGTCATAACTTTTCTTCCAAGGAGCAAGTGTCTTAATTTCATGGCTGCAGTCACCATGTGCAGTGATTTTGGAGCCCCCACCCTGCAAAAGTAAAGTCTCTCACTGTGTCCATTGTTTCCCCATCTATTTGTCATGAAGTGATAGTACTGGATGCCATAATCTTCATTTTCTGAATGTTGAGCTTTAAGCCAACTTTTTCATTCTCCTCTTTCACTTTTATCAAGAGGCTCTTTAGTTCTTCTTCACTTTCTGCAATAAGGTGTTATCTGCATATCTGAGGTTATTGATATTTCTCCCAGAAATCTTGATTCCAGCTTGTGCTTCATCCAGCCCAGCATTGTACATGATGTGCTCTGCATATCATTTAAATAAGCAGGGTGACAATATGCAGCCTTGACATACTCCTTTCCTGATTTGGAACCAGTCTGTTGTTCCATGTCCAGTTCTAACTGTTGCTTCTTGACCTGCATACAGATTTCTCAGGAGGCAAGTCAGGTGGTCTGGTATTCCCATCTCTTGAAGAATTTTCCACAGTTTATTGTGATCCACACAGTCAAAGGCTTTGGCATAGTTAATAAAGCATGACTCAGTTGAACATTTGATATAGTTGAATATTTATTTAAAAAGTAAATCAGCTTTCCCCAAATGAACAATAATAAGGAGATGTCATTTCAGATGATGTCTTGCCACAATTGTTAGTTTTAAAATCAGTAGAAGATATTCACTAATATAGTACATTGTCACAGTCGTATAATTGAATACAAGATTTTTTCACATTATATTCCCCAAATCATCTCAAGCACTGCATGTCTAAAACAGAACCTATTAAAAAGAAAAAGAAACTATTTCTTTCTGAAAAAAGAGCTTGCTGTTTATTTCTCTTCCATAGTCCCTTTGCCAACACATTTATAAATCTCATTTTTCTCATCTTTTTGCTATGCTAATGTCATAACCATTTACTCAGTCCCAAGGAGAGCACTCCTAAATCCTATGTCTTCTTACACCCTTCATCCTTCATCCACACAAATAACTTCTGTTCATTTGAAATACGCAATGTTCCTGGAAATCTATCTTTTTGTGCTCTTCCTAGTGATATAGTTCCCATGTTAATTTCCATTTTTATCTGGGATGTCTTCAAACTACTCCTGCTTTCAGACCAGACTCTCTCAAGTCCATCTCACCTTGGTCACTGCTTAAAATTTTGTATTTTATCACTGAGCCTTTTTTTCCCCTACACATCTTCAGTTATTCCTCACTGTAGGTGGGTGGAAAGTTTGAGCTCTTTAGAATAATATTTATGCCTTTTCAAATAGTTTATCATGTTAGCCTCCTATTCCTACCACATATCCTTTCCATACAGATATGCCTGTCATTAATTCATGCTTCGTATATATGCTTATTTTGTGGCTCTGTATTCTTCCTACAGTTGTTATTAACTAAAGTTCAGAGACACAGCTTATTTCTCACTCTGTATCCTTTCCTGGAAAAATATACATAGTAGGCATTGTGTAAAATTGTGTGGAAATAAAGGAGTTTTGTGAATTATTTTTGTATTTCCAAGTAGATAAATATCTTGAGCAAGGAATAAATTAATTGGTTTATAAAAATATCAAGTTGATAAAAGAGACCTAATTTTATATTTGTATGTTATTTTTTTCTTTAATAGGACTGAATATGTCAGAAGGCTCAAATTCTTCAAATCAACCTCATGGTACAAATAGTAGTTCCGTGGCCATTGCTATTCTGGTGCCTTTTTTTGCACTTATATTTGCAGGATTTGGATTTTATCTCTATAAACAAAGGTAAGTTCATTGATGTTAAGTATAAAATGTTTCCCAAATCTATATTTTATGTTCTATTTACTCTCCACTTCAAATTCTAACTTCTGTTTTATTTTTTGGGTTTTTTTTTTTTTTTTTTTTGGTCTGGATTGTTGTAGCAAATATAACCACGATTTGTTAAAACCATTATTTCCTCTGCCCATCATCCAATCACTCCAATATACACACAACTAAAATTGCTCTGTTGAGTTGTGCAAGCATTCAACTTTATCCTTTTTCCTTTTTGTCTGTCAATTTTCTGGAATGTAACTAATTGTATAAGTTATTTTTATATTATCCATGCTAACACTATAGGGATACAAAATCTAAGTTAAGGTTTAAAATGAAGAGGTAATATCTGCTGCCACGTTTCTTTAGAGAAAAAGGAAGAAGTTTATGTTTAAACCTCTTAGTTTACATGACAGTACTGACAGATTTTACCCAGGCTGACAGATGATAAACTCTTCTAGTCTTCTCATTTATCTTCTGTTGCTTTTAGAAAATAATGCATTTAGTATGTTATATTTGTTATATATCTCACATATGACTGTATAGATTATCAGTTGACCCCTCTTTGCTACATCCATTACAACATCTTGATGAAGGGCTTTACTATGCAGTTAATCCACTATTTGAGACTATCCCTTATTAAGGAAACAAAAAAAAGGAGAAAAGAAAAAGAAGAAGAAGAAAGTATGCTGGTAACCTGATAACTAAATGAATACCTAAAATGTTTTTTTATCAAAACTAATGTCATTATTATAAATGCCAGTCTCTATTACCTAAGAATGATTTAATTAATATTATGCAAATTTGTAACAATTGTGCATTAGCAGTTCAGGCCTTGTCAATATCAGATGTTATTAATGATAAAAATCATCACTAAATTCATTTATAAAGCAAGCTATGCTAATAATTTTTTATTATTGTGGTAAAATAAACATAAAATGATTTAAACCATTGTAGATATGCAATTCAGTGACATTTAGTATACTCACAACGTCACAGAACCATCAGCCTAAAAGGAAACTGCACCCACTAAACAGTCACTCCCTACTCCTCCTACCCTTGTCCCAGGCAACTACTTTGGTTCACCTTCTGGATATTTTATATATATGGAATCATACAATATGTGACATTTTGTATCTGGCTTCTTAAATATATAGTGTTTTCAAGGTTATCCTTATCATACTACACATCTACATATTATTGACTATGTGGCTGAATAATATTTCATTGTATGTTTGAATTTGTTATGTTTAAATATGTCCATTCAGCAGCTGATGGATATTTGGATTGTTCCTGTGTTTGGGCTATTGTGAACAGTGCTGCTATACACACTGTGTACAAGTTTTGTTCAGACCCCTGTTTCAGTTTTTTGAGTATGCATTCAAGAATGAAATTCTTAGATTATATGGTCATCCTTCATTTAACCTTTTTCCTTCATTTAACCACATTTTATATGGTTTCCCTGGTGGCTCAGATGGTAAAGCATCTACCTGCAATGCAGGAGACCTGGATTCGATCCCTGGGTCAGGAGGATCCCCTGGAGAAGGAAATGGCAACCCACTTAAGTATTCTTGCCTAGAAAATCCCATAGACAGAGGAGCATGATAGGTTGCAGTCCACAGGGTCAGAAAGAGTTGGACACGACTGAGTGATTTCACTTTCATTTAACCATCCTAGTGAACTGTATTTCATTGTGATATCAATCTGCATTTCCCTAATTACTAATAATATTGGGCATTTTTCATGTGTCTGCTAGTCATTTCTCTACATTCTTTGAAGAAATACCTATTGAAGAAATACCTATTCAAATTCTTTGCCCACTTTTAAAATTGACTCATTTGTCTTATTTTTGAGGTATAAGAGTTCTCCATATATTCTGGATACTAGACCCTTTTCAGATACGGTTTGCAAATATTTCTCTTTCCATGGGTTGTTAGAGTTTCTTGATAGTATCTTTTGATATACCAAACTTTTCATTTCTATGAAGTCCATTTTATTTCTTTTTTCTTTTGTTACTTTGCTCTTAGTATTATACCTAAGAGACCATTGCCAAATGCAAGGTCATGAAGTTTTATCTATATGTTTTCTCCTAAGCATTTTATAGATTTTGCTCTTATGTGTAGAACATTGATTAGTTTTAAGTTAATTTTTATTGATAATATAAACTTTTCTAAAGTTTGATATTATTTTCCTTAAAGCTGTTGCTTAATATTTGCAGAAACAAATCTTTTACATCTTTGTGATCTTTACCTAATTAGAAGGAAATGATATTGCTTCTGTTTTTATTGTGAATTTAGTTTACAAAAAGAGAGACGAATGTGATCGATTAGAATTATGCACCTGGCAAGAGCAAGTTGTAAGCAATATAGTTTATATTATATAACTATATATATGTATATATAGGTGATGCTATTGAAAGTAATTTTAGATAATTTTTTTTAAATGTTATCATACCAATCCCTGACAATTTTTAATACAGAGAAAAATTCAGAAAATATGCTAAGGATAGGATAATCACAGAGTGGAAAATGCAAATTGTAATAAAATAAGTAGTTGAAATTTTGTGTTATTTGTTATAAGCAAAAGAGAATTATTTTAAAGTCTTTTTAGGACTTAAATTTGAGGAACAAGTAGGGGTAAGTATGCTTTTGTTGCTGTTGTTCAGTCCCTAAGTTTTGTCCAACATTTGCGACCCTGTGGACTACAGCACACCAGGCTTCTCTGTCTTTCACTATCTCCCAGAGTTTGCTCAAACTCAAGTATGCCTTTAATCATTTGACTTACAAATAAAATTATAATTTGATTTACAAATGATTTTTTTGTAATTTGATTTTTTATCATTTGATTTACAAATGCCAGCAAATTATACAGTAGGATGTGGGAAAGAGAAACTAGAAATAAACATTAGTCAAAAGTGAGACAAAAAATAAAGGAGGGATTCAAAATGAGCAACTTATACCAGCCAGCTTAGATTCCATGTGTTTTATTAACTAATTGCAAATATTCAGTTATCAGGAACTCTGGAAACTACTTCATAACATGAAATATCCGTATAGTTAGTCATTTTGTCTTTGAGATTTTGAGTTTACTTGTTCTACTGTATATAATTTTAAGCCAATTGAGTATTTATGTTTCTGGGATACTCTAAGCACTTCCCAAAACTATGTGTCAGCATTAAAAGTCTGCTTTTCTTGGGACTCCCTTCTTATTACTGCAGAATGGACTCCTTATTGTCATTCAGGTCTCAGATTAAATTTTACTTCCTTATTTTCTTTATTACCTCTCCTAACATGGCTCCCAGTTACTTCTGGTCATATCAACCATTTTCCTTTTCAGCAAAACAATTTTCATTGTTTCATTTTTCTTGTTTATTTTTAATTTATTCATTGCCATCCTTTTAATATGAGAGTAATGAGTTTGTATGTTTTTTGTAAAAAAGAAAAATTATATATCTGATGCCTAGGGTCATGCCTAGCATGTAATGGATGCTCAATAAATACTTGAGGAATGAATAGTAATGAGATTTGAATTCATCATCAACATAATTTAGCTATATTTTACATGATCATTTATGATAACATTATCTCATAAGAAAATTTATAATAGCCATAATATTTATTTATACTTATATTACTCATATTGGTACTTTTTATAAATATATATTGTATATAAATAATAAAAGTCCTTCATGATTTAAAAGTGACAGATAAATTATTCAAATTTGATGAATTGTGGTTTCTCAATATTTTCAAGTTATATCATCCATTAACAGGGATAACTCAAGTATTGATATATCATGTTTGAGTCCTATTCTGCTGTTTCTGGAAGAAAGTTAATGTATAACTAATTAGTGTTCTCATCAACAGGACTGCACCCAAAACCCAGTATACAGGATGTTCAGTTCATGAAAATAACAATGGCCAAGCAGCTTTTGAAAATCCCATGTATGACACCAACGCAAAGTCAGTGGAAGGGAAGGCAGTACGGTTCGATCCCAACTTGAACACAGTCTGCACAATGGTATAACGTGGCAGCTTTGGCCTTCTTCAGAAGCTTGGAAATTGACACACAAAACAGTGCACATTTAGTTCACTGATAAACAAATTAAAGCACACTTATCAGGACTTGCTGGGTCACCTTTTCCTGTGGAATGATAGCGAAGAGTGTTTTTTCATAAACTGGACCATAGTTCTTCTTCATGTTTACCATGGAGAATTTTACAGAAATTTGGCTGCACTCCGAGAGTGCTTACTCACAGTTTATTTGCTTTTTTTAAAAAGGAGATTATTCTAAAACATAAACTTATTTGCATATATTGGAGGAGCATCCACTATCAGTATTTCTGTGCTTTATAAACTATATTAGAGGGACTGGGTTTAAAAAAAATGATATAGGGTAGAAAATAAGAGCTATACTTACAAGAGTCAATAGATCACTGACTTCTCTTTAACTGTCATGAGCTGTATCACGCCCGTAAGTCTGTATTTCTCCCCACTCTATCAGCTGTTCCTTCCTATTGAGTCGTTGTTTTCTTCATTTCTCTGGTTATTTCAGATTGAGTCATGCCCTGAAATGTTTATGAGCTAATTTATGTCACAGATGACATAAGATTGCCCACTCTGATTTGATGTTTTCTGGTTTTTGTTCTTCAGTATCATACTGCTATCTTTTTTTAGATCGGTTGTCATAGTTTCTGTAAATGGCAAGATCATCATGCTATCTTCCTGATTTCCCTCATTATGTTGTAAACAATATTATTCAGTGAGCCACGGGGTAAGTATTTAACTCCTTGCTTCAATCTTTTTTGTCCCTCAGAAACCACCTTAGCTGGCAAAAACTCTATAATAATCATGATTTTACAGTTATCTGAGATACCATTCTTTACCATTCTTTCTAATATTTTTGCAAGACCAAATAGAACCTATCAATCTACTTATTTAGTTTATAATTTATCTGTTTTTCCTTCCAGCTGAGTCTTCATATTTATTTAATATTGCTTTGAACTTTTATCTAACAGTGAGTTAGAAGTATAAGCTTGTTAAACTTTTTAGTTAACAGTGAGTTAAACATATATTTTGGACCATTGCCTAAATCAAAATGAGTAAAAGTAAAATTACTTTCAAATCACCAATATAAATTTATTTCCTAAAGTTGTGGATTTACCAATTTTTTATATATTTAAAACTTTCTATTCTCTTATCCTTAAGAAGCAGCTTCCAGATATGACAGGTTTCTTTCATAGTCATTAAAGTATGTATTTGCAAGTTATTTACAACCATATCACAGAAATGCCAGCATTTTGATTTAATAGGTCATAGTCTTCCTTTAATAGCATGTTTTACTTCATTGAATAAATTATGTACCCAGTGTGAACACTTCATTGGTGTCCCTTTCAAATATGGATAAAGTTGTAAACAGTCTCGGCTTTTTGTATCATGAGACAGAGTGCCTACGAGAAATCATTGCACCCAGAGCGCTGCTTGGATCTATCTCTACAAATGTAGTGAATTTCTTGTAAACCACTTTGAGATACATTGTTTTGGAAATTCATATAATTTTCCCAACATTGTACTCTACTGACAGGATGCTGTTTCAAATTTTATTCCATCAGTTATTTATTCTTGTTTATTCAAATGACTGCAATAACAACGATTCATTCATTAATGTTAAGGTTAATACATTTAAGATCTTGTTTAAACAATGTTTCTTCTGCAACTGGCTACTCCTCTTATATTAATGCATACACTTTTGTAAAGAATTATATTTTTATGAAAAAAAAAACTTTGTAAAAGTATGATGTAAATTTTCAGTGCAATGTAAACAAAATAAAAGTGGATAATTGCTTTTGTAAAATGTGTATTCTTTTCAAAATTGTCTGTCAGTGTGCTGGTTAGTAAAAGGAATGAACAGCCCTACTTTATTTGGTGATATAATAAAGTTCTGAAACTGCATATACTTAGTTCACAACATAATAATGTAATATTTTTTTTTCATGTTCTGTAGTTCCCACATATAACACTCTTAAAAGTAAACAGATTCTCAGTAAGCATAATAGTATCATAAAAACCTCATCTTAGAATTTACCTTGTGTCAATATTTTAATAATACATACTATCTAAAATTAGATATAACTGATGATTTCTAGTATTTCTATAGTAAACTTCTTAGAGATATTTATGTTAAGCATGCTTCCTAGGTATGAACCCAATAACCTTTTGAATAGCTACATTAAACTAATATTCACAAACAAATCTATCTTTCCAGGATGAAACATGTAAAGTTTTGTAGTCAAGAGATTTATCATTTCTATAAAGTTCAAAGCACAAGTTATTGAAATTCAATTTTATTAGATAACTTTTTTACAGAGCACATTTTCTTTATATGTCAAGACCTGAATCTCCAGTCTTTACGAGTCTATCACTGTTTATTATGCTTTTATTTTAGAAATAATTGCTTCTTGATGTATTGTAGTTTCTGTTTTAACTTCATTAATTATATTATCTCCACCTTTAATTCACTTCATATCTTCTGCATTTTCTCTTGTTATTTGTCCTTATGTTGATTCCTCCCGTGTTTTCTTTTTCTCCCTTTTTATTTTTCAACTTTTAAATTTTTTCTATTGATGCTTTTCTTATCATCCTTTCCTATTTTACATGTCTTATCCTTTTTAGCCTTTTTATTATTAATTCTCATTTCTTAAAATTTTTGTTTATCTTCTTAACCCCCTCAAAAGTTAGCAGCAATTTTAGTGGAAGTAATTTTATTTTTATCTTTTCCTAGCTCTGCTGCTGCTGCTGCTAACTCGCTTCAGTCGTATCCAACTCTGTGCGACCCCATAGATGGCAGCCCACCAGGGATTCTCCAGGCAAGAACACTGGAGTGGGTTGCCATTGCCGTCTCCAATGCATGAAACTGAAAAGTGAAAGTGAAGTTGCTCAGTTGTGTCTGACTCTTAGTGACCCCATGGACTGCAGCCCACCAGGCTCCTCCGTCCATGGGGTTTTCCAGGCAAGAGTACTGGAGTGGGGTGCCATTGCCTTCTCTGTTTCCTAGCTCTATTGAAGTATAATTAACAATTGTGAGATATTTAAAATGTATAGCTTGATAATTTAGTAAATGTACATAGTTTTTTTTTTTTGATCAGAACATTTCAGTTCTACTCTGTTATTAGATTTCAATTAAGGAAGTAACTTAAAAGAGCCTTCTTAAGTGTCCCTTATATTTAAGAACATTAAAGCTTTAGGTTCCACTCAGGATCTCTTGATAATGGATTCTAATGAAAATTATTGTGGCATAAACCAAAGGTCAGATTTATTTTATGTGTCCACTTACGTGAGAGAAAAAAAAGCGATAACATTAGCTGAAGCAGTCAATAAAAATATCTGTATGAGTGTCTTTTAAAAAGAATTAGAATATATTTGCTGTCAAAGTACTAATCTATAAATATCTATAAAGTAAAATAGACATTGTTAAAGGAAGGTGAAGAAGAACCTCTATAAAATTATAGAAGCTCATAAGTCTAGGAAATAATTAAAAATGAGCAGTTTAAAACTTGGCTGAAAGAAATATTGATTTGCTTCTCTCTCTATTTTTTTTAGGATGACTTTGGAGGAAAGGGAATAAGGATCTCAAAAGATATACATGTGTAAAAATCTGAGAAATATCTTTCTTTCATTACTTTCATGAGCTTGATATTCTAAAGTACTTTAAAGCAGATTTAAAAGTTGCTGGAGAGTAGAACAGCCGCTGGACGTTAGATTTCATTCTTTAGTATACAAAGCAATAGAGCTAGTGAACGCAGGCTAGATACATTCCCAGCTTTTAATAAGTTCCCATGTGTAATAATTTTATTAGTGCTGAAAAAGAAGTATATTCTACACATTCAAATACATAGCTATAAGTTGCATTGCAAACAAAAAAAACAAGAAATCCGTGCTTAAACTCTCATAAGATCCAAATCCTGCTTATAAGTATTTGCATACCTATGAAAATAGGGATAATCCCAAATGCTTTGACAGGATCAATGAGATTAATAGATATAGAGAAAAATATAGACCCACCTCCACATTATGAATTAAAATAAACCAAAAGGCCTGCTTAGTAAGTATTTTCTTCATATCATTTAGTTAAGATTTTGTGTCTACTGAAGGAACTTATTAGAAAGAAATATGTTACCTGGAAAATGTCATTTGATTGCTTTGTAATCCCAGTAAGCCAATTAACACAGCTATTATAAAGTACCCCTAATCTCTTTATTTTTAAACCAAGACTTTTCTAGTTTATAGCACCCTTTTTCAAATGAAGATTTTAAATATATACGATGAAATAAAAAGGAAATTAATAATAAAATAATTTTTAACTATTTTCAAATATTCTAGTAAATGTATACTAACACACACACATATGAATATATACTTATCAGTTCAGTTCAGTTGCTCAGTCGTGTCCAACTCTTTTTGACCCCATGAATCACAGCACACCAGGCCTCCCTGTCCATCACCAACTCCCGGACTTCACTGAAACTCACATCTATCCGGTCGGTGATGCCATCTAGCCATCTCATCCTCTGTCGTCCCCTTCTCCTCCTGCCCCCAATCCCTCCCAGCATCAGAGTCTTTTCCAATGAGTCAACTCTTCGCATGAGGTGGCCAAATAGAGAGATATTAATATACCTCTCTACTGATACATTAAGTAAGTAGTGGGGCTAATAATTTCTGTAATTTTAAAGAGTATCATAAGCAATATTTTGATATATTCATAATATTTAATATGACATAAAATATCTGTCATTTTTATAGGTGACAAAAGTCAGGTTATTTTTACACAGCTTTTTACTGAAGGAAATACTATATTTTAATGAGAACAGTGAAAATAAAGGTGGGGCATTTTGCCACCTGTATTTACACATTTTTTGAATTCTACTTGCAAACCAGGTTTAGAACCCTGCTTTAGAACCCTGCTTTGATGGTACAGGGAATAAAACTTTCTCTTGAGTGACTGCCAATGAAAATTAAGGGCTTGATTTGGACTTCAGTTACCAAATAGCAACATAAAGAAGAAACATTTCCAAGAAGAAATCCCTAATAGGAAAGACAGTATAAATGGCAAAATGTCATTAATTAATGTTGACACAGTAGATATTTTCTAACATTAAACATCCACATACTACTCTAGTACGAAGTATATCTAGTGGATGAATATAAGAGACACATAGATCTTATCTTGAGGTAAATTAAAGTTTTATCAAGCTATTGATAATTTTTTTAAAGTATGCATAGAAATCACATAATAATTCTATGTGGTAACTATGTTCATTTCTATAAACTTTCACTTTTTCTGTTAAAATTGATTTCTATGGCATTGAAAGCAAATCTTTGACTAGCCTACTGAATAAGATTAAGGAGTATAAAGGTAATATGGGTTATGTGGCATCAGTATTTGCCTTCAGAATATTCAGAATTTGATGGAGTTAATTTGAAGACTCCATATTGGGTAAATTTAATATAATGGAAAACTTGGACATTTCTTGATGAAACGACCAGAAGCTATTCACAATATCAATGATGAATTTCTGTTTACTTTTTATCAGTATATGTTTTCCTAGGAATCTTCATTGAAACTTTATAAAATGGCATTTGAAGTTTATTGACAAAAAAGTGTTTATAATTTCAACAGAAATCAATTAGACAAGACAAAAATCAAATTTTACATTTAAAGATATGCTCTTATTAAGTAAATTAAATCAGCATTTTTCACCTAGTAATTCTTCTCAATTGGTTATCCAAAGGAAATAATCAAGAGAGAAGTACTTGACATGTGCTTTTCACATTATGAACTATTTGTGTATGATGAAAAATATATCACTAGTTACCAACATGTAAGCAGCATAAATATTCACTGATCTGGGATTGCATTAGAAATTACCATGCATTTATAAGTAATTTTTAAAAATTATGTTCAGAGTTAATGATATGAAGACTTCAGTTTTTAAAACAAAACCCGCTCTTTCTTACCACTGTTTTCTCTTTCCATTTTCCTGTTTATTCCAAATATAAACATAAACGTTTTGAAACAAATAGAATACAAATTATTAGGAGTGTGAATAATTGTGATCTTTTCATTTGACTTTTTTCCAGGAACACATATATGTTAATAACATTATAAAAATATTTTTAATTTTTTATTGAAGGATAATAGCTTTACAGAATTTTGTTGTTTTCTGTTAAACCTCAACATGGATCAGCCATATCTATACATATATCCCCTCCCTTTTGAACCTCCCACCCATCTCATGACCCATCCCACTGCTCTAGGTTGATACAGAGGCCCTGTTTGTGTTTCCTGAGCCATACAGCAAATTCCCACTGGCTATCTATTTTACATATGGTAATGTAAGTTTCCATGTTACTCCTTCCATACATCTCACCCTCTCCTCCCCTCTCCTCATGTCCATAAGTCTATTCTCTGTGTCTGTTTCTCTATTGCTGCCCTGTAAATAAATTCTTCAGTACCATTTTTCTAGATTCTGTATATTTGTGTTGGAAAACTATATTTATCTTTGACTTTCTGACTCACTTCACTCTGTATAATAGGTTCTAGGTTCATGCACCTCATCAGAATTAATTCAAATGTGTTCCATTTTATGACTGAGTAATATTCCATTGTGTATATGTACCACAGCATCATTATCCATTCATCTGTCGATGGACATCTAGGTTGCTTCCATGTTCTAGCTTTTGTAAATAGTGCTGCAATGAACAATGGACCACATGTGTCTCTTTCAGTTTTTGTCTCCTCAAGGTATATGCCTGGGAGTGGGATTGCTGGGTCATATCTTGGTTTTATTCCTAGTTTTTTAAGGAATTTCCATACCATCTTCCATAGTGGCTATATCAATTTGCATTCTCACCAACAGTGCATGAACATTGCCTTTTCTCCACACCCACTCCAGCATTTACTCCTTGTAGACTTTTTGATGAGGGTCATTCTGACCAGTGTGAGGTGATATCTCCTTGTGGTTTTGATTTGAATTTCCCTAACAATGAGCAATGTTGAGCCTCTTTTCATGTGTTTGTTTGCCATCTGTACGTCTTCTTTGGAGAAATATCTGTTTAGGTCTTTTCCTAATTTTTGATTGGGTTGTTTCTGTTTCTGGAATTGAGTTGTGTGAGCTGCTTGTATATTTTGGAAATTAACCCTTTGTCAGTTGTTTAATTTGCTATTATTTTCTCCCATTCTGAGGGTTGTCTTTTCGCCTTGCTTATAGTTTCCTTTGCTGTGCAAAAGCTTTTAAGTTTAATCAGGTCACACTTGTTTACTTTTGTTTTTATTTCCATTTCTCTAGGAGGTGGGTCTTAGAGGATCTTGCTTTGATTTATGTCATCTAGTGTTCTGCCTATGTTACATCTAAGAGTTTTATATCTTACATTTAGGTCTTTAATCCAATTTGAGTTTATGTGCCAGTACCATACTAACTTGATGCCTGTAGCTTTGTAGGATAATCTGAAGTCAAGAAGGTTGTTTCCTCTAGCTCCATTCTTCTTTCTCAAGACTGCTTTGGCTTTTTGGGGTCTTTTGTGTTTCCATATGAATTGTGAAAGTTTTTGTTCTAGTTGTGTGAAAAATGCCATCAGTAATTTGATGGGGATTGCACTGAATGTGTAGATTGCATTTGGTAGTATAGTCATTTTCATAATATTGATTCTTCCTACCCAGGAACATGAGATATCTATCCATCTGTTTATGTCATCTTTGATTTCTTTTATCAGTATCTTATAACTTTCTGTGTACAGTTCTTTTGTCTCCTTAGGTAAGTTTATTCCTAGATATTTCTTTTTGTTGCAATGGTGAATGGGATCCATTCCCTAATTGCTCTTTCTGATTTTTCATTGTATATAGAAATGCAAGTGATTTCTGTGTATTGATTTTGTATACTGCAACTTTGCTAAATTCACTGATTAGCTCTAGTAATTTTCTGATACTATCTTTAGGGTTTCCTATGTACAGTATCATGTCATCTACAAAGAGTGAGAGCTTTACTTCTGCTTTTCTGATTTTAATTCCTTTTATTTATTTTTCTTCTCTGATTGCTGTGGCTAGGGCTTCCAGAATTATGTTGAATAATAGTGGTGAAAGTGGACACTGATCTTAGGGGGGATGCTTTCATTTTTTCATCATTTAGAATAATGTTTGCTGTATAGTTATCATATATGGCCTTGACTATGTTGAGGTAGGTTCCTTCTATGCCCATTTTTTGATGGATGCTGAATTTTGTCCAAGGCTTTTTCTCCATCTATTGAGATGATCATATGGTTTTTATCTTTCAATTTGTTAATATGGTATATCACATTGATTTGCATACATTGAAGAACACTTGCATTCCTGAAATAAACCCAACCTGATCATGGTGTATGAGCTTTTTGATGTATTGCTGAATTCTATTTGCTAAAATTGTGTTGAGGATTTTTGCATCTATGTTCATCAGTTATATTGGCCTGTAGTTTGTGTGTGTCTGTGTGTGTGTGTGTGTGTGTGTGTGTGTGTGTGTGTGTGTGGTGCCTTTGTCTAGTTTTGGTATCAGGGTGAAGGTGGCCTCATAGAATGAGTTTGGAAGTGTTCTTTCCTCTGCAACTTTTTGAAAGAGTTTTAGAAGGATAAGCGTTAGCTCTTCTCTAAATGTTTGGTAGAATTCTCCTGTGAAAACATCTGGTCCTGAGCTTTTGTTTTTTGGGATTTTTTTTATCACAGCTTCAATTTCAGTGCTTGTAATTGGGTTGTTCATAATCTCTCTTTATTCCTAGTTCAGTCTTGGAAGATTGAACTTTTCTAAGAATCTGTCCATTTATTGCAGGTTATCCATTTTATTGTCATATAGTTGTTCATAATCTTATAATCATTTGTATTTCTGCACTGTCTCTTGTAACCTCTTCCTTTTTGTTTCTAATTGTGTTAATTTGATTCTCCTCTCTTTTTTTCTTGATGAGTCTGGCTAAAGGTTTGTCAATTTTGTTTATCTTCTCTAAGAAACAGCTTTCAGTTTTATTAATATTTATTTACTATTGTTTCTTTCATTTCTCTTTCATTTATTTCTGCTCAAATCTTTATGATTCCTTTCCTTCTACTGATTTTGCTGTTCTTTTTCTTCTTCCAGTTGCTTTGGGTGTAGAGTTGGGTTCTCTCTTCACTGTTCCCCTTGTTCCATGAGGTAGGGTTGTATTGCTATGAAATCCCCTCTTAGATGTGCTTTTACTGCATCCCATAGACTTTGCATTGTTGTGTTTTCATTGTCATTTTCTTCTGGAATTTTTTTTTATTTCCCTTTCAATTTCTTCAGTAACCTGTTGTTATTTAGAAGCATATTCTTTAAGCTCCGTGTGTTTGTGTTTCTTACAGTTTTTGGTGTTTTTTTTTTTTTTTTCCTGTAATTGGTATCTAGTCTCAGGGCGTTGTGGTTGGAAAAGATACTGGATATGATTTCCATTTTATCAAATTTACTGAGGCTTGTTTTTGTGACCCAAGATGTGGTCTGTCCTGGAGAATGGTCCATGTGCACTGAGAAGAAGGTGTATTCTTCTGCATTTGGACTGAATGTGCTGAAGATATCAGTGAGATCTATCTACTGTATCTAATGTATCATTTAAGATTCGTGTTTCTTTATTAATTTTCTGTTTTGATGATCTGTACATTGATGTGAGTGGGGTATTAAAGTCTCCTACTATTATTGTGTTACTGTCAATTTCTCCTTTTTTGTCTGTTACTGTCTGTCTTATGTATTGAGGTGCTCCTATGTTGGGTGCATTGATATTTACAATTGTTATGTCTTCCTCTTGGATTAACCCGTTGATCATTATGTGGTTTTCTTTCTTATTTCTTGCAATCTTCCTTATTTTAAGGTCTATTTTGTAGATATGAGAATTGCTACTTCAGCTTTCTTTTGCTTTCCATTTGCATGGAATATATTTTTCCATCCTCTCACTTTCAGTCTATATGTGTCTTGAGGTCTGAAGTGGGTTTCTTGTAGACAGCATATATATGGGTCTTCTTTTTGTATCCTTCAGTCAGTCTAGGTCTGTTGGTTGGATCATTTAATCCATTTACATTTAAAATAATTATTGATATATATGTTTCTATTGTCATTTTCTTAATTGTTTGGGGTTGATTTTGTAGATATTTTTTTTCTTCTGTTGTATTTCTTAACTGTATAAGTCCCTTTAAGATTTGTTGTAAAGTTAATTTGGTGGAACTGAATTCTCTTAACTTTTGCTTTTCTGAAAAGCTTTTTATTTATCCATCAATTTTGAATGCAATCCTTGCTGGGTACAGTCATCATGGTTGTAGATTTTTCCCTTTCAGCACTTTAGACATATCCTGCCATTCCCTTCTGGACTGCATAGTTTCTACTGAAAGATCAGCTGTGAAATGGTTGCATTTCCCTTGCTGTTTTTACTTTCTTTCTTTGTGTTCAATCTTTGTTAGTTTGATTAGTATGTGTCTTGGCATGTTTCTCCTTGAGTCTATCCTGTGTGGGACTCTGTGCCTCTTAAACTTTGTTGACTATTTCCTGTTCCATGTTGGGGAAATTTTCAACTATGATCTCTTCAAAAATTTTCTTTTTGTCTTCTTATTCTGGAACCCGTATAATTTGAATGTTGGTGCATTTTATATTGTCCCAGAGGTCTCTGAGACCATCCTCAGTTCTTTTCATTCTTTTTCACTTTATTCTGCTCTTCAGAAGTTATTTCCACCATTTTATCTTCCAGCTCACTGATTCATTCTTCTGCTTCAGATATTCTGCTATTGATTCCTTCTAGAGTATTTTTAATTTCAACAATTGTTTTATTTGTCTCTGTATGTTTATTCTTTAATTCATCTACATCTCTTTAATTGATTCTTGCATTTTCTCCCCTTTGTTTTCAAGGTTTTTGATCATCTTTACTTATCAATATTTTGAGTTATTTTTCAGGTAGTTTGCCTATTTCCTCTTCATTTATGTGGACTTCGGTGGTTCTACTTTTTCCCTCCATTTGTGTAGTATTTTGCTGCCTTTTCATTCTTTTTTTTAACTTATGTGTTTGAGGTCTCCTTTTCCCAGGCTTCAGGTTGAATTCTTTCTCCATTTGATTTCCACCATCCTAAGGTTGGTCCAGTAGTTTGTGTAAGCTTCTTATAGGGTGAGATTTGTGCTGAGTTTTGTTGTTGTTGTTTCTTTGTTTTTGATCTGATGGGCAAGGCTGAGTAAGGCGATAATCCTGTCTGCTGATGATTGGGTTTGTATTTTTGTTTTGTTTGTTGTTTATATGAAGCATTCTGTACAGAGTACTACTGGTGGTTGGGAGATGCCAAGTCTTGTATTAAATTGGCTTCCTTTGTGTGAGTTCTCACTATTTGATACTCCCTAGGGTTAGTTCTCTGTTATTCTAGTCTTTTCAAGTCAGTGCTCCCACTCCAAAGGCTCAGGACTTGATCCCTGGTCAGGAACAAAGATTCCAAAAGTTGTTTGTTATGGCATTAAGTGAGATTAAAACAAATATCCAAAAATGAGAATCCAAGATGAAACCTAGAAAATGGCAGTTACAAGTCTCAGGCAAGTAATAATTAAAATAAATGGAATATTCACATATATATATATCCATGAGCAAAGCCAAAACAGTCCAACAAAAATAAAGTAAAATATATTGACCCAGCCAACAAAGAAAATTGAAAATTATATTTACCAGTTAAGAACAAAACTAACTAACTCACAAAGTGGAAAACAAAACTAAAGCAAAGTGGCAAGTTGAGAATGAAGCAATGAAAACAAAACTAACAAATATATTGAGAGGAAAGGAAAGGAAGTAAAGAAAGAAAGAATAGATATGCAAAGTTAAATAGAGGTAGGTAAAGAAGATTTATATACATTAAAGATTAACTGCAAGGGGAAAAGAACAATAAAGAAAAGCAAATAAAGGAATAAATGTAGAAAAATAATAAAAAATAATGATAGGTTTACAAATTAAAAATAGAGAGAAAAAAAAATAAAGGAAAACTCCCCAGAATTGCAAAAGCTGAAAGTAGATGTGAGGTTTATAACAACTATAGAACATGTGATTGAAAAAGAAAAGGAAAAAAAAGTTCAAAAGCTTAATTAGATTTCATAGTGCCAATAAAATCAACAACTATAACAGAGGTGGAAAACAGGAAAGAAAAAAAAAAGGAAAAATATACAAAAGAATCTACAGAACAAGTCAAAACATAAGAATAATAAATGTTTTCCTTGAGTCACTGCTGTCAGAGTCCTTTCCCTCCCCTGGGAGTCAGAGTCCACCTCACCTCCCTAGGAGGCCCTTCACCACTGTGCTGATCCCTGGACCTGTTCTTCGGGCAGCTAAGATTCTAATCTGATCCTGCTTCTCTGTGTTATTGCCTCCAATGTCCACAGCTATCAGAACTAGTGCATTTCTTTTGTGGAAGCTCTCAATGTCCTTTTATAAATTCCATAGACACAGAGTCTGCCTAGTTGATCATGTGGATTTAATCTGCTTGTACAGCTGGTGGGAAGGTTTGGGGTCTTCTTACTTAGCCATGCTGCCCTTGGGTTTCAATTGTGGTTTTATTTTCACCTCTGCATGTGAGTTGTCCACTGGGGTTTGCTCCTGAGGCTGTCCTGGAGGACTTGGGTTTGCCCCTGTGAGGTCCAGGTGTGGAAGTGGTGAAGCTTCTTGGGTCACAAGGGTTCTGGCAGTTCCAGCTACTCAGGGGAGTTTGCAGCTAGGGCAGCAGGAAATATAGTGCTCTAGAAGGATATGGAAACCAGTTTTGGCCAATACACCCCAGTATAGTTGCCTAGAGAACCCTCCTCCCTGACAGAGAAGCCTGGCAGGCCACAGTCTACAGGATCACAAAGAGTCAGACACATCCAAAGTGACCCTTTGTGCATAGACACAAGACTTTTTTGCCTGTGGATGCTCTGCTCCAGTGAGAGTTGACCGTGAAGGTGGCTCAGCTGCTTTGCTTTCAGGGATCCTAGAGGCACCAAGTGTGCAGGGATATGGACTGCCTCTGCCACAGGAGTTATGGCTCTATCGGAGTCTTTCTTGGAGCTTATAGCTAGTGATCAGAAGGCCTCTTTGGCCAGTCTTTCTCTGTAGTTCCACCCATTCAGCACTTAAAAGGCTCCTCGGGTCCTTCTCTGTTGTTCTGTGCATCAGGCACATAGAGAGGCCCCCCTGGCTGGGGTCCTGTCTGTAGTTCAGTGCGTCAAGTGTTTAATGGGACAGCTTTCTATTGGTCAGCTGCCAGTGCTGGTGTGTGGAGGGAGAGAGACTATGGTGATGGCTGCACCCCCTATGCATGTCTCAGCAGTATCGCCTTGCTTCCATAGCTGCCTGGCTTTCCTCCACAGGCATTTCCCACCACAATCTCCTCCCTCACATCTGTCTCTCCACACTCAACAGCAGCCCTAGCCCTGGGATTGCTCCACAATCCCTAAACCCCAGCTCCCAGCCACTGGGCCTTCCAGGGGATCTGCATCCCTGTCCAGGGTATGTATGGCTGCAGCAAGCACTGTCTGATCCTTATTCCATTTAGGCTACCACAGATCAGCTGTTTTACTCTCAGCCTTAAATGTTTTTCCTCTGATTCAGACAATTGCCCTGATGATGTGTGGATCAGACCCCTGCTTGAGTTCCCCTACCTGCCGAGGGCAGATCCAGTCCTAACACCCCTGTTTTTCCCTGTGATTCCTTCATCCTACCGAGTTTTGTGTGGGTCTATATATTCTTTCCTGCTGGTCAGGTACTCCTTCTGCATGCACTTCTGTGTCTGAAGGTGTATTCCTGATACATCAATGGAGAAAGATGTACTCCATGTCCACCTACTCCTCTGCCATCTTGTTCTCGGATTCAAAAATAGTAGTTCTAAATGAAAAAAATAAAAAATTTGAGAGTTAAAAAAGTAGATTTTTATTTTGATGATAAACTTCTCTTAGAAGAGTATACAGACCTAGAAGTGAGAGTTGAAGAGCCTGTGTTAAGGAGATTCACATCAACTGTGTCAATATGAAAATAAAACAAGAACTAAAGGAATAATGTCACACACACCAAATTGTTTGAGTTAAAGAAGTTAGAAAAATTAATAAATCCATTGAATGATAGATGATTTCTATTGAATATCTATATAATTTCACTTTTTTTTTTTTTTACTGTTTGAATTGCATCAAAAATGCCCAGAATAAGAATATTGAACAGATGTAACTTTTTTTTCCTCTGAAAGGTAAACTTTCTCTTAAAAAAAAAAAAAAAAAGTAACTAAAGTAATGAAGGGGCTTCCCAGGTGGCTCTGGTGGTAAAGAATAGGCCTGCCAATGCAGGAGACACAGTTTCAATCCCTGGGTTGTGAAGATCCCATTGAATAGGAAGTGGCAACCACTCCAGTATTCTTCCTGGAAAATTTCATGGACAAAGGAGCCTGGTCAGCTACAGTCTATGGGGTCACAAAGAATCCAATGAGACTGAGCAACTGAGAACTCAAAGTAATGAAAAGAATCTGAGCTAATAGGTTTATGTTTATTCTCTTTATTTTAATGAAATAAATACCTCTCCAAATAATTGTAACAATAAAAGTTTTACTTTACAGGACATTTTAAGAAATGTTGAAAAGCTTAAAAATACCTGACCAGAAGTTTTTTTTTTTTTTTCTTTTTTAATGATTATTCCTTTGAGCCTGTGGAGTTAATGAATTGCTTTTTCCTTAAAGCAATTATACTATCCAACCTTTTTTTTTTTTACATTTCATTTCTGTTACTAAGATGAATTTAAAGTACTTTAACTTTTTTTTTAATTTTTATTTTTACTTTATTTTACTTTACATTACTGTATTGGTTTTGCCTTTGAATAGTGCCATGTAACTAACTGCAAAGCAACATCATTAAGTGACTTTAATATATTCCTTAGCATGGTAAAGAAACAGAAACCATATTATTTACCCAGTAATTTGATAAGTGGTTTCTTTATTTAAAGGACATTTTGGCAGTTCTATGTCTCTCCACCCCTACAGTAACAGACTCCAGCAATACCTTATTGTTAAAATTACAATTTCACTTCTAACTCTAAGGATATGATTGACATTATGCAGCTTACAAGATGTATAGAAATATTTAGAGAATGGTGATAAAACTTGCAGGTAGTCTATAAAAAGTGTGGAAAAG
Source organism: Capricornis sumatraensis (assembly GCF_032405125.1). Lineage (NCBI taxonomy): Eukaryota > Metazoa > Chordata > Mammalia > Artiodactyla > Bovidae > Capricornis > Capricornis sumatraensis. The sequence goes on from NC_091079.1 coordinate 71,303,331, forward strand.
TTAATTTTAACTCAGTCGCTTTGAAAATCAACAAATTGATTCATTCAGTAAGTTTAATATGTGAAAAATTTAAATGGAAAAATTATTAAGAGTTAATAGTTTTTTTTCTAATACTTAATTTGTAAATGCAAATCTGTTCCAGTGTGACTGATATATCTGTAAATAATTTGAGTGTAGCAAAGTTGCATGTTTGCTTATGGTTGGACTTGCCCCAGTCACAGATGAGCCTAAACATAGTTAACTTCAGCCGCCTGAACTGAACTGCATGGGATAACCACACACACATACAAACACCCTGCCTCAGATCATTTTATGTGTCATGGGACCCTCTCATGTACATCTGATGTTGCAACTCTTCATATGATTTCATAATATTCTCCCTCCTCTACCACACAATAACACACAAACTACAATCCTTTAGACATACACTTCCCAAAACACACTTCCAGTATTGTTTAAGGTATACTGCTTTATTTATTATAATACATGTGTATTTTTAACTACTTAATATGTTTATAACTCTAGTACTACTTTTGTTAAATTTCTATCTTTGTTTTATGTTCTGTCAAGAAATTTTTTTGTATCCCCTTATTTCTCTTTTGCCTCACGAATGTTGTAGCTTTTTAAGGCATGATTTTTGTCCTGCAGGTAATTTTCAGTAACAGATATGCCACATTAGAGCAGGGTTGATTGTAATTATTTGTTTTCCATTTTTAATGGATTTGTATGTTTCAAATATTAGAAAGAATAAAATGACTTAAAGCAAAATCCCTCTTTAACCCCTGTCCCCATCCATATTCTAAGTCTCATGAATCTCAGTACTGTTAGTTTGTTGTTTACCCTGACAAAATAGTTTCATGCAATAATCCATCTCTTATTTTTAACTGAATGGCAGAATGCAGTGCAAATTTTTCTGTACCTCATTTTTAAAAATTTAATAAATTTTGAAAATCTTATTAAGATTCTTAGAAGTTTTCTCATTCTATTGTATTACATATATTATAGTACATAAACAATTTACATATAAATAGAGCCTACCCATGGACATTTACATTGGCATTCCAGTCTCATTATCAAAAATAGTACTGCAATAAAAAATGAACATACTTCCTAGAATTCTATGGGTTACCAAACTGGAATTGCTGAATCAAAGAATGTGATGTACTTGAAATTTTGATAGGACTGCAAAATAGGTTTATGACATTTTATACTTCCACCAGTAATGAATAACACTGAATATTTCTCACAGCTTTGAATATGACAACTTTCCAATACTCAGTATTAGATGAATGCTACTTCCTCTATATTTCATCAGATTATATTAAGCAAACTGCCAAACATCTAGGATATGTCCCCTATTATGTTCCATGATACCAGTATCCATCCAAATGCTGAATAGTTATCTTTTTGAAAACAAAACCCCTATAGCCAAAAATAGTTTAGAAAACCTTGAATAGAATAAATTTTCCCTAGAAATTCTCTGAACATTTGGCATGCTAATGTACATCTTGAATACTGAAGATGAGAATATAAGTGAAATATTTGCAAAAACATTTAACCGTGGGACACTTTTTAACTTATTAGCATTACACAGATGGCTAGCATTTCTTGGAATGTAATTTTAGGGTTATAATTTGTCTAGAGATTAAGTAACAAAATATTTTAATAACATTATTTCTTTCTCTCAATTGATTTCTCTTATTTAACACCTGAGGCTCTAGACAAGGAATAATACAACTCAAAGATTCATATACAAATAGTGGTATTTCGCCAGTATTAGTTTTAGTCACAGCAAAAAGAATTCTACTGCCCTATATAATTTACAAAAGTGACTAAATGAGGAAAAATAGTATATCCAAAATATTACTAACTGTGATATACAATAAAATATCTGCAAATATGAACCAACTCACCTTTCAGAGGAAAATTAAACATAGTATTTTTGTCCTAAGTATATTTTATGGGCAAAGAAACCTACATAAGAAAAATTACACAGAAATACATTACTTTTTTTATTCCTTTTCCATTACTTGATCCTCTTTATCACTTTCCCAGAGTAGCTTTCAAAATCTTCCAAGCAAAACAAGTTTATGCTCTTATAGTCCTTATCCACATTAATTATAGCTAATGTATTAATGCATTTATGTGATAAAAGTTCTGACCTTCTTATAAATTGTGTGAACCCTTCCAAAGTCATATCTTATTGGTTTCATAGCTTACTCCATTGAGGGAGGCTGTGATGGAGTGAGAAGAAAAATGAATATTTATTGGTATCAATTATTACCTGGGAAGATGGAATGTATATTAGTCTAAGCATTATGTATAAAGTATATATTTTTAATACTTTTGTTTCAATTATGTAATGAAGGTGTTTAAATCTTTGCATCTAGCAACTAGCCAGTAAACATTAAATTAAAGCTTTTTGGATAAAGATGACCCTACATTTCCTCTCCTGACTAAAGGGCTGACTTTATGAAATCATTCTGCTTTGTGTTAAAGCTCTAAATTTTAAAAAGGATGTGTAGCAATCTTTCTTGAAAGTATTTTGTGTAAAACATAAAATGAACTAAGATCCAAATGACATTATTAGTATTAATGATAATTGCATAAGAATTCAAATGTTTGGTGTTTTTTTTTATAACTAGGCTATTTGAAAGGAATTTCTTAGTCAAATTTAGAATAGATGCAAAGGTTTTAATGAGAGAAAATTACAAATTGGTAGTTTAGGACACTAGATGAAATTTATGTATTATTCATCAGGCATACATGGGATATCAACTTTAAGAGAGACTTTTTTAGAAATCATATAACAATGAGCTATCAGTGGCTCGGCGATGAGTACTTCATCAATTTCAGCAATTTATATATCTATTCTGGAAGGTGGGTCAGTAACTAACGGACATCAATTCTTTAGTAAAATAAACTTATTTAATAATTATATTATTTTTTTGAATTGAAATGTGCTTTAATATTATGTTTTGCTCATCTGATATGACACAAGCATTTGCATTTATTTAATTTTCAGTGTTAGAGTCAATGTCCTTCAGCAGAAGACACACATATTTTTGAGCAAATTTAGTTGATTACTTGTCCCAAAGAAGGAAAACAAGAATGCCCAATGTCGTTTTCCAAGGTGTGTATCAGTAAGAGTGTTAGTGGATTTTTGCTTGTGTTAGATGATTTTGGCAAATTTACTGAAGTGAGGTTTTTCTCTAGATTGGAAGTAAGTGTAGTTGCTCAGTCATGTCTGACTCTTGGCGACCCCATGGACTGTAGCCCACCAGGCTCCTCTGTCCATGGGATTCTCTAGGCAAGAATACTGGAGAGGGTTGCCATTTCCTTCTCCAGGGAGTCTTCCCGACCCAGGGATCGAACCTGGGTCTTCTACACCACAGGAAGATACTTTACCCTCTGAGCCACCAGGGAAGCCCCTAGATTGGAAGCAGGAGTAATTACATGATTAAGCAATTTACTTAATTTTAGGGAGGAAGAAACACTAAACTATAGTTTAGCAGTAACTAGTAAAGATTAGCAGTTACTTGTATTGGTCAGAAAAGGGGGATGGTTGGTCATTTTTGTCACTTAGATAATGTTCATGCTTTGTTTTCTTTAGACATTATTACGGTGTGGCCTTAGATATGTCTTGATCCATTATGGACAATCTAATATTGATGGACTGTGAAATTCTCCATGTTTAATAGAGTACCATCTCTAGTTGTGAAGTCAGGCTAACTTGTTCAGCTCAGTTCAGTTCAGTTGCTCAGTCATGTCCGACTCTGCGGCCCCATGAATCACAGAATGCCAGGCCTCCCTGTCCATCACCAACTCCCGGATTTCACTCAAACTCACATTCATTGAGTTGGTGATGCCATAAAGCCATCTCATCCTCTGTCATCCCCTTCTCTTCTGCCCCCAATTCCTCCCAGGATTAGAGTCTATTCCAATGACTCAACTTTCCACATGAGGTGTCCCAAGTACCAGAGTTTCAGCTTTAGAATCATTCCTTCCAAAGAACACCCAGGACTGATCTCCTTTAGAATGGACTGGTTGGATCTCCTTGCAGTCCAAGAGACACTCAAGAGTCTTCTTCAACACCACAGTTCAAAAGCATCAGTTCTTTGGTGTTCAGCTTTCTTCACAGTCCAACTCTCACATCCATACATGACTACTGGAAAAACCTTGACTAGATGGCCCTTTGTTGGCAAAGTAATGTCTCTGCCTTTTAATATGCTATCTATGTTGGTCATAAGTTTCTTTCCAAGGAGTAAGCATCTTTTACTTTCATGGCTGCAATCACCATCTGCAGTGATTTGGGAGCCCCAAAAAATAAACTCTGCCACTGTTTCGACTGTTTCCCTATCTATTTCCCATGAAGTGATGGGACCAGATGTCATGGTCTTAGTTTTCTAAAGATGTTGAGCTTCAAGCCAACTTTTTCACTCTCCTCTTTCACTTTCATCAGGAGGCTTTTTAGTTCCTCTTCACTTTCTGCCATAAGGGTGGTGTCATCTGCGTATCTGAGGTTATTGATATTTCTCCCGGCAATCTTGATTCCAGCTTGTGCTTCTCCCAGCCCAGCATTTCTCATGATGTACTCTGCATAGAAGTTAAATAAGCAGGGTGACAATATACAGCATTAACATACTTCTTTTCCTATTTGGAACCAGTCATTTTTCCATGTCCAGTTCGAAATGTTGCTTCCTGACCTGCATACAGATTTCTCAAGAGGCAGGTCAGGTGGTCTGGTATTCCCATCTCTTTCAGAATTTCTCACAGTTTATTGTGATCCACTCAGTCAAAGGCTTTGGCATAGTCAATAAGCAGGAATAGATGTTTTTCTGGAACTCTCTTGCTTTCCATGATCCAGAGGAAGTTGGCAATTTGACCTCTGGTTCCTCTGCCTTTTCTAAAACCAGCTTGAACATCTGGAAGTTCACGGTTCACGTATTGCTGAAGCCTGGCTTGGAGAATTTTGAGCATTACTTTACTAGCGTGTGAGATGAGTGCAATTGTGCAGTAGTTTGAGCATTCTTTAGCATTACCTTTCTTTGGGATTGGAATGAAAACTGGCCTTTTCCAGTCCTGTGGCCACTCCTGAGTTTTCCAAATTTGCTGGCATATTGAGTGCAGCACTTTCACAGAATCATCTTTCAGGATTTGAAATAACTCAACTGAAATTCCATCACCTCCGCTAGCTTTGTTTGTAGTGATGCTTTCTAAGGCCCACTTGACTTCACATTCCAGGATGTCTGGCTCTAGGTGAGTGATCATACCATTGTGATTATCTTGGGCAGATTTCTTTGTACAGTTCTTCTGTGTGTTGTTGCCACCTCTTCTTAATATCTTCTGCTTCTGTTAGCTCCATACCATTTCTGTCCTTTATTGAGCCCATCTTTGCAAGAAATGTTTCCTTGGTATCTCTAATTTTCTTAAAGAGATCTCTAGTCTTTCCCATTCTGTTGTTTTCCTCTATTTCTTTGCTTTGATTGCTGTGGAAGGCTTTTTTATCTCTTCTTGCTATTCTTTGAAACTCTGCATTCATATGCTTATATCTTTTCTTTTCTCCTTTGCTTTTCACTTCTCTTCTTTTCACAGATATTTGTAAGGCCTCCCTAGATAGCCATTTTGCTTTTTTGCATTTTTTTTCCATGGGGATGGTCTTGATCACCGTCTCCTGTACAATGTCATGAACCTCTGTACATAGTTCATCAGGCACTCTGTCTATCAGATCTAGTCCCTTAAATCTATTTCTCACTTCCACTGTTATAACCATAAGGGATTTGATTTAAGTCATACCTGAATGGTCTAGTAGTTTTCCCTACTTTCGTCAATTTAACTCTGCATTTGGCAATAAGGATTTCATGATCAGAGCCACAGTCAGCTCCCGGTCTAAATTTTGCTGACTGTATAGAGCTTCTCCATCTTTGGCTGCAAAGAATATAATTGCCGGGAGCCAGCGTGAGGAACTCCGCCCATGGCAAAGGTCATGAGGAAGGAGGCTTGGCGTACGCAAAGGCATGATCAAGCCTCAGGAAACCCCCTGTTCCCGAGCATCTACCCCAAAACCAGAGTCTGTTTTATGCTCTCCTCCATAACCGTTTTTCTTGGAGAAGGAGTAAACATGCAGCTCCAAGGCAATAAAAATTCTTGGGCGTGACAAGAGTGTTTCAGCTTACGGACTGCTCTGAAGGTTATCTAGCCCGCCTGTGTAGGTTCGTCCGGCCACATGTGATTGTTTACAGCCTCCCAATCTGAGAGGCATGAGGTGTTTTGGACTTACTAAAGGCAAATTCTTTTGGGGAGTTAGAAATTATTAGTATAGTGGGTTGGTTAGGAATTATATTGGTGAAAGGTTCTTCATTTGTTGTGTCAATAATTGCTGCTAATTCCCTGCTCTGGGTGGGACAAGGATGTCTCAGGTCAAACCTCTTTGCTGACAGACTAGCTTGTGTGACAGGATTATCCATACTCCTGCCACATGATTGTTTACTACCTCTTAACCATAAACAGCACAGAGTTTTGGAGTATTTTGAGAGTCTTAATTAGCATAGGGCTTTTTCTTCTTGTTGAGTCAATGATTGCCTCCAGGCCTCCATATCCTTAGGCACCTGGGAATATATTAATCAATGTATTTGGAATATAGTAAAGGAAATATAGTAGTTTTTAAGGTTAGCAATACTAGACTTTTTGAGCTAATGGATTTTCTCTTTTGTAACAGATCACTGTACTTTGTTATAAATCACTGTGTCCTTGTTATGTAAAAATGTAACTTTATTACTATCTTAAGACTAAATAGATCTTAAGGGGAGCATTGGTGAAAGGATTTTCATTTGTTGGGCTGATGTTTGCTGCTAAATCTCCATGTTCCCTGCCCTTATAATGAATATAACTAACATATAGGAGAAATAAATATTAACCTTTAAGATTAATCACGTTAACCTTGGGTTAAATAAATTCCTTTCTTGATTGTAACTCACTACACCCTCACCCTATAGGAATGTAACTTTATTTGGAGGGTGGTGCCTGGTTTAAGAAAAAACACCCTTGGAAAAAATAAGTTTTTTGGTTATCAGAAAGAAAGGATCATAAAATCCCTAAGACCTTTTTATGTGAAGCACCTGATTTTGATAAAGGTCAGGACTGCTGACCCCCATGTGACTCTGTATTCATCCCTATATATAACAAAAGGTATATAAGCAAACCCCAAAATAAAGAAATCAGATCAGTTTCCAGAAAGACTGATTCCCCCATGTCGCTTCTTTCTTGCTCCCATTTTTGTGGCTGAATTCCCATCTGGAGCATGGATGCTATTCCACGTAATCCAAGTTATTCAGCCTCTTTTTCTCCACTAATCTTCCTACTACACTATCCATTTCTAATCTCTCTCTCTATATCTGTGATTAAATTTGTATTTTTCCAAAGATGCCGACTCCGTCCCCACCTTCGAATCACCCTGGATCCACCGGGGCTGGACCCCAGCATATAATCAATCTGATTTTGGTGTTGACCATCTGGTGATGTCCATATGTAGCATCTTCTCTTGTGTTTTTAGAAGAGGGTGTTTGCTATGACCAGTGCGTTCTTTTGGCAAAACTCTATTAGCCTTTGCCCTGCTTCTTTCCGTATTCCAAGGCCAAATTTGCCTGTTACCCCAGGTATTTCTTGACTTCCCACTTTTGCATTCCAGTCCCCTATAATGAAAAGGACATCTTTTTTGGATGTTAGTTCTAAAAGGTCTTGTGGGCCTTCATAGAACCGTTCAATGTCAGCTTCTTCAGCGTTACTGGTGGGGCATAGACTTGGATTGCTGTGATATTGAATGGTTTGCCTTGGAAACGAACAGAGATCATTCTGTTGTTTTTGAGACTGCATCCAAGTACTGCATTTCAGACTCTCTTGGTGACCATGATGTCTACTCCATTTCTTCTAAGGGATTCCTGCCCACAGTGGTAGATATACTGGTCATCTGAGTTAAATTCACCCATTCCAGTCCATTTTAGTTCACTGATTCCTAGAATGTCGATGTTCACTCTTGCCATGTCCTATTTGACCACTTCCAATTTGCCTTGATTCATGGACCCAACATTCCAGGTTCCTATGAAATATTGCTCGTTACAGCATCAGAACTTGCTTCTATCACCAGTCGTGTCTGACCCTTAGCATCCATTACTGGGTATTGTTTTTGCTTTGGCTCCACCCCTTCATTCTTTCTAGAGTTATTTCTCCACTGATCTCCAGTAGCATATTGGGCACCTGCCGACCTGGGGAGTTCCTCTTTCAGTACCCTATCATTTTGCTTTTTCATTCTGTTCATGGAGTTCTCAAGGCAAGAATACTGAAGTGGTTTGCCATTCCCTTCTCCAGTGGACCACATTCTGTCAGACATCTCCACCATGACCTGCCCATCTTGGGTGGCCCCACACAGCATGGCTTAGTTTCATTGAGTTAGAGAAGGCTGTGGTCTGTGTGATTAGCTTGTAGCTACACCACATCCAGGCTAAATGTACTAGGTCTGCTCCTGGATGTCAGAAGTTGTTTTTCTCTCTCTCTGATGTATTCTTCTTTGGACTAAATGCTAATATGAGTTACAACTAAATTTAATCTCAGATAAAAATATAGCTCTTTTATTTCTTCCTTTAGCTTTAATTGAGGGAATATGTTAATTCATTTGTAGGCTATTTCAATAATTTTATCAACTAAAATGTTTTGTTAAAAGATAAGGAATCATTTTTTTATCTTGCTGCTAACATGCTAAGTCACTTCAGTCGTTTCCGACTCTGTGCAACCCCATAGACAGCAGCCCACCAGGCTCCCCCATCCCTGGGATTCTCCAGGCAAGAACACTGGAGTGGGTTGCCATTTCCTTCTCCAATGCATGAAAGTGAAAAGTGAAAGGGAAGTTGCTCAGTCGTGTGTGACCCTTAGCATGGACTGCAGCCTACCAGGCTCCTCCATCCATGGGATTTTCCAGGCAAGAGTGGGGTGCCATTGCCTTCTTTTTTATCTTACTATACATATTTTTTATTACTACATTTATTATAGTTTAAGATTTTTAATAAACTATGTGTTATGTGTGTGTGTGTCTGTGTGTGTGTGTTGTGTGTGTGTGCATTAGTCACTCAGTCATGTCCAACTGTTTGTGACTCCATAGACTGTAGCTCACCAGGCTCCTCTGTCCATGAAATTCTGCAGGCAAGAATACTAGAGTGGGTTGCCATTCTCTTCTTCAGGAAGCTATGTACATATCTTCATAAATCCCAAACTAATATTTAAATATTAAAATACTTAAATGGCATATGTAAGTATTAGTTTCATAACATGAGAACTAAACACCCTTTAAAAATGAATTGTAAACAAATATGTGTATAGTGGTTGAAGTTTCTAGATAATGAACTGTGGTTATATATAGTGAATTTAGGCAAATTTTTGTTTATATTATTAATATTTCTGAAGGAATATCCTTTTGCTTACCAAACCTGTTTTAAAACTTTGAATTATTTGTATTCACCTAAAACTTAGTATGTCAAACCAGATGGTTCCCAAATTATCTGGCATCTGTCTTGATGGTTTGCATCCCAACTATTATATCATTCACATCATTAATGTGGTTGTTATTCCTAACAATTCTTTCACCTTCATTTTCCATAGACCTATGTATGACAATGTTATGTTCATTTCATCTACTAACTATTTCTTGGGTTCATTCATTCTTCTCACATCCCGTTGTTAACTTCCTAGTCTAAGCTAACATCTTTTTTTTTTTTAATCTACTCAGTGCAGTAGATCCAATGCACCATCCACATCTAGTCCTGTTTTTTCTTTTTTTTTTCGCTCATCTGTTCTTTGTAAAGCAGTCATAGTGAGGTTTTCAATGACAAGTCTTACTTTGTGAGAAGTTATATAAAAAAGTCTATTCAAAGTGCTAGTGAAACATGGAAGAAGAAGTGATTAACCTGTTAGATGAGGCTGATTCTAAAATAAAACCTTTGTTTAGTTGATTTTTAAAGGATGATTTGCACTCCAAATGGTAGATAGTAATAAATGGGTAGTAAATGAAAGATTTCAGGCAGACTAGTAGCACAGGGATCTATGTTAAAGAGATACAGGTATGTTAGAATTAACATGGTTGTTTAGAGATCCAGAAGTCCAAGGTATAGTTGGAGAAAAGATTAAAAGATGAAACTAGAAACTAGAGAAGTATAAGATCAGGAAAGTTCCACTATTCTATGCTATGCTATGATATGAAGGTTCAACTCGTCTCAGTATTAAATTGGAATCCAACAAAGATTTTAAAGACACGATAGCACACTAAATTTTTGTTTAGGGGAAAAAAATCACTCTAGAAACAGAGAATGACAACATAATAAGGGAAATGAATTTAGAGTAAAACATTTTGTGGAAAGGCATCATAAAATTGTAATGAGGTCTGTTAAGAACACAATGTAAAGCTGATCTAGTTGACTTGGAGGAGGCATGTGTATTGAGGCGATATAGAGGAGGCAGACTTGGAAAACACAAAGACTGAATGTGCAAGGAGATAGAGAAAGACAATAGATTAAAGACGTATAAATGGGCTCTCCAGTATTATGCTGGTGAATAATACACAAGTTGATCAACATAAGAGAGGAGGTCGTAAGCCCAGTTTTAAATACATTGAGTCTTTGGGGTTCTTTTCTATCTTAAAGGTCATCCTAGAGCATGGGAAGTAAGGAACAATTTTTGTTTGGAAGTGTAGGGGCCAAATGTGGGGGTGGGAATGTCTATGGGACTACATAGGATACATATGCTTCCAGAGTGATTTTCCCCTGAACAAAAATTTAATGCTGTTACTATCTTTAAAATCTTTGTTGAATCCCAATTTAATATAGAGAAGACCCAAACATTCACAGCGTAGCATAGCATACAAGACTTTCCTGATCTTGTACTTCTAAAGCTTCTAGTTTCCTTTTTTAAATCCTCCAAATATATAGAACATGAGAGAAGATGCTTAATATAGGCAGAACACTACAGACAACTTCTCTTTAGAAGCAACAAGTCTGGAATGATTTCACACTGTTTTACATTTGCACATTTTATTCTTCTATTTTCCCCTGGTATTTCTGAATATTTGCTTTGTATTTTTGAAGTTTTGTTTTTGCTATTTTAACACCAACCTGTTTCAGCTATGCTCAGGGGAAAAGAGAAAGATGGCTTCCTGGAACAGAGCATTAGAAGACACTGAAACTGAAGTCCCAGGAGTTTGAAAGTTTGTGGAAGCTTGATTCAAAGTTGGGAGAATTCTAAGGATCAAGTTTTAAATTCAGTGGAGGAAGTAAAAGATATTGCACCAGTCTTTTTCTTCCTGTCTGGTAAATTCTCTTACCAGGGTAAAAATACATTCACAAATAAGCAGATTTGCTTTAGATTATTGCTCTACTTTTTTCAGGTTAAGTTCTTAAAGGTGACTGACAGCTTTCTTCCTAAAAAACATGATAGCTGCAATACAATGGACAGATTAAAAAAAAAAAAAAAAGCCTGCAAGTTCTTTTTCAATTATCTTGTTTGCTCATATAGATTTTAAAAGTCCTCTAGGACAGAGATTACATTTCATAGAAATATATTTTACTGTACATATCCTGAGAATCCAAGCATTTTGGAAAAGCATCAAGTCAGTTTTCATTCCAATTCCAAAAAAAGGCAATGCTAAAGAATGCTCAAACTACTGCACAATTGCACTCATCTCATACGCTAGTAAAGTAATGCTCAAAATTCTCCAAGCCAGGCTTCAGCAATACGTGAACCATGAAATTCCAGCTATTCAAGCTGGTTTTAGAAAAGGCAGAGGAACCAGAGATCAAATTGCCAACATCCGCTGGATCATGGAGAAGGCAAGAGAGTTCCAGAAAACATCTATTTCTGACTTATTGACTATGCCAAAGCCTTTGACTGTGTGGATCACAATAAACTGTGGAAAATTCTGAAAGAGGTGGGAATACCAGACGACCTGACCTGCCTGTTGAGAAACCTATATGCAGGTCAGGAAGCAACAGTTCAAACTGGACATGGAACAACAGACTGGTTCCAAATAGGAAAAGGAGTACATCAAGGCTGTATATTGTCACCCTGCTTATTTAACTTATATTCAGAGAACATCATGAGAAACGGTGTGCTGGAAGAAGCACAAGCTGAAATCAAGATTGCTGGGAGAAATATCAATAACCTCAGATATGCAGATGACACCACCCTTATGGCAGAAAGTGAAGAGGAACTGAAAAGCCTCTTGATGAAAGTGAAAGAGGAGAGTGAGCTTAAAGCTCAACATTCAGAAAACGAAGATCATGGCATCCGGTCCCATTACTTCCTGGGAAATAGAGAGGGAAACAGTAGAAACAGTGTTAGACTACTTTTGGAGGGCTCCCGAATCACTGCAGATGGTGATTGCAGCCATCAAATTAAAAGATGCTTACTCCTTGCAAGGAAAGTTATGACCAACATAGATAGCATATTGAAAAGCAGAGATATTACTTTGCCAACAAAGGTCCGTCTAGTCAAGGCTATGGTTTTTCCAGTGCTTATGTATGGATGTGAGAGTTGGACTGTGAAGAAAGCTGAGCACCGAAGAAATGATGCTTTTGAACTGCGGTGTTGGAGAAGACTCTTGAGAGTCCCTTGGACTGCAAGGAGATCCAACCAGTCCATCCTAAAGGAGATCGGTCCTGGGTGTTCATTGGAAGGACTGATGCTGAAGCGGAAACTCCAATACTTTGGCCACCTCATGTGAAGAATTGACTCATTGGAAAAGACTCTGATACTGGGAGGGATTGGGGGTGACAGAGGATGAAATGGATGGATGGCATCACTAACTCGATGGACATTAGTTTGAGTGAACTCCAGAAATTCGTGATGGACAGGCAGGCCTGGCATGCTGTGATACATGGGGTTGCAAAGAGTCGGACACAATTGAGCGACTGAACTGACTGACTCAACCTCAGAATAAATATTGCACAATTCTAGTTTGTTGATTAGTATTAGCCCATCAACTCAAATGTGAGGATAGATAATTTATATTGTTCATTAATATGTACAGTTAGAATTAAAATTATTCCAAGAATGTGCTTAAAAGTGCAGTTTAGGAAATGGCAGAGGAGACTATTCATTTTTTTTTAAGTCAACTTATTTAGTAGGAAGAAAGAGGAGATATGTTGAATAAAAGAGAAATCATGATCAATATAGAAGAAAACTAAACAAAATCATACGTGAAGAATAAACTAATTATAAGTGTAGTTCAATGAAATTTTCATTATTAATATTGTAAGAGTTGAATAAAAGCTAATAATTTATTTAAAGGCTTTGCTTTAAAAATATGTGTGGGAGAGGTTTATTTTAATGGTACATGCAGCCTACCTCTTATATCATTATTCTAGTAATAGCCAGCCTACTACATCATGGTTTCTTTAACATTTCAAAATATCTTTACTCATTAATGACAGATTCTTTACCATCTGAGTTACCAGGGAAGCCCCACACTAGACTATAAACTTCAAGTTATAAATTGAAATATACAGGCAATATTTTATATTTTTGGAGGTAAATTTTTTTTCTTTTTTAAAAGTTGGAACTATAAGAATAAAGAAAGAGCTCTAGTAACATTTTTAGTTTCTTTGTTAAAGTGATAATTTCTCTTTTTCAAGCCATGACTAATATTTAAGCTACTATATAGAATTACAGAAGATGATTTTGTTTATTTTTTTAACTTTAAAATTTTAAATTTTATAGTTTGTTGAAAACACATGAAGATTCTCCATTTTTAACAATGATGTAAAGATATAATAGTATTTATTGGAGCTATAGGCAGAAATGGAAAAAAAAAGCTGTAAATAACTATAAATCTCATTTTAATTCCAGTCAATGTTTGATGTAAAAAGGAATGGAGTAAAAACACAGGAAGCAAAACATTGCTTTAAAACATGTTTCCTAGCACTCAGAAAATAGATGGTCATGCTGAGTGAAGTAAGTCAGACAAAGACAAACATGATACTGCTTATTTTTAGAATCTAAAAAGGGATACAAATGAACTTATCTATTGATCCAACTAGGAATAGATTTACTGATGCAGAAAACAAATTTATGGTTACCAGGGAGTAAAGGGTGGGGGAGGGATAAATTGGAAGATTGGAATTGACATATACACAATACTATATATAAAATAGATAACTAATAAGGACCTTCTGTATAGCATGGGCTTCCCAGGTAGCTCAGTGCTAAAGAATCTACCTGCCAATGCAAGAGCCACAGGAAACATGGGTTTGATTCTTCGGTTGGAAAGATTCCCTGGAGAAGGAAATGGCAACTGACTCCAGTATTCGTGCCTGGAGAATCCCATGGACCGAGGAGCCTGGTGGGCTACAGTCCATGTGGTCGCAAATATTTGGGCATCACTGAGCAAGTGAGCAGGCAAGCACGTAAAATACAAAATAATTGCCTCCTGTCAAAATATTTAACTTAATCTCAAAGACACTTTTTTTCCAAATAAGGTAACATTTACAAGATTCAGGGATGAAGATATCTTTTGGATAGCCATTATTCAGTCTATCACAAATAAGGAAAAGATATTTTGACACTAAAGAATATTCAAAGAAGTCAAAACTAAATGGTGACGCTAGGGCACCGAAAGCAAAGGGAAGAGAGTAGGGAGGTAAGCAAGCGAGAAAGAAAAAGTCAGACTAACAGAGTTTGCAGACCACTGTAGTGAAGAAGGCTGAATGCTGAAGAATTGATGCTTTTGAACTGTGGTGTCGGAGAAGACTCTTGAGAGTCCCTTGGACTGCAAGGAGATCCAACCAGTCCGTTCTGAAGGAGATCAGCCCTGAGATTTCTTTGGAAGGAATGATGCTAAAGCTGAAACTCCAGTACTTTGGCCATCTCATGCAAAGAGTTGACTCATTGGAAAAGACTCTGATGCTGGGAGGGATTGGGGGCAGGAGGAGAAGGGGACAACAGAGGATGAGATGGCTGGATGGCATCACGGACTCGATGGACATGAGTCTGAGTGAACTCCAGAAGTTGGTGATGGACAGGGAGGCCTGGCGTGCTGCAATTCATGGGGTCGCAAAGAGTCGGACACGACTGAGGGACTGAACTGAACTGTAGAGAATATTAATCCAAACTGGTCCAAAGCCCTGTATTATATTCCTTTACCTGTCTATCTCTATCTATCTATCTATACATATATCTATATATACACATATGTATGTACGTATTCCTTCATAAATATTAGACTGAGACCTCTCCTTCTAGGATGGTTGAGAACCAAGTTCTCTTTTTCAGATGGATCCCGCTTGTGACAAATGTGGTTAGCTAACAATATCATTTGCTTTGAGACTGTGCTTTCCCCATCTCTCTTTCCAATCACTCTCCTATTATTCAAATACATTTTTTTCCCAATAAATATTTTACACTTCTAATGTCATACTGTTTGCTGGTGGACCTGAATGGACCTGGAGTCACCCAAGAAGGCAGATATTAAAACTGAGTCACCTCATACCTGGCAAGGAAGATTACATCCCAAGTGGTGTGTGCTGTATGGTTTGTACTTGTCCTTGGAGCAAGGTGGCAGCCCCTTTCCTCAATCTTGCACTGATGGTTATCTGGGAAAATGTCCCGGTGAAGGGAACTAACTACTCATGCAATGCTTCAGGTATTTGAAAGGTACGAGAGAGCAATGTATAAAAGTTAGGTGTAATTGGTTGTTACTAAGTTGCATTGATGTTCCTAGTGGAGGAATAATACTTTCTTAGAAAAATATTAGAATTATGTTATTTGTCTTGCCTATACAAACAAGTACTGTTATAATGCTTCAGATAATTGATAGCACTTAACCGGTCAAATCAGCGGAATTTTATGTAGTACTTACACTTTTACACTTTGTGGTGGTTCTCAAATCATAGGTATTTTCCCAACCTCAACAAAAAATGTATGTTCATACAGAGACTGTACACAAATAATCATAGAAACCTTGTTCATACTAGTCAAAAAACTGAAAACAATTCAAATAGCCATCAACAGGTAAATGGATAAACAAGCTGTGGTTTGTCTCTATAGTGGAATACTGTCAGGCCATAGGAAAAAGTAATGGAATATGGCTACAGGCAATGTCATGGATGAATCTCAAAATGACACCTTAGAAAATACATGAAGTTCAACCAGATATTCTGAGTCAATAGATCCTGAGACAAATCAGCATTTATCCAGGTGTTCCAGAGTATAGGCTTTCCAAAGAGCTTTAGAGAAAGCAAATCTAAACTTGGAATTGAATGCTGCACTCAATAATGTATCAGAATATAAATTATATTTATTTTGAAGTGGTTTTACATGAAATTGGGAACTCTGATGCCTGATTATCTTTTAGAGTAATACGAGTAGCCCAAGTCTTATATAATATTCTCACATGTTTAGAAATTTGTTCTGATCCAGTGAAGCTTGCTAGACTCCAGTGCTCCCCACACCCCCAATCTCTAATAATATTAAGTTGACATCAAAGCAGGCAAATTTCCTTTTGGTTATTTGGTGAGCTGCCTATCTACACAGCTCACCTAAAAAAAGTAGGTACAAGTGAAACGTGTATTAACTTTGTTCTTTAAAGGTGAAAAATAGTTATCCCCAGATACCAGATTAATCTTTCCCAGCTCACAATATGCTGCCAGAAAAAAATGGACAGAAAATTAACTGGGACATTCAGAACTGAATATTTGTTAGTGAGAGGTTTATTGTTTTAAATAAGATAATTGTGGGAGAATTCTTAGGAAGAATATTCTTTTGGCTTCCCTGGTGGCTCAGACGGTAAAGTGTCTGCCTACGATGTGGGAGGCCTGGGTTCAATCCCTGGTTTGGGAAGATCTCCTGGAGAAGGAAATGGCAACCCACTCCAGTATTCTTGCCTGGAAAATCCCATGGATGGAGGATCCTGGTGGCTGATGGGGTTGCAAAGAGTCAGACATGACTGAGTGTCTTCACATTCACTTTCTCTTTTCTTCTGGCTGGTACACCACAATTCCTAA
Organism: Capricornis sumatraensis; assembly: GCF_032405125.1. Classification (NCBI taxonomy): domain Eukaryota; kingdom Metazoa; phylum Chordata; class Mammalia; order Artiodactyla; family Bovidae; genus Capricornis; species Capricornis sumatraensis. Next base: position 71,320,367 of record NC_091079.1, read on the forward strand.
ATACACCTGCTAAGTCAGTGTTTTGTGTGTTGAGAATCTATAAAGAGACACAAAGTGAAAAGCTTAGTGACCTTCATAATTTCTTAGAGCTTTTCATATTTGCTTTATTCAGTTATAAAAATCTCAGATACCACTGCATCTTCTCTCAACAGTATTATCACAAGCACTTTCAGCTCTTCTGTCTGCTTTTGCTCTACTTTCAGTTTTATTCTCTAAACTGAGTATATTGATCTTTCTAAAATGCTGATTATATCAGTCTCACTTCTTGTTTGCAGAATAAAATTTATATTTTCTTCCAGTCATAAATTTAGTCTTGTTTACCCCTCTTGTAATATTTTAATGTGCATTTCCCTGAAGCATTCCAAACTTAAACCACAGGAAACAATTTTCTACTTTTTACCCTAAGCTTCTTATCTCTTAGCCTCTGAGCATAATCTTTCCTCTAGTTGAAACACATTACCTTTCTCCAACCCTCACCCCCAAACTGATTTCATCTAAATTTTATACTTTAAGTGTCAACTTAAACTACATTTTCTAAGAATACTTGTGATTCCAGAGTAGCTAGAATAATTTAACTTTTAAAATTCTGACTTATCCTCAGAGACGTTATCATTCTCAGGAAGTCCCACACCAGAAGCAAACCATATGGTACAGCCAGCCTGTTATCAAGAACTTCTAAACACGATTTGGATCTCAGAAATCCCTTTATTCATTGCCCTAAACCTATCTCAGTATTATTCTCCTCCAAACACCAAAATTGGAACCTGTTACCTTTACTAACCACCCATAAGCATTGAAGAACTTGGACTTATTAAACCTCTACACCAGGGCAGGGTTCAGTTCAATCAGTTCAGTCGCTCAGTCGTTGTCTGACTCTTTGCAACGCCAACGACTACAGAACGCCAGGCTTCCCTGTCCATCACCAACTCCTGGAGCTTAGTCAAACTCATGTCCATCGAATCAGTGATGCCATCCAATCATCTCATTCTCTGTTGCCCCCTTCTCCTCTGGCCTTCAATCTTTCCCAGCATCAGGGTCTTTTCCAAGGATTCAGTTCTTCACATGAGGTGGCCAAAGTATTGAAGTTTCAGCTTCAGCATCAGTCCTTCCAATGAATATTCAGGGCTGATTTCCTTTAGGATTTACTGGTTTGATCTCCTTGCAGTCCAAGGGACTTGAGTCTTCTCCAACACCACAGGTCAATAGCACCAATTCTTCAGTGCTCAGCTATAGTCCAACTCTCACATCCATACATGACTCCTGGAAAAACCATAGCTTTGACTAGATAGACCTTTGTTGGCAAAGTAATGTCTCTGCTTTTTAATATGCTGTCTGGGTTGGTCATAACTTTTATTCCAAGGGGCAAGCACCTTTTAATTTCAGGCAACTAAAGGGCAAGTGTTGGTTCATCCATAAATTTAACACTCACACTTCAGATCTGCAGAATTTTTAACTGTTCAGAAATAATTGAAACTGTATTTTCAGATTTCCTTTTGACAGGAGATATTTTAATTCATATGTAAATTTTAACAGCTCACATTATTTCTTTCATTCAATGATTGTGTTTCTTCTTTCATTCAGGGAACATCAGTTATGTCTGTTGTACTGAGAGAAGCTAAACCTATTCACTGAAAAGCTCCCTTTACTCTTTATTCTGTATTTGTTAAATCAGCTTATACACATCTTCCTATTATGAAAAAACACACAGTAAATAGTCTAGCTTTTTCAGTCCAGAGAAGGGCTAATATGGCCGCTATGTATCAGGTAGGGTTCTGTCAGGAAAAGATGGCACACCCAAACTGGGGAGTTTAAGGAGAGTTTCATAAAGCCTTATTTATTAAATACAAAGCTGTAGAATGAATTTAGGGAAACCCAAATTGAGCCTACAGGTTTCCTGGGGTTAGCCACAACATGAAGCATGAAGACACAAGGTGGGGGGTGTGGTCACCAGAGATGTTAGAAGGCCACCTGCAAGGGTTTTGGCTATGACCATCCAATCAGGAGAGAGAGACAGGGAAACCTAGTTGCTGACCTCACTCCTCTTGTCTCCTGATCCCCTCTTAGACGCTTCCTATTTGTAAATCCAGCACCTTTTATTAACGTCTAGCCCTAAAGCAACAAAATAAACTCCAAGAATTATGATTACAGAGGAAAAGAATCTCATGTAAAAGTTTTCAACTGAAATTTTTTATGCCCAAGGAATTAGACATATTTCTGTAGGGATATATACAGAGAAATCTGTATCTGTATCTCTCTATATATGCAAATGTATATTTCTGTAAGGACATATACATACACATATACATGGGTAATTTTATTACCCATATAGTAATTGTATATATAATATATAATAATATCTTAGACCAATACAATTTTGGCCTACCTAATGAAAGTTCATATAAAAAGTAATACACATATAACAAGTTATTTCTGTGATACATTTGTGATATCTTCATGTCCATCTTGCATGTTACATTCCCATTAAGTAACTTTTTTAAATGAAAATCTTTGAAAATGATTCTTAAATATTTAAGATTAAAGGTAAACTGTTAAAAAAAGATTAGTGCCCTCCAGTCTTTTACCCTGATTTCCAAATTGGCTGTCTTTTAATTTAAAGGGTTGTGAATGTGATAAACCATAACATTGTGAATCATTTCTTCTCTGATAATTAGCTTAATAAGGGGAGAAAAAATAAGCTTTCTTTCTTAAGGCCATTGGACTTGAATGTTGGTTTACTCCTATTAACAACCATGCCACAGAGAGAGGGTCTTTCCTTTTTATTGACATGAATCTCATCATAAAATCAGAAAACTGGCAGCTTGACATCCAAGAATTTAGGCTGCATTACCACTGTTTCAAGAGAAGCTTTCGGAAAACAAGTATTTCTTGAAAACTGTCTGACTTGTCTACATAGATTATATGGTTGTGAAAATAAGTTGACTATGTTTTTCCTGTATTAAAGTCAACTGTTATTACTAGAACATGTAAGCACATCTGTAGTACATTTTTTTGCCTTTAGCGGCGGGGTCGGGGCGGTGGGGGCGGGGTGGGGGTGGGGACAAAAAAACCTTTCCTGCCTTGTTACAACTAGGTGAGAATGTATGGGTTAGTCCCCAAAACTGGTGTTATGGATCTTTATCACTCATTTTCCTTTATCCTCCTCTAAAAAAAGAAAAGTAACCGACATACTGAAGAAGGCATCTCCACATAAACTTCGATTTCTAAAAGCCAGCGAAAATGCATCAAACTTCTTAAATTTCTATATATGCAAGAATTGATACCATCTTATATTTAAATTTCATTCCAGTTGAACCCATAAGTATTGATCACATGATATGGAAAAGATACCATAGTTAAAATATGTCACTAAAATAAGAAAATTAATGCCGGTTGTTTGTGGAAAATCCAACTGAGAGGATTAACATGGTTATTTCCTACTACTTTTTAGATATCAAGTTTATCTTTTCAATTGAATCTCCCCATATAGTTAGTACTAGCTATCAGGTCTGTGTGTGCTGAGGTCAGCTCTATTCATTTACTCAACAAATGCTTACCGAGTGGCTTCTATATGTCAGTTGTTGTTGCTGTAAAAGTTAATAATGAACCTTACTGCAACATTGGTCAGTCCAGAGAAATAATCCTTTCACTTTTCAGTGACATTTTCCTATCATTTCCCAAGTGAAAGAAACTTGATTTAAAAGAGCTATTCACAAAAAAGATAATAGTGTAATAATAATTTTGTGTTTCTGTTCCAATTAATAAATATTTACTTGTTTCCAATGAATGCACTTGCAGTCAAGGACTTGGCCCAGTATTGGTTTTGGAGCTTTTCACAAGCATTTATTTATTAAAATATATGTACCCAACCTTTCCTTCTGCTCTACTCAATAGTTGTAGTCTCTCACAGTACCTCTCTTTTGTACCTTTTGCTCATGTCATGCACTATATTGCCTTCTTCTCTAGTTTATCATCTCTCCCACTCCTATATTATGCAATGGACTAGACATATGGGCTCCTGAATGTAGGGCTTTGTCACAGAAGTAAGACAGGAAATTACCAGACGGTATGACTTCTAATAGGAAGAGAAATTTCTAACCAGGGTTCCTGCAGTCATTTTCATAAAAAAACAGCGAGAATAGCCTTAACAGAAAGGTAAAAGAACACAGAATTGGAGAAATGAGGTTATTCTCTCACTTTGAAATGTTCCTCAGTTCAGTCCCTCAGTCGTGTCTAACTCTTTGTGACCCCATGGACTGCAGCATGCCAGGCTTCCTTGTCCATCACCAACTCCCAGAGCTTTCTCAAATTCATGTCCATCCAGTTGATAATGCCATCCAACCATCACATCCTCTGTTGTCCCCTTCTCCTCCCACCTTCGATCTTTCCCAGCATCATTTTCTTTTCAAATGAGTCAGTTCTTCACATCAGGTGGCCAAAGTATTGGAGTTTCAGCTTCAGCATCAGTCCTTCCAATGAATATTCAGGACTAATTTTTTTTAGGATGGAATGGTTTGATCTCCTTGGCAGTTCAAGAGACTCTCAAGAGTCCTTTCCAACACCACAGTTCAAAAGTGCTCAGTTCTTTGTTGCTCAGTTTCTTTACAGTCCAGCTCTCACATCCATACATGAGTACTGGAAAAACCATAGCTTTGACTAGACAGACCTTTGTCAGCCAAGTAATGTCTCCACTTTTTAATATTCTGTCTGGATTGGTCATTGTTTTTCTTCCAAGGAGCAAGCATCTTTTAATTCCATGGCTGCAGTCACCATCTGTAGTGATTTTGGAGCCCCCCCAAAATAAAGTCTCTCACTTTTTCTATTTTTTCCCTATCTATTTGCCATTAAGTGATGGGACTGGATGCCATAATCTTAACTTTTTGAATGTTGAGTTTTATGCCAGCTTTTTCACTCTCCTCTTTCACTGTCATCAGAGGCTCTTTAGTCCTTCTTCACTTTCTGCCATAAGGGTGGTGTCATCTGCATATCTGAGGTTATTTATATTTTTCCCAGCAATCTTGATTCCAGCTTGTGTTTCTTCCAGTCCATCGTTTCTCATGATGTACTCTGCATAGAAGTTAAATAAGCAGCGTCACAATATACAGCCTTGACGTACTCCTTTCTTGATTTGGAACCCGTCTGTTGTTCCATGTCCAGTTCTAACTGTTGCTTCTTGACCTGCATACAAATTTCTCAGGAGGCAGGTGTGGTTGCAATGTTAGCAAAATACAATAAACCTCTGGTAAATATCACCTTCAGGCTTGCCAGGTGGCACTAGTGGTCAAGAACCTGCCTGCCAGTGAAGGAGTCATAAGAGATGCAGGCTCTATCTCTGGATCAGGAATATCCCCTGGAAAAGGGCATGGCAACCCACTCCAGTATTCTTGCCTGGAAAATCTCACAGACAGAGGAGCCTGACAGGTTGCACAGAGTTGGAAATGACTGAAGTGACTTAGCACACATACAAATATCACATTCAGTTTAATAACCAATTCTAGCCTTGTCTTTTCTGTAAAATAGTCACAATTTTCACTAATCTGCCTAAGTATATTGGAAAATAAATCATGGGTAATACTTTCTTACCTCATGCAGCTGATTAGAGGATGGAATAAGATAGTACATGTGGAAACTTCTAATCACTTTAACTGAATTGAAGCTACAATAAATGAAGAATCACCTCTGCTTTGCCAACCAGAGAATGAGCAGTAATTTTGCTATGCCTGGCACATGCTAGGAGATCATTAAATGCTTGTTGAACAAATGAAATCTCTCTGGGAACTCTGCTCTTTTTATTCCTCACAATTGTATAGTGATACAAAGAACTATTTTTGTGCTACCATTTCATAAATATATCCAGAAAGTAAACTTTAAATGGCTAAAGAGCACTACCAATTTTCTTAACGATCTATCTTTGTCTATAAACTGGGCAGTTAAAGTCATATGTAGATATAATTTTACAGTACATTCAATACAGATTTTATATTAAATAGAAAATAATTGCTGCCATTAAATACATTTATTTTGGCTGATTTGGACTTAAGCAAAAATGCTGCTCACCATTAAATTTCTTTCTTTGCCATAAAGAAGTTTCCCTTTTTTCTTTACCTGCTTGGGTGGAAATACCATCATTTTAATTTTATTTTCATATTGATAATGTCTTGAACACCCATGTGTCAGATTATAACCAGAATCTCTAGGGGTCTTTACTTTTTTCCTAATTTATCTAGAATTACACCAGTATTCTCAGTTCAAAGGGAGATTGTCTACCCTCCAAATACCTAGTTACATCTTGCACTTTCAAAAAGTATCATTTCTGGAGAGAGACTTGGGGGGTGTGGTCACTTCCCTAGTAGAATCTGTTGGGGTTTTTTTAACCTTCACTGTCTTTTAGGCTCTTGAAACTGGCCCTACATTTGAAATAAACCTCTGGTGTCTATTACATTTATGTCCTAATTGGTCCAAAGCAAAGATGTCAGTGATGCCCCATTCATGGGTCCCCAAAGCTTCAACTTAGCACTTTTCCTTGCACGTCCATGTTCAGACACTTTTCCCAAAGAACTCCTGACATGCTAGCAATCTTTGACTATTTCAGACTATCAGAAAACAAGTGGTTGATGTTTAATTTAAATACATTTTCTGTTAGGAGAACACTTGAGCACTGTGTAACGTTGTTTTATGGTTTCAGTAATTGAAATCTGAACTGACAGTCTCTTGATTCACTGAAACTTGACCCATATGCTCAATGGGAACATATCTAAAAATGAACCCATTCCATTTTCCAAAGGGGATATTTGTAACTTTTCTCTTTCTCATATTGATATTCCAGTTGCCCAAAATATAATCTATAAACATAATTTTTGTTACCTTCCATCTTTTTCTAGCTTGTTATACATGTTTGATCTCCATGTCAAGTTACTAGGTACTTAGAATGAGCAGTCGATGTCATTCATTTTTCCTTCTCTTATTGCCATTAATTTACCTCAGATATCTCTGATTCTGAGATTGGAAAAATGTTAAACTGTGCTCTTTTTACTTTTTCCCTCTATTCTAATTTATTTCACATGTTCAAATAAATCTCTGATGACTGTTGTATTTATATCCAAATTGGTCCAAAGCAAAGATGTCAGTGATGCCTTATTCATGGGTTCCCAAGTTTTCAACTTAGCACTTTTCTTTGTACTTCCATGTTCAGACATTTTTTTCTCAAAGAACTCCTGTACACTTTCCTCCTTCACTGGACGATACTGAATCTAGTGAATACCTACTCGAGCCAGGCACAATGATAGATCCTAGGAACAATACAAACCAATCTCTGTCTTTAGAACTTAGCAAAGAAATAGGTAACCTTGTGGTAATATTATATATAAGTGAGTACTAGTTGCTAGGAGAGGTTTTAAGTAAGGAACAAGTAACATAGTCAACAAATGAAAAATAATCAGAAAAGGCATTTAGGAGGAAGTGATTTTAACCAAACCAATAAGAATTTAAATGAACATTTGCAACTATACAGTTGAATTTTAAAGAGTATGTTTTTTTTCCCCTTGGTATGGCAAATGAATAGCTATTTACATCCATATAATACAAGAAAACTAATAGTAATAACAGTATTGATTGAAATAGCTATAACTTAATACAACATTACTATAGCAACTGAGTGAAATTAGTTTTGTATCCATGAGATAACAATCAGAGAAATTAGAAAGATATTTTTATTTTGAAGGAAGGAGAGTGTCAAATATGTGAAAAGCTAAGAAATGATTAAGAAAAGTCACTAGAAATACTAAATCCTGTGCTCCCTGTCTAGTCCAGTAGTGGATTTTCCAGATTTGCTTTTTACATTCAGCCCAATTCAGTCTTTGAAGTAATAATTAATATCCAGGCCCTGTTGACTATTAGAAACCCTTGAAGCTCAGATGGTAAAGAATCTGCTTTCAATGCAGAAGACCCAGTTTGATCCCTGGGTCAGGAAGATCTTCTGGAGAAGGAAATGGCAACCCACTCCAGTATTCTAGCCTGAGAAATCCCATGGGAAGAGGAACCAGGCAGGCTACAGTCCACTGGGTCACAAAAGAGTTGGATACAACTGAGCAGCTAACAAACACATCATTAAATAGAGGTTGGGATTTTTTTTTTTCCTAACCATAAGTGACAAAAATTCCAAGTACCAATGTATAACACAGAATAAGGGGATTGTAACACATCTGGCTGAGAACAAATCTAGGTCAGGAATGGAATCTTGGGAAGCCTTTGACTTTAAGCAACTCTTCTCTCCTTTCACTGGTGGCTCAATGGTAAAGAATCCAGCTGCCAATGCAGGAGATGTGGGTTCAATCCCTGCATCAGGAAGATCTCTGGAGAAGGAAATGGCAACCCACTCCAATATTCTCGCCTGGAGAATCCCATGGATAGAGAAGCCTGGTGGGTTACAGTCCATGGGGTTGCAAAAGAGTCAGACACGACTTAGTGACTAAACAAGCAACTCAAAGTCCCTATAAGCCTTAGTTTCTCTACTCATAAAATGGACATATATTTAATACCTATATCAGCAAATCGTTCAGTTCAGTTCAGTTGCTCAGTCATGTCCAACTTTTTGCAATCCCATGGACTGCAGGATGCCAGGCTCCCCTGTCCACCACCAACTCCCAGAGCTTACTCAAACTCATGTCCATTGAGTCTGTGATGCCATCCAACCATCTCATCCTCTGTTGTCTCTTTCTCCTCCAGCCTTCAATCCTTCCAAGCATCAAGATCTTTTCCAAAGAGTCAGTTCTTCGCATCAGGTGGTCAAAGTATTGGAGTTTCAGCTTCAGCATTAGTCTTTCCAATGAATCTTCAGGACTGATTTCCTTTAGGATGGACTGGTTGGATCTCCTTGCAATCCAAGGGACTCTCAAGAGTCTTTTCCAACACCACAGTTCAAAAGCATCAATTCCTCAGTGCTCAGCTGGTTAAAATAGAAATTACATGCTGAATATTTAATATGGTAGCTGAATATTTGCTGTGACTACTCTCATTAGTACATCTATTACTACTGCCACTACTATAACTCCTACTATATCCTTTATTATTACTGCTACTATTATTACCATTCTTATTTGGAATACTACTGTTACTACTATTACTAACATCAGTGAGCTTGATTGGTTTTTCATCCAGAACTATAGTATCCAAAGTGAGTTGAATCTATTCTAGAAAAATATGATTTTAGAGTTGAAGGAATTAAGTATAGCTTAGTTTTGTATTTCAATTTTCTAATGCTTTTAAATTCTATTGAGTTAACATATCCATGGTATTAGCACCATGCTGTATGTTCATTGTGTCTAAATAGATACACTGCATTTCAGCATGTGTATTCAAATATTTTTCTTACAGGAATGCATAGTCAAATAAGCTTGCAAAATACTAGTCTAGTAACTGCCCAAGCAAGTAAGCAACACATTATAAATACCAATATTATAGTAAATCCTATGGCAATGATCTGGATATGAAAGCTTTACTTAAGGAAAAATATCTAACTGACAAATTTATGCTATGTTTGACCTATGGGGCCATGGCTGGTCAACACCATGAAGTCTGTTCATTTAGGCATAAATTTGATTAATCATGCCAATAAGATTCTTCTATTAGAAATATGAATCAGAAACATAAATAATCAGTCAATTTACAGTGGGAGCAGAAGATGAAAAGGTAAAGGGAACTCATTAGAAGCTGAGCCTATATCTCTTAAAGTGTATGTAAGTAGAAGTGATGAAAACACAGGTAATATGAGATGCAGAATAGAGGAAAAGAAAAATATGAGGTGATTGTTAGACACAGGAGCAACACAGAGAGAAGCTGAGTCACCACAAAATAAGAGTAATGAATTGTTGCTATTGAGGGCACATGGGGATAACCCTATCCTTAGAGTTCTTGTGTATTCTCAAGTTTATAAATTGCATTTCATACTTTGTAAGGCTCTGGTATATTGCAGGTCCTAGAATCCTATGAGACTGACTTCATTTCCATAGGTACTTTTTTCAATGTACCGCCAAATTATTTGCAGTAACTTGATTGATTCCTAAATCTTTACTTAGTTTCAAATGTCAAGCCACAAAAGCAAGTGCGTAAGAAATACAATCTTCATTATTTTTATATAACTCAACCTAATTTCTGTTTTGTGCCACAACTCTATTCACCTCAAAAACTAAATCTTGGTCAATTCTATGTCATTCTAGACATACCAGGGCTCCCACCACTGCTCCTAGCACCTATTGTGCAGTCCTCAGGTATCCTCAGGGCACAAAGTAGGGATAATTCATCTGCTGCCTCGAGGTTCTTTCTCTACACAGGTGTTCATTACATTGACGACAGGCAATGCCTTTGGTTCTTTTTTTTAAATTGAACTATAGTTGATTTACAATATATATTCGTTCCAGGTGTACAGTATAGTGATTCAGTATTTTATAGATTGTACTTCATTAAAAGTTATTAGAAGATAATGGCTATAAATCCCTGTGCTCTACTGTATATCCTTGTTGCTTGCCTGTTTTATACATAGTAGTCTGCATCTGTTAATCCCATATACCTAATTTGTCCCTCTCCTCTTCTAACTTCTCATTGGTTACCACTAGTTTGTTTTCTATATCTGTGAGTCTGTTTTGTTTTGCATATACATTCATCTGTATTCTTTTTGATTCCACATATGTGATATAAAATATGTCTCTGATTTTTGATATTCAAAGCTTTTTGCTATGTTGTTCCTCACTCCTAAGTGCAAGAATAGGAGCTATGGAAAATTTAGTGGTGATGTAGTTTCTTTCGCTACTCCTCTGTTTTTCTCAAGACCGATGTCTGAAACACTTGACAAATGTCTAAATTTGCAATGTCTAAAAAGCTTTGCAAACCTCTGGGAGACTTTCCCAGACTTATGAACTGTGCTAGCTCAGATGGCATTTCTCAACTCAGGAAACTGATCAGTTCTCAATTTTTTTATGCAGTCCTGAGGCAAAGGGACATCTTCTCCAAGAACTCAAAATCTAGGAATTTATCGTGTCTCTCTGTCCACTTTGGAACTTTTTCCACAATCACTTGGGGAGACAGGCTGAGCACTCATCTTATTCGCTCTAATTTTAAGGAAGTTTTGAGGGGAGAAGTTTCTGATCACACTTCAATTAAATAACCTCTCCTTGAGTGTGGAAATGTTGCACATTTAGACATGCATTTTTAGAAAATGACTTCGGATTGCAAAATCTGAGTTATTTGGTTTCATATTAGCCTAATATTCTGACCCAGATTCTTAATAGTAAATTTGCTTAATATTAATGTAAAACCATATTGAGAAATCTAAAAAACTGTTATCCTTTTGTCCACAAATATTTTAAATCTTTTCAGCATTATATTCTTAATCAAGTCATTGATAGCCATCACTATTTAGTGAGATGGTAGAGCTTGGCTTGCCGAAGTTACTTTTAAGAAAATCAGGATAGTAAGATTATTTCTCAAAGGTGAATGAGTGAAGTTGCTCAGTCATGTCCAACTCTTTGCAACCCCGTGGGCTGTAGCCCACCAAGCTTCTCCGTCCATGGGATTCTCCAGGCAGGAATACTGGAGTGGGTTGCCATTTCCTTCTCCAAGGGATCTTCCCGACCCAGGGATCAAACCCAGGTCTCCCACATTAGAGGCAGACACTTTAACCTCTTAGCCACCAGGGAAGAGACCCTAACCACAATTTAACAATGTCAGTTATCTCTTTATCATCACAGTTGTATGTGAAATGTGCTGTTAGATATGCATTGCTTTTCTCTAACATCATGACAAGATTCCTTAGTACTTACTTTAGTTTTCAGAGACACACATTTATTTGGTGAAAATGATCATTTAACCTTTACAGTTACCAATATTTTAATGTTTCAAATACAACCTGTTCCTCAAGATTAGACCAGGAAAATTATAAATATTTTGAGAATAGAGGTTTTAATGACTTCTCCATTCTTCCTGTGGGAGACATGTCATTTAACTACATACTAGTTTTTGTTGTTGTTGTTTGTAATGATTATTAATTTGTTTACTTGTATGACTGCATGGGTCTTGGTTGCAGCATGCAGGATTTTTGATCTTCATTGTAACATGCAGTGTCTTTTAGTTGTGGCATATGGGTTCTAGTTCCTAGACCAGGGATTGGACCCAAGTCACCCTGCACAGGAATGTGAAGTCTAAGCCATTAGACCACCAGGGAAGTTCCATACAATGATCTTTTAATGTAGCCTATGTCCCTACAAGTCTGCTAAAATCAAAATTGGAAGTGATGTTCTCATGGCTGATTTGATTCTTCCCTAAGCAGTTTTTAAATATCTTGATCACAGAGTACTTTCCTTCCATTCTGTATTCAAATAATGTAATTCAATTATTTGGTTTTTTTACTCCATGTCCACATTCATTAATTTAGTTAGCAGACATTTACTGAACAGCTAATTGACATATGAGAACCACAACTAACTTCAGGGTTTATAAAGAGAAATAAATTCACTCTTTGAACATGTCTACAATCTGGTAAATGGAAAAAAAAGAAAAAGGCATGGACACAAATAGAAGAAAAGTGTTATTGGGGTTAAGATGTAAATGTTTAAATATTAGTGTAGCCAAGCATAAGAGGAGTGGTTAGTTTTAAGAAAAGAAAGGGAAAAATGTGGGATAAATGCAGCTAGAATGAGAGGCAGAATTAGACCAGAGATGATATCCTTTAGGGACAAAAAGTAGTGAAATCTGAATATAGTTCTGATTCTTCTTAATAGTGCACACTTATATGGCTTTTTTGGGGGGCAAGGGGTTTCCCTGATAGCTCAGCTGGTAAAGAATCTGCCTGCAATGCAGGAGACCCCAATTTGATTTCTGGGTTGGGAAGATCTGCTGGAGAAAGGATAGGCTACCCACTCCAGTATTCTTGGGCTTCCCTTAAGGCTCAGCTGGTAAAGAATCCGCCTGCAATGAGGGAGATCTTGGTTTGATCCCTGGGTTGGGAAGAGCCCCTGGTGAAGGGAAAGGCTACTCACTCCAGTATTTGGGCCTGGAGAATTCCATGGACTGTATAGTCCAAGGGGTCGCAAAGAGTCAGACATGACTGAGCCACTTTCATAGGGCTTTTAGTTCATAGCATCCTTATTGGTGTCTACCCTTTCTCTACTCTGTTGACAGCTTTATTTACTCTGGTAGTAAGGAGTAACTGGGATTATTATTTAGTTATTGCACAAGGAGAATCTCATCAGTAACTTCATAAGACTAAAATACTACTCATTTTTCTCCAGCATTTAAATAGCTACTGTAGAAGGTGGTATAATGACTCTACCAAGATATCTGCATTATCAATCCCTAAAACCTATGAATTATACTTTGTTAGGGGGCAGAGGAGAACAGGGTTGCAGATGAAATCAATGCTGTTAGTAAACAGACTTTACTGAGCATGCTCTGGTTTTCCAGGTGGGTCCAATATAATTACAAGGCTATTTTAAGAGTGCTTCTTCAAGGAGTCAAGAGAAATAGATGGCAGCATAAGGATTCAATCCGATATTGCTGAGAATTGAAGATTTCTCAAAGAACCATGAGAAAAAGAGTAGATGGCCTCGAGAATTTGGAAAAGACAAGGAAATAAATCCTCCCCTAGAATATCCAGTGAAGAAAGCAGGCCTGCCTACATCTTGATTTTAGGGTATTGAGACCCATGTCAGATTTCAAAACTGTAGCATAATAAATCACTTATTGGCCTTTTGGCTAAGATCAAATGTAACATGGGGGCTTCTGTGGTAAAGAGGTGGCAAAGTGGTAAAGAATCTGCCTGCTAATAAATAGAGGAGATGCGAGAGACACAGGTTTGATCCCTGGTCAGGAAGATACCCTGGGGCAGGAAATAGCAACCCTCCAGTATTCTTGCTTGAAAAATACCATGGCCAGAGGGACCTGGTGAGCTACAGTCCATGGGGTCGCAAAGAGTCGGATACAACCGAACACAACATAATCAATATGTTGTCTCCAAATTTGAGATAGTTTTGTACAGCAGACACAAAAACAAATAGAGCTATCTTCAATAACCTCTTATTTGGGAACTTGAAGTCTATTTTTTGTTAATTTATCCTGGCTCTCAACTCCTATGATAAAGTAAATATTACAGGATTATCTGGTTAAAAAAAAAAGAATCTGGCTTTGATTTAATCAACAGATATGTCTGGACCCCTTGCTACAGACTAACAGTCCCTTCTTTTCTGGGCCTTAAAGTCTGATGAGGAAGTAGGAAAAAATAAAGCAAGGACTTTTATTAAGTGCAACCAAGGAAAAGTCCCACAAGCAATAAGCAGTTATAGGCAGACAACCTATACTAGAAATTTGAAAGATCTCTTTCCATGAAAAAGTAATATTTAACTAGTAACCTCAATGATGAACAGAAATTATCCCTAAGTAGGGCTTGGGTTGCAGAATTCTTGAGACCAGGAACTGTGACTCTTCCCTCAAGTGCGAAGGAGGTCACACATTTCAGTTCAGGGAAGTGAAAGGAGCCATTATCTGTCCTCTAACATAACTCCTTGATGAGATTTCATGCACACCCTCCACTCACCAGTGTTTTTACCATGGTGTTTGGAAAGTCTCTTTCCCTCTCATAGCCACATATCCATACTTCATTTACTTTTCTAGTTCTGTATAAAAAACATCACCGCTCATATCTCACAGCTGGAGGCAGTCTTTCTGCCTACTTCTTTAGCACTTTATCTGTTCCTCTTGTCTGGCATTTATCACTCTCTCCTTTGTGGTATGGTTATTTTTGAGAATTTCTTACTTCCCAGACTAGACTATAGATTTTAGCTTTTCAAGTGTTCTTGGAAAGTGTGAAAGGGCAGAAAGCAGCATATGGTGTGAAAGCGCTGGGTGTGATACAGAGATTGAGTCGGGAAAAAAATAAAAAAATTGGAAAGCTGAAAAACATGAACATGCTGCAAAAGGATTAGGAGCTGAATAGAGGCACTGGTAGCATTTAGCCTTTTCGATTTCTCACAAGCCCTGTAGTCACATATGGATAATCGCTTCTCAGTTAAACAATTGTTATGACTGCAATTCCCAATTCTCTGCCAATTACTTCAATCTGGAGATAGACGACAATTATCTATGTAAGTAAAATGTATCTAAAGGATTTTCAACTCTATGTCACCAAATGAGCTGGCACATTCTAGTCACAAGCCTGTACCTAACGTGAGAGCATATGGAAGAAAGTATAAAATATAAAGAGTTGACCAAGTTTTCACTGCTTAGCATAGACTATCTGAATATTTGAAAACACTCCCATATTGCATTTGGATATGCTAGTGATGGGCAAATACTAAAGGCATAATTTTAAAACTCTTATGTAAGATATTGTACAATATCTCACTATATATGTCATGATATATTGTAATATAACTTTAAACTCAATTATTTAAAGCAATGAAAACAAGTTGTCTCTACATATAATTCGAAAGTTGCATAGGGTCTTCTCCTCATGGTTCTCATCCAGGGACCAGGAGATGAAGTCTCAAGCAGCAGTCCCCAACCTTTTCGGCACCAGGGACCAGTTTAGTGGAAGACCATTTTTTCATGGAGGTAGAGGCCAGGGGTTCAGGCAGTAATGTGAGTGATAAGGAGAAATGAGGAACCACAGATAAAGCTTGGCTGCTTTGCCCCCAGCTCACCTCCTGCTGTGCTGCACTTCCTTACAAAGGCAGAACTCTATCCATTCGTGACCCAGGGGTTGGGGACGTGTGCACATGCGCACGCGCTCAGTTGGTAAGTCACATCCCAGCATCTGGGAACGTGTGTGTGTGTATGTGCGTGCACACTCCAACGCTAAGTCATGGTCTGCTGTGTGTAACCCCATGGAGTGTTGCCCGCCAGGCTCCTCTATCCATGGGATTTTCCAGGCAGGAATATTGGAGTGGGTTGCCGTTTCCTTCTCCAGGGGATGGTCCTGATCCAGGGATGGAACCCACGTCTCCTTCATTGGCAGGCTAGGACCACTGAGCTAGAGGGATATTTGCTATCGCTGTGTGAAGACAGAGGATGAAAAATTGAGTTTGTAGTACCGCTCAGTTGCAGCGTATTAACTTTTATCTTCCCGCAGGATTATGCCATCCTGTACTTAAAGGGAGCCAGGAAACGCAGTGGTCTCACAGCCTCGGACCGAAGAGGGAGGGCAGAAATATTGGTGAATAGTAATACATCCTATGTTGATCTATTGATATACACCATTTTAAAATAGTGTTTTAAAATAAATATGTTAAGGACCAAAAAGTAAAACAGAAAAATACAGAGCAAAATCTTGTTGAGGACCAATGTGACTGTTACACAAATAACCTCTACTGAAAAATAGTAATTAAATGTAAGAAGTAAACACATTCTAATTTCAACGCGAATCATATTCAATAATAAGAAAAGGCCGCAGTTGACAAACAAAAGACACTTATTTGTAGAAGGATACCGACTAGCTTCCCCTGTGGCTCAGCTGGTAAAGAATCCGCCTGCAATGGGGGAGACCTGGGCTCATTCCCTGGGTTGGAAAGATCCCCTGGAGAAGAGAAAGGCTACCCACTTCAGTATTCTGGCCTGGAGAATTCCGTAGACTGTATAGTCCATGCGGTCGCAAAGAGTCGGACATGACTGAGCGACTGTCACCCACTCACCAACTAGTAATTGTGGAAGGAATATCACTAAGCAATTGGGAGTTTGCAACACTAAGGAAACGACTGACTTCAGGACAGAGCTCCAGCTTTGGTACTAAAACCAGTAGATGAAAGGTTGATTGGACCTGGACCTTCTCATAAAACCAGATTTTCATCACACAGATAGCTTGCTGCTCACAAGCAGGAAAATATGGCTCCAACTTGGAGAGAGTTGTTAACTCCGTTAACAATTACCAACAGCGGGGAGGGAGGAGTGGGAGAAACATGAGTCATCTTATAAAGTATCACCTGTGAAGTTTTCTTCCAAATACATGTAACTTGTGTCTAATACATTTTTATCTAATTGTGTATAACATTCAGACGATAGAGATAGCAGTTAAATGACAAAAATCAGTAAATAACAGATTTGTTCAGATGAAATCAGAAGAGAAAATATTCTACAGGATAACTAACCAAGCCTCAATAAATTGATGTCATAGAAAAAACAAAATTTGGGGGAGGTGGAATTATTCTATTTTACAGATAGAGTATCCAAAAGCAAGCTATGTGGTTTTTGACTGAATCTTGATCAAAATAATCCAATAGTGGGAAATTTAGAAAATGTGAATATACCTATATGCTTTTAAGTAATTTTTGCCAATTTTTATGTATAGTAATGGTTGAGAGATTTTGTATTAGAAATAAAACAACCTAGTTTTATAGAGATATATACTAATATCTTTAGGAATAAAATGTAATGGTGCACTTAATCTATTTAAAACTATTTTAGCCCGAATTAAGCAAGTATGGCAAATTGTTAACAGTTGTTCCCTATGAAAGGAGGCTTTGTGGGTCTTTTGATTAGGAAGATTGAGAAGGCTGGCCAGGCCTGGGTCTTGTATCGTCCATGGGATCTGGCAGCTCAGGGTCCAAAAGTCATTAAAGAGGCCAGGTTGGTGGAAAGGAAAGTTGCTTTTTTTGGTTGCCAGCAACTGGGCTGGGGGAGGAAGCTGTCCAAAAACTGGCTGCCTGCCCATGACAGTGAGGGGGAAAGAGGTTTTACATAGACAGAGGGGCTACATGAAGAAACAGGATGGTCAGCTCTGATCGTCGTCTTCAGGTCAGTCATTGGTGGTCCGATCGGCATCATCTTTGTTGCTTTAGGTACAGTTAATCTTCAGTTTCAGAGTCAGTCAGTTTCCATCTTTGATGCCAATCCTCAGAACTGTGGCAGCTTATGTCGTGGCTACATTCTGATCATCATCTTTTCCAGCTGGTGGGGTTTCAGTTATCTCTAAGACAGCTCACAGGATATAGCTCAGAATACATCTCTAGCCTTTGAGGAGGAACTAAACGTCCTTTGCTTCATGATTACATTATCATCATTTGGTCACCTTTGACTGTTTTGCTTTGTTTTTGTACATTCTTACATCTTTCTCTGATTAAACTTATTCTTTGGCTAAAGTTTTTCCACAGATAAAAGGCAAGCAGAGGACATGGGGTGGCAAGGATGACAGGGTCCTTCTCTGTTTCACACAGCTGAGGATGGAAGTAGGTGATCAGTCCTACTTGAAATCAGGGATGAAGAGTTAAAAGGGGATTGTTTTTTAAAAGAAAGTCAGGGTGTGATTACTTGGAAAAAATATTAATGGATTCTGGGTCAGGAAAATAACTGGTATTTATTGATCCATGATTCAAATTTAGATGTCTGACTCTATAAATACTAGATTCTTCCAGGCATACTACACTATGGAATGAATCACTCCCTCTTTATTCTTTCATAGGCCTTTGACCATAATGAATATAATTTGTTTGCCATTTTGGTTTGTTGTACACATGTCTGTTCCACACATGTTTGTCCCTCTGTGAGTAGAAACTGATGATTATGTATTCATCTCTGTTTAGCTTGTGAGTAGCATCCAGTGGTCTCCAGTAATGTATGTTAGAGTGAATCAGTTGGAACTGGTGCTCAGCAAATACTTGTTTGATTATGAATAAATGAGATAATTGAAATGAATTGTATTTTTAAAACTCTTATGGTAAGTGTGCTTTGTAGTAACAAATTCATATGCTCCTATAAAGTGTTTAAGAGTTTCTTGGTAGGTTCAACAACTTTGTTTTTACCACAGTAAAATTGGAATTGAATAATGTCTGGTGAAATCTGCAAGAGGTCCCTGTACTAAGCCATTTAAATACATACATCAAAGTTTACAACTGAGTAAATTTTATTTGCTTGACACTTTTAATGCCTCTAATCACATATTGGCTTTTCTCCAAAACTGGAATTAATAGCTTCTATTGTCAATCAATGTTTATGAAACTCCCTGAAGAAATATTGTGTTTTTAATTTCATGTTTTGGGGAGTAAGCAAAGTACTACAGTAATTATTCCCATGAATAAACTATAACTGTCTTTATCTGTATGTTTATCTTAATGTTCTCCTAAGTTGTTTATTTCTCTCTACCAAGCCTATATCATTTAGCATGTTAATTCATTTATAATCTCTGAATTTTATTTGTTCTGTCATACCAAAACAGCTTTGAATATAAGACATACTTCTGCATTTATATTACTCTAATATTTGATTTGAAGTTTTTAAGTGAATGTGTCCATCCATGACCATATCAAACCTTTTTTGCCCACATCAGATAAGCTGGCTAAGATTGGATAAAATTTGTATTGCTATAAATAAAGGACATTTCAAAGCTAGCTTCCTCTTTAGATATTTTCTACCTCAGCAAGTGTGCTGAATATAACTTACAAAAATAACCTTTATGTCAGTTTGTTTAGCAGCATAAATAATCTCATTAGATGTTCCAAAACATTTACTATCCCATTTTACATATATAGAAACTTACATAATTTCACTCGAGTCACTGAGCTCCAAAGTGGCATGTGGATGAATGCTTGCTTTTATACTCAGCCTATAAAAACTTGGAGTTTCCTAAAAGGCAAGCATGCATGCACTGCTCCTGCAAGTAACCATCTTGATTTGGTGGTGGAGGTGCCGGGCAAATTTGACATGGAGACTTAGGGAGATGGAGAGGCTGAATGAATAGTGGGGACTGCTCAACTGACCTGCAGCAGCAGCAGCAGCAGCAGCAGCAGGAATACATATAACAAATTATTATAAGACATTTATAAATATTATAAAACTCAGTGGAATAAAAGAGAAACAATTCACGTAGAAATATACCATTTTAATGGGTGTGATGAGTTAATTTGTTTTAAAAATCCTTTTAAAAGCAACTTATTATAATTGAAATTAAAATAAAAATAGAGAATATATATGCTATGTATGCTGCTGCTGCTGCTGTTAAGTCACTTCAGTCATGTCCAACTCTGTGCGACCCCATAGATGGCAGCTCACCAGGCTCCCCCATCCCTGGGATTCTGAAGGCAAGAACACTGGGGTTGCCATTTCCTTCTCCAATCCATGAAAGTGAAAAGTGAAAGTAAAGTCTCTCAGTCGTGTCCGACTCTTAGCGACCCCATGGACTGCAGCCTACCAGGCTCCTCCATCCCTGGGATTCTGAAGGCAAGAGCACTGGGGTTGCCATTTCCTTCTCCAATCCATGAACGTGAAAAGTGAAAGTGAAGTCTCTCAGTCGTGTTCGACTCTTAGCGACCCCATGGACTGCAGCCTACCAGGCTCCTCCGTCTATGGGATTTTCCAGGCAAGAGTACTGGAGTGGATTACCATTGCCTTCTCCGATGCTTATGTAACTTAAAAAGCTGGTTTTGACAGGCCCAGAGAAGGTATTGAGAAGTTTCCTTCTCCAGGGGATCTTCCCAACCCAGGGATTGAACCCGGGTCTCCTGCATTGTAGACAGACGCTTTACCGTCTGAGCCACCAGGGAAGTCCATATAAGAGGTTAGGCAATTTTAAATATTATGTATCTTTATACATGACTTGAAACTGTTAGTCACTCAGTCGTGTCCAAGTCTTTGCGACCCCGTGGACTGTAGTTTGCTAGGCTCCTCTGTCCATGGAATTCTTCATGCAAGAATACTGGAGTGGGCTGCCATTACCTTTTCCCGGGTATCATCCTGACCTAGGGATTGAATCCCAGGTCTCCTGCATTGCAGGCAGTCTCTTTACCGCCTGAGCCACCAGGGAAGACACTGATACATGACTTAGACACCAAAACATAATAGTTTTACAGAGGGCGCTTTTTTTTTTTTCCCTTAAAAGAGGGTGCTTTTCCTGTGAGATTAATCAAGTAGACCAATGGAAGAAAACAGCGAGAACAGAAGAACTTACATGTGAATATAAGTCATTGATACATACAGATCACTCAGGAAAAGGTAAGAATGGGCTATTAAATCATGTTGAAATAATTAGCTATCTCCCTGAAAGTACAATAAAGTTAGTGCTCTGTCTCATAAAGAAAGACAAATTCTATACATTAATGACCTAAATGTAAAAAGCATTTTTGATACATTTCTTCAAAAAAGGTAAAATGCTTTAATCACAAAAATTAATCTTATCTTATCTAAAATTAAAACTATAGCAAAAGCACACCAGTAACAATATTAAGCTACCAAAAAAAAAAAAAAGCAACAGCAATAGATAAAAGGAGTCATACATTGGCAGAAGATATTTGTAATACATTTATGAAGGACAATGGACTCAAAATTCATTCCACAAGTCGATAAGAAAAACAGCCACAAGATCATTTCAGACATTGCAAATATATAAATAGGCGTTTCACAGAAAAGGAAACATGAATGACCAAAAATAAAAGCGACAATCTTGCCATTATGCATGAAGGGTGAATTTAAATAATGATACAGCATTTTATATTTGTCAGATTGACACAGTTTGGCAGTGTTGAAACCAAATGCTGTTGGAGGTAAGGGGAAATGAAAATGCAAATCCGGTTCATTGAGTGGCTCACCACTGAGAAGGGCATATTTCAGGCATTCTCCCAGGCAGAGAGAATACTCATCTAAGTGATTTTGTAACTCTTAATTGAGTATCAACCTCTGATTTAAAAAATGCACAAAACTAAGCTATAATTTGTCCATTGAAAGCATTTTCTATCATATACATTTTAAAGTAAGGGTTTGCCTTCCTGGAATCACAATACTTCATGAATCAGAAACAATAAGCAGAACAGGAATTAGGAAAGCAAAGCAGTTCTAAGTGAACAGGAATTAGGACATGGAACCGTTATTCGGATTTAGACCAAGTATCCAACATAACCTCCTCACATTTGATATCCTGTGGCCCTTGTGTTGCAATACACAGTTCCTTATTTCGAGATTAAAATTTCAGATGGGACAATCATAAAACATCAGCAAACAGATGAGGAGAATATTAAAGTCCCCTAGCAGCTGCATGATCAGATTATATACTATTATACTAGATAGGGGGTGGGGGCTTTCCCTGATGGCTCAGTGGCTGAAAAATCCACCTGCCATGCAAGAATCACAGGAGACATTGATTCAATCCCTGGGTCGGCAAGATCCACTGGAAGAGGAAATGGCAACTCATTCCAATATTCTTGCCTAAAAAATCCCATGGACAGAGGAGCCTAGCAGGCTATAGTCCCCAGAGTTGCAAAGAATCAGGCATGACTGAGTGACTAGGCATACTAGGTTAGAGACATTTTCAAGAACCTAAACTAGAATTTATGTATGTGTGAAATACATATTAGGCCTTAATCCACAAGAAAAAGATCAAATAGATCAAACATTTCCACAATTCTAACTACTTGTGTGTACTCTTTAAAGGTCTCCCAAAAGCATGTGGCAACTATCATTCAAAGATCACACTCAATCTCACTTCAAGGTCCTCAACATTCAGTTAAAAATGCCAACTGATGACTTTGGAGATAACTGAACTCACAGTTGCTCAGGTTGCTTATAATTTACTCTTACATTCATTAAATTTGTATGAATATAAAATTCTATTTTTTCTTTACATATAAAACTAATAGACATGGCTGAACTATGTTAGTATTTTTACATTTGAATTATATATTAAAGCTTAAGGAAAATATTCCTAATATAGGAAAAAAGAGAAATTTTGCCTTTCTGAAGAAGAGCATGAAAGTCACAAGAGCAAGTAATACAAGTTTTGAAGTGAAAAAAGAGTAGAGATTGAATTCTGACTCCAATATCTAACAATAATACCCTACTTAAGTTAGTTTTCCTTGCTTTTTCTTTGTTATCTCATTTTAGACATGGGAATATAACTCCCTCTCTCTCAATAACGTTTGGGTCCTATGTGTGCTCTATTGGTACGTACAAATTGTGTAGTCCTTCGCCACACTGAATCTGACCTGATCTGTGGCTTGAATTAACCAGTTGAAGGTAAGACTGAAGAATCTAGGTATTAAAGACTTCACAGCTTCTACTTTCAAATCTAGTTACCCTCTGGAAAGATCAAGTGGAAAGGGCAGATGAAGAAGGAGAGTTTCTGAGTGTGTACAAATGGCAAAGAAGCCTGGCCATCCCAGTATTATATTAGAGGCCCCAGCAAACATCTGTCTGGAACCACATAAAGAATTAAGTGAGAAGACCAGAACTCCCTAGCTAAACTGAGTCAATCCACAGACCCTTGAGACACATTGAATAATTGCTATTTTAAGCCATCAAATCAATTAAAAAAAGGAAACAAAGCAAAACAAAACAAAAACCTAAATATGGAAAATATTGTATCAAAATATTTTGTAGAGCCTTCACTCATTCATTAAAATAGAATTTGTTGAGCTTTTATTATGAGCCAGACCCTATAATCAGGATAGAGTGGTGAACTCAAACAGTAAAAATTTCTATATAAAATTAGAGTCTAGTAGAATTATATACATGAAGACAAAATGATTGCAATGAAGTGCTGTGATGGAAAGTTACAAATGCTGTGAGGAAGTGTTATATGAACAAGACCGTCATGCAGGATCCTGAAAAGGTTAAATTGGAATTGACACCAGGAAAAATAGGGGCTAAGTAGGCAAAGTTACAGTGGAAGATGCATGGAAGGGAAAGCTTGTACAAACATTCTTTAGCTACTGAGACTGGAGCGCTGTGAGTAAAGGTGAGGGGAGAACGAGTTTGATTAAGGCCAGATTAGGATGAGCCTTGCAGACCATGATAAAGGAGAACTGATTTAGCTACAAAGCACATACTCTCAATTTCTTTCTAATTACATACAGAATGATCTAACTCTTACCTTAAGAGGGTTATATTTTTATGATTCAAGTTTGTCTTTTTGAGGGAAGACAGTCTTATAAATATAGAAATGGATTTGCAAGTCACACTTGAATTTTACCGAGTGCAAATTTTCAGAAGCTGCATATCAGAATTCAGTGTGTGTGTGTGTGTGTGTGTGTGTGTGTGTGTGTGTGTATGTGTATGCAAAGGTCTTTTTTCACTTCTGATGCAAAGGATCCATAGACATTGGTATTAGGGAAACACAGGTCTAGAGGAGCAAGAGCTAAGTATATGTACTGTTTACTTTATCTGCTTTATCTCACTTAATCCTCACAGTTCTGGGGCTTTCTCCATTTTATAACTAAAAAAGCAGAAATAAATGAAGTTCAACAGCATAACTAACTTGCAGAGTTAGCAAGTAGGGTAGTTGAAATTCTAATGCAAGCAACTTGACTCCAGAACCCATCCTTTGAAGCCATCAACCACAGTAGACATTAATCCCATCTCTAATACTGACCTGAACAAATGGTTTAAGTTTCTCCTTCTTCTTCTTCTTCTTTTCTTTTTTTGGCATGTGGGATCATATTTCCCCAACCAGGGATCAAACTCATGCCCCAGTAGAGGAAGTGCAGAGTCTTAACCACTAGACTGCAAGAGGAAACTGGACTACACTATTTCTTCAGTCATTTTAAACAATTAATAATTTTGTCTACCTTTTTCCCCAGATTTGGGGAATGGGCATCAGTGTACAATATGACAACATGAAGAGAACTCACTGATACTCAAGTAATCACATAATTACTTCCTTATACACGAGGTATGCCATAATTTACACTTGCAGGTTCTACATCTCTAGAACAAAAGAGGCCTCCAAGCATGTTTCAAAGAAGCTAAGATCCTATTAAAACAGAAATAAGCAGGATAAGTGGATTAATTTTTCAGAGTGTAGATTCATTGCTGGTGTCTGGTTATTGAGCTGAGTGAGAGTAAAACACAGGTACCACCTGTGGAGCTGCAGGTGAGCCAAAATACTGGTGTTAGCTGACGACTGAATCAACTCAAGCACATCGTCAAAATACGGTAGATTAGCTTAAAGGTGATGTTGAGTTTTGTGAACATTGAAAAGAAATGAACGAATGATATGTTAGTGTGATCGATCTTAGAAAAACTGGTAGAGCTTGAGGAATGGTGAAGTGGTGAAAAGATAGAAATGCTTTAAGGGCTTTTTATAAATTCCCCACAGGAACTTTTCTGGGTCAATAAGGCCACACTAAGAGGGATTGAATTTTCTTCTCTGTTCACCTTTATCATGAGCCAACCCATTTTATCTGATGTGTCTTTGGGGCTGAATGAATTAAGAAGGGAAGTTCAGAATATACCACAATATTTTTATCTGGAAAATATCTGTCAGTGTCAGAGGATAAGTACACTGCACACTTGAAGGATTTTAAAATAATTATTAAGTGATAATTATTAATAGAACCTGAATTTATTAAATTTCTTTAATGCTGTTTAACTTCAAGGGATTATGTAGGCACAGAAAACTCCAAGGTAGTTTTCATTAACGTAATACTCTTCCTTCCTCTACAGACAGTTACAAAAATTTGTACTTGAGTGAATGTCACTGAACTAAAGTCTAAGGCATAAATGCTAATGAGATAAGGCAGATGTTTTTTCAGTAGTTTATTGTCTAATGAACAATTTCTAATCACTTCCTCCCATACCCCAGCATGGAATAAATATCTGACAAGAAACAAGTATTTTTCAGAGTAGATTTCTAGGAGACTGAATTATACAGGAACATTTTCATCTGAAATTTTATGATGTGCATTTTGTTTTTCTAAAGAAGAATTACTCTCATGGTGAAATGATATTTTAGTGTCTCCATACATAAAATAAATTCAGTTATGAAAGTAAATGATAAATAATCCATATTTTAAAGGATCAAAGAGACAGTTTTTTTGAGGTCTGCAGTTGGTTTTGTCTATCTTCAATTACTATGATCATATGCCAAAAAATATCTGAAAATGATGTATCGCTGTTAATTTGGAAGTAGTCTTGGTATATTTTTATTATTTGTGTCTTTCACAGTATCATGTAAAACTTGAATATTCCATATGCCAATTTGGTTCCTTGGAAGTTGATCATTAAAGTTATATATTGGAGTATTTCCATATTTAAGAGCTATAAACCTGAGGAGACAGATGGCTAAATGCTGGGCAGATAAATAAAAATGATGAATAATTCAAGAAAGGTTACTAACAGTACATTTGTCCACCACTTTAGTTCAATTTGTTTCTGTCTAGACTACAGCTTGATTACTGAGGAAATATTCAATGAGGAAAATAATTTTTATACTTCATTTCCTTGATTAAACATTATGTGTTACTTGAAACCATATATCTTATATATGTTACATTTTATTGTAGATATAGTTGCATATATTTTGTATTATCCCATCACTCTTAAGTAGAGCATATCTTAGTATCTGTTATTTGAAATTATAGCTTGTATTTTAAAAAATTCTTAGATATTACTAAGCTTGTATCACTTCGATGTTTTAAGTATGAAGAATTTAATTTAAAAACTATCTCTATGAATCAATGCTAAATATATTGAGCAAAAATTACCAGAAAACAATTTAAAATTTGAGCTTAAGGCATATTCAATATGTTAAAAGCTTATTTCAAATCTCTTCCCTGCCTTTCTCATAGAACATAATAAATGAATAACTCAGGAAACAATCACATAGATTTGAAAAGAAAAAAAGGTTAAAACTTAAAAAAATAAATATTTGAAGATCTTTTGTTAAATTTGATAGCTTAAACACATGAGCTTTTAACCAGTACTTCCTGAAATCCCACTAATGTTTAATGAGTACATGAAAAAGTTATATGCTTCTGGGTAAAGATGTGAATTACTAAAGAATAGATGCCAAAAAAACTTTGCAAAAAGAAAGTGAATTGTATCCTAAATAAATTATCAAAATACAGAAAGCTGAAAACTTACAAATAGTAAAGGATAAGCCAAAGCAAGTTGAAAAAATTGGAGGCACTCATTAATTGTGAAGATAGGTAGGGGATATAGTTTGATGAAAAAGTATCTAATTAGATACTCAGTATCACTAAATAAGATTAATGTGTGTGTGTGTGTTAAGTTACTTCTGTTGTGTCTGACACTTTGCGCCCCTATGCACTGTAACCCTCCAGGCTCCTCTGTTCATGGGATTCTCCAGGCAGGAATACTGGAGTGGGTTGCTGTATTCTCTTCCAGGGGACCTTTCTGACTCAGGGTTCAAACCCAAGTCTTTTAAGTCTCCTGCATTGGCGACCGGATCCTTTACCACTTGCATCACTGCACACATATACAATTGGACAGCTTGAACCAGACAGGCTCTGGTCTACTGACACCAGGGACTACAGATGGAAGGGGTTTGCTCTTCTACCGAATTCTGGAAGCTGGGAGAGTAAGTGAGAATCCGTCTAGGAATGCTAACCCCAGTAGCTAAATTTATTAAATCACTTCCCTTCCCTCAGCTACCATTATAAACACATATATATGCGTGCATAACACACACACCCTCTGAGCTCCATCACACCAGCAGAATAGTGATGAGATCAAGAAATATGACCTGCAGAATGGCTTTGTTCTCACTTGATTATCCTACTTGAAAGCCCCAAAATAACAAATCATACTCTCATTAAAATGTTTTGTAATCATTTTCTAGGGCTGCCAGAACAAATTAACACGAACTGGTTGGTTAAAAACAATAGTGATTTATTCTCTTTCAGTTTTGGAGGCTAGAAATTCAAAATATAAGTGTATGCATGCAAGGCTATGGTCCCTCTAAAAGCACTTGCCTTGTCCTAACTTTTGGTGATTGCTAGCAATCCTTAGTTTCTTTGGCTTATAGTTATCCCTCTGATCTCTGCCACCATCTTCACATGACCTTCTTTCCTCTGTATCTCTGTGTCTGAATCACCCTTACTTATAAAGACACAGTCATTGGATTTAGGGCCCACCCTATTCCAATAGGACTTCATCTTGACTTAATTGATTACATCTGCAAAAGCTATTTTCAAATAAAGTCAAGTGGATATTAATTTTGGAAGACATTATTCAACCCTAGTGCAGGTTCCTTGCATTTTGAATGTGGATAGACATAAAAAATTACTGATCATTTGAGAAAAGCATAGGAGAAACAGAACTGGAAGACTGAAAAAAAAAAAAGGAACTTGAGAAATGTGTAAATGTAAGAAGATAATGAAACCAAAATCAACATTTTTAAAGATCCAATAGAAGATATACTTATGAAATAATAAAATGATATTTTAAAAAAATAAAAAATATAGAACAAAATATCTTAAAATTATAAATATGATAGTAAAATATATTTTTAAAACCTATTAACATTTGAAAAATTAAGTTGAGGGAATATTCCAGAAAATAAAATTTTATAAAATAAGAAAAAAAGAAAATACTAGTAAAAAGATGAGAAATTTAGAGGCTCAATCCAGGCATTTTAATATCTATTAGAACTTTTAAAAAGGGAGAGGAAGGTAAATAAATGGTAGAAAAAAATTTTTTTTTCCAGAAAAAAATGAAAAAACCCAATAGTATCCAACATTATTGAGATAAAAAGACATATATCAAGACATATCATTGTAAAATCTCAGAAAACCAAAAAAGGATTTCTTTTAAAGCTTTTAAGGAAGAATTCAGGGAATAGAATAAGTAGTATGAATTGATCATCAGAATAGTAGTAAACTGATTCAGAGATATACTGGAATCCGAAAGATACTAAATTAAGGCTTTCAAAATTTTGAGTCAAAGTAATTTCAAATCTATAATTCTTGACCACTAAGCCAGTATTTGGGCTGGAATGATAGATGATATAGAAATAGGTAAGTATCTATTCTAACTTACATGGTACCAAGGATATTTTTCTCTATGCATGCTTTCTCATACTTCTAACACAATCTTCTACCAATTTATAGCTCATATTTGATTCATTGTAAAAGAACACTGATTTATTATTGCTTAAACATAGTGAACAAAATAAAATTTTCAGGTGGACTTTCTAGCATAGTTGCATGTATTTTCTATGTCTTAATAGAACATTGTCTCTAAGTGACTTTGTCTATAAACTCTGCTTTCCTTCATTTGGCTTCATTCTCAGTGTCTCTCTCCCTCACTGAAAAGGACCCTCCCTCAATGCCCTCCAGGGAAAACCATTCTTGGAGGTTCCTTTGGAGGTCACACGTCTCCCTGCATTTCAGTTCACTCACACACACACAAAATCACCTGTATTAAGATATTAGTTTCTCTCTTTGCCTAACCTGTATCTTCTTTTCTTCTTTCAATAGAGGGGTAAGATTATGTGATTGACAGATAGAGGCAGATCCGTAAGAGGAAGGAGTAGGAAATTTCTTGTTTTTATCTCAGGAGAAATAAAAACAATCCAAACAAACAAACAAATAAATGATGCCTGGAAGAATAACTTTTGATTCTATTAAATTTTATATCTAAAATGTATTTTACTCTGTTACTAATACAGATTATATGCATGGCAGGTACTTGTGACAAATGCAATTAGTATTCACAGAGATTCCCTACTTTTTGAAAGTTTGCTCAGACCACTTCACTTTTAGGAAAGACTTACATGAGCACCACTTTTGCTAGCCAAAAGATAAAGCAAGACAAATTTCACTTTTATGAAAAAAGGCAAAACTCAAACATAGCATTCAAGGTTTGTTTTGCAGTGACCTATTAAAGAGGCAATGCCTGTGGCTGATTCATGTTGATATATGGCAGACAGCAACACAATATTATAAAGTAATTATCTTCCAACTAGACATGTGATGGTAGTCTCTCAGTCGTGTCCGACTCTTTGCAACCCATGGACTGTTACCCACCTGGCTCTTCTGTCCATGGGATTCTCCAAGCAAGAACACTGGAATGGGTTGCCATTTCCTTCTCCACACCAATTAAAAATAAATAAATTTAAATGGAAAAACAGAGACAGTACAAATCTGGAGCAGGGATAGTGGTACGACCAAGCTCCTTTCCTGGGAACTATGCATTGCAGCAACTAACTGTCATACTTTGAACTGTGACTATCAGTATCCATGTTTCATCTGGATTTATTTTATGCATCCTTTAGCAGGATGTCTCTAAGGTGAATGATTAGGTGTCTTCTAAGATGATTGCCTCTTTGCTTTAAGTCTTTTTGGCTTATAAGAAGTTTCATAAGAGTGCTCTACTTTCAGATAGTGAGGGGAACCTGTATTGAGATTTATGCCTATCAAAAAAAATGTGCTATTTTAATCTTCTACATGAGAAATACAGTCTAATAGGTATGTTGATTTAAAAATCAGATCAAAATATACTTGAAGCACATGAACTCAGTAACTTAAATACTTTCCCTCAGCTATAGTATAAAGATATATTCCTTACTTCAGGATATATCATGGATTAAAAAAATATTCAGAATTTAATTTCTAAGATCATTTTTGAAAATAGGGTCAACTTATCATTAAATCCTTGTTTTCACAATAATCTTATTTTTCCTGGGAAAATATCAAGCAAGCAAATTCAAAGTCATGCATCTGCAACTGGCTCTGTGTGATTTATTTTTGAAAAGAATAAAGCAACTCTATTCATTTTTCTTTTTCATATCTTCTAGCAATCCTAAACTCAAAAGCACAATTCAAATTTCTGACAACCTCTTTTTTTCCAATATGACTTCTATGTTTTATATTTCAAGGCATTTACTTGTTCTGCTAGAGTAAATTTATGATTATACAATCATTAAGAAGATATTTTTTATATAACTCTAGCTCCTAATTCTTGTGTAGTGTAACAGGCTACTTAACCCTAAGCTTCAGTGTTTTCATTTGAAAAGAGGGATGATAATGTCTGCCTAATCAAAACAGTATAAGAATTAAATGAGACAATGTAATTACAGCATTTAGCATCATAACAGACATGTCCATTCATTCATTTATTCATACTAATTCTCTTAAACGTATAGGGCTTCCCTGATGGCTCAGATGGTAAAGAATCTGCCTGCAATATAGGAGACACTGGTTTGATTCCTGGATGGGGAAGACCCCTTGCAGAAGGGATAGGCTACCCACTCCAGTATTCTTGGGCTTGCCAAGTGGCTCAGATGGTAAAGAATCCACCTGCAATGCTGGAAACCTGGGTTCAATCCCTGGGTTGCAAAGATCCTCTGGAAGAGGGCTTGACAACCCTCTCCAGTATCCTTGCCTGGAGAATCCCCATGGACAGAGGTGCATGGCAGGCAATGAATTGCAGAGTCAGACAAGACTGAGAAACTAAGCACAGCCTAGTGTATCAATTATTATATTATTATTTTAGATATAATTTTGAGTAAGTGGAAAATATGACCTCATGAAATTTAGGTCATTAAATGCCTAAGAAGTGAGAACTGTAGCCCACCAGGCTCCTCTGTCCGTGGGATTTTCCAGGCAAGAATACTGGAATGGGTTGTCATTTCCTTCTCCAGGGGATCTTCCCGGCCCAGGGATCGAACCAGGGTCTCCTGCATTGGAGGCAGACACTTTAACCTCTGAGCCACCAGGGAAGCCCTAAGAAGTGGGGACTACAGTTACTAAAACTGAAATTACCTATGAAGATAAATGCTACTTTAAAAGGATTAGCATAGCATGACTATAATTATAAACTTATAAAACTATATTTGCCAGAGATTAATTTGATTATTTGTATTAACCTATGCATGCATGGCGACCCACTCCATTATTCTTGCCTGGAGAATCCCCATGGACAAAGAACCCTGGCATGCTATAGTCCACAGGTTCACAAAGAATCAGACACAACTGAGCAACTAAGCACAGGCATACTGTACAGGTCACACTTCCAACTATTACTTGATGTGCAGAGTTTTCTGTACATTCTGTTTCTTTGAAATCTTGACACAAGCTATAAATTTATGTTGTGTCCTGATGAAATAGTACAACAGATGAAACCCTTTCCTACCATAAAACTAGTGTGGAGTAACTAGCCTGAGCCACCCCTCTCTACACACGCACACACACACACACACACACACACACACACACACACACAGTGCTGCAACCGGATACTGAGTCATCAGAGATAAGATTGCATGCCTATTTATCTTTGTATTCAACAGGGTGATGAGGACAGTGTTTCATATTTCAGAAAGTCATTTTGGAATTGAAATGAATTGTATAGATTTTGGTGTTTAGTCACCACTATTGTCCTAATTGAGCAAGTCCCTAATTTTTCTTGTCAAATTAAAGGGTTAAACAAAAGGATCCCTCCTTTCCGTATGCTACCCACAACTGTAACTTCATTAATCTTCATTATATGCAGTTATGAGTTGCCTACTATATAGTAAAAACTTCAATATGTGATTTTGTTAATAGTATCTACTTGATATATTCACTTAGAAAATATTTGTTAAATAAATAAATGAACTCCAAACTTAAAGAATGCATCCTTATTATGTTTATAACATATATTATAATAATTTAATATATTCCTTACTACATGCGTTATTTTAATTATTGGATTGTGCTTATTTCCACCTAAAACATTTGAGAATGCCTAATGAGCAGTTTGGGAAATACAATATTTTATGAGGATTGTTAGATAAAATATTGAGTAAGAATTTTCAGCACACCTGCACAAACTCATTTGCAAACAGAAGACAGAGAGTTGTTTGTCTACCAGAACAGTGCTTTGGTGATAAAACAGAAAATACATGCACTATATTTTATTTCCAGATGGCACAGTCTTACAAAAGTTGAGTCCAACTAAATTATTGTAGAGATGTCTATTCTTTAAAAATATGTGTGTATAATAAATTACTTCTAAAATTCTAAGGACTGAGTTTGCACTATTCATGCAATATAAATTGCACACCTAACAGTGAAATTCCAATTAAATATCAGTGCTTTCTTTTTTCCTTTGGTTATTAAAAAAATTAGGGGAGCTTCATTTGAACAGAGCAGCTTGTTCAGTACATCATAAGCTCTGATTTACAAGTCAGAATGATTAAACTATTCAACAAAAGAAAATGTCATTGAGAATGAAGAAAGTCTTGTGGATTAAAACAATATCAATTACTTTAAATAATTATTGAAAAGCATGTTTATATGAATATCCAACAAAACAAAGAAGGAAAAAGATACTTTCGAATTGAAGTATAGTTGATTTACAATATTAGTTTTAGGTATACAACTTGGTGACTCAAAACTTTTCTAAATCCCTGTGCT